>NW_015165413.1:10842-53733 GCF_001447785.1 Gekko japonicus
AAGATTAGCAGATTATGGCACAATGGACTTGAGAACACAGAAGACAGAAGAATGGAAAGTGATAGAGCGTTTCTATTAATTAAGTAATTGGATATAAGCATATAATGTAACTGTACTCTTGGTATATATGTTATGTGTAGTAGAGTGTCTGTTTGTAGTGTGTAGATTAGTTTGTTGTAGATTATAAAAGAAAAATTAATAAAAGTGTGCCTATGGGTACTTAAAAAGAAAAAAAGAAAAAGAGCAGTTTCTGTCAGAGCTCTCTCAGCCCCACCTACCTCACAGGGTGTCTGTTGTGGGGAGGGGAAGGGAAAGGAGTTTGTAAGCCACTCAGAGACTCCTTTGGGTTGTGAAGGGTGGGGTATAAATCCAGTCTCTTCTTCTTCCATATTTGAGAACTCTGGTCTCTCTCTATTGATTCAGTCACTCCCTTGCCAATCTCCAACCAACCAAGAAAAGAACTCAAGGGGAATGGGAGGGTCCCTGGGAAACAGTCCCGGAGTCCCAGAATACCAGAACACTCATCTCTCCTACCTGGATTGGAGGTACGGCCGCCGTTTCCAGACCTCTGAAAAAATGACGGCTCAACAGCATCTCTTCACTGCCTGTTTGTGAGACAAAGGAGGAAGGAAGGGTGTTTTTGCTTGTTCCCTGCTTCACACAACCCCTTCCCTGTGTACACTCAACACATTTTTAAACACTTTTGACTGGATTCTGAGAGAGGCAGAAGGGAAGCACATGCTACCCATGAGCCTCAGGGATTATAAATGCGGCCAATAGATTTCAGAGTGGATGTCTGTAATCTCCTTCAGGGGGAAGGGTGCAGTGTAAAGGATGGTAACAGAGAAATGATGATCTGGCCCCTTCCAGAGTCCTCCTGAGGGCCTCTCATCCCTACCTTTGCCTCAGGCCAGGACACCTTCTCTGGCTTGGCTGATGGCCACAACACTGGCCTCTGTTGCGCATGGGCAAGAACACACACAGGAACACGGGAAGCTGTCTCAGACTGAATCAGAGCCTTCGTCCATCGAAGCCAGTGTTGCCCACTCAGTCCGGCAGCAGCTCTCCAGGGTCTCAGGCAGAAGTCTTTCACATCCCCCCTGACCTGATCCTTTTTACTGGAAATACTGGGGACTGATCCTGGGACCTGCTACATGCCAAGCAGAGACTCTGCCAGGGAGCCACAGATTCCCCCCCCCCAGTAGCGGGACAGGCCTCGAAACTGTGAATAGCCTTCTCACAATGGCAGCACCTTTGGCACCAAGGAAAGATCCTTACCCAGAAAGGCCACATTCCTATAGTTCTCCAGCATGACTTCCCTGTACAGAGCTCTCTGTCCCGGATCCAGCAGGGCCCATTCTGCCTCAGCGAAATCGATGGACACCTCCTCAAAGGAAAAGGCACCCTGAAAGAAAAAGCAGATTCCCTCGTCAGAGACCACGCCAGGCAGAGATTGCACACTGGAAGGAAGTAGACTGGGAAAGTACTGGATGTATGGCTTGAGAAGAAGAAGGGATTGAATTTATACTTCACTCGGAGTCTCAGAGCCATTTACAAACTCCTTTCCCTTCCCCTCCCCACAACAGACACCCTGTGAGGAAGGTGGGGCTGAGAAAGTTCTTTCCAGGACCGTCCTTGAGATAACATCTCTGAGAGAACTATGGCCTGCCCAAAGTCATCCAGCAGCTGTAAGTGGAGGAGTGGAGAATCAAACCCGGTTCTCACAGATTAGAGTCCGCACACTTAACCACTACACCAAACTGGCTCTTGATCAGGGTGAAGGATCTCTTTCCCAGACACCTTGTAGAAACTGCAGGAGTGACTGCTCCCCTGAGAAAGGAAGAGGGACCCCGGCTGTCCCCTGCTCACCTCATTGTGACAGAAAAATCAGCGAGCCTGGGGGCATTTGTCCATAACAGCCTGGATTCGCTGAGGCCTCTCTGCTTGGTTCTCTGTGAGCTCTTCTTGACTAGACCAGGGCGCTCTGCATTTCACACTCGTGCACTATGTTTGCATTGAAGTATTCTACACTGAATATGGAAATGTTATCTTTTTACCCTAAAAGATATGTAAGTGGTAAAGTGCTTTCTGTCCTTAGGAAGTTTTTGTTTTGTAAATAACCTGGTTCTGTTTGAGAACTATGGTCTCTCTCTCTTGCCAGTCTTCAAGAAACCAAAGAAAAGGAGAAGAAGAAGAAGAAGCGATTGGATTTATACCCCATCCTTCACTACCCAAAGGTGTCTCAGAGCGGCTTACAATCTCCTTCCCCTTCCTCTCCACACAACAGACACCCTGTGAGGTAGGCGGGGCTGAGAGAGCTCTGAGGGAAACTGCTCTTTTTCCAATGACACCTCTGACAGAACTATGGCTTGCCCAAGTTCATCCAGCGAGGTGCAAGTGGAGGAGTGGGGAATCAAACCCAGTTCTCCCAGGTTAGAGTCCACGCACTTAACCACTACACCAAACTAAAGGACAATGGGAGGGTCCCAGGGAAAAAGTCCCGGGGACCCAGAATACCGTAACACTCATCTCTCCTACCTGGACTGGAGGTACGGCTGCCGCTTCCAGACCTCTGAAAAGATGGCGGCTCAACAGCATCTCTTCACTGCCTGTTCGTGAGACAAAGGAGGAAGGAAGGGTGTTCGCTTGCTTTATCCCTGCTTCACACAACCCCTTCCCTGTGTACACTCAACACATTTGACTGGATTCTGGGAGAGGCAGAAGAGAATCACCAGGTACCCATGAGCCTAAGGGTGATAAATGCGGCCAACATATTTCAGACTTCTGTGAGACTTGTCTTTGCTCTGCAGGGAGGGAAAGATGTCGCATCACACGTCACCGTCACATTCAGACCAGACGTGACTTGAACGCCTCTGGAGACTAGAGGGTCATGAGACTGAGTTTTCAGAGTGTCTCTTGGCACGCTCACCTCCCAACCAGGTTTCCACAGCGAGGCATAACATCAATATGAAATCACACCTGTCCCAAGCCCCTCCCCAACACTCCTGGGGGAGGTTCCAGCCCAAAGCCCCTCCTTCCCATCCCAGCATCCTCTTTCCCACAGTGGCCTGCCAGACGCCCTTTGAGGCACAGGCACAGAAGCCAAATTCCCCCAGTATTATGGGCCCCCCAAGGAACCTGGTTTTCAGAGCTCTGCTGCCTCAGAAGGTGGAGGCTCCGTTGATCCACCAGTCTGAATACTTTAGCCGAGTTTTGTCTACCTCCCCACCCCACCCCGGCAACTTGATTTCTGTTTAAGAAAGGAAGGTTAGGTATGAACATTTTAATCAATGGGAGAAATTGCCCTCCAGGAATTTGTCCAATCTCCTTTCAGAGCCACCAGAGCTAGTGGGAATCAAGTGCCGCAAATTAACTCCTTGTGTAGTGTAGAACTACTTATTTTTATCCTGACCTGAACTCTTTACCCGTCACATCTACAGGGCGCCCCAACTGAATGCCGGAACATCGGGTCCTTACCAAAGGAGAGGGGATCTTGAGCACGCTCCACAGCCTGCGCCCTCTGCCCTTGCTCATAGGAAGCTTCTTCCACCTCAGGGATTGTAGCTTCCATCTTCAGGGATGGTCCCCACATCTAAAAGAGCAGCGAGGGATAGGGGGAAATGATGGGATGGAAAAGAGACCGAGGAATGGATCCTGCCCCACTCCCAGACTCTTCCATCAGCGGACCTGCTCAGTTATCTGGAAGAATCAGAAATTCTCTAGTGGAAGAGGCTGTTCAAGGAGGCCGTGAAATCTCCCACTTGGATGATTAAAACCTGGGCAATTCTCCAGCAGGGAAACTTCAGGATAAGGCTCAATATTGTTCCTTGAATTGGACATCCCCTCACCTGTCGTGCCTGCCTCTTCTCCTCTGCCTAACTCAGGGGGAAACCTTCGGCCTGGGCCACCGCCTGGGAACTGGTCTCCGGCCCACATCCTCTGTGACCCAGCACTGGGTCCGGGCAGAAGCCGCTGTGCGCCCACCACCAGAGTATCAGACTCTTGGACAAAGTTACTCTCAACAGCACTCTCTGGCAGTGATTGGTTTATGGAGGAATAAAGATCATGTTCCAAGCTAAGACCAGAATTATGTCAGAACTCAGGTTCTGGTGCCAAAACCCACAGTTAGAGACAGTTCAAACAATCCCCCGCTTGGGTTCCGTCCAATCACACCCCACAATCATCCCGCCTAGCTTTTGTGCACTCTAACCCCCCACCTGTGAATATACCGTTATGTTATCTATGACGGCGAAGCAGGCACAGCCAGAGTTTCAAGATCGTCCCAGCGTAGGGAGGTATCTTCAGAAGAGTTACATTGCTGCTACAACAGAGCCATCCTCACTCTCTCCCACAGTTAGAGACAGTTCAAACAATCCCCCGCTTGGGTTCCATCCAATCACACCCCACAATCATCCCGCCTAGCTTTTGTGCACTCTAACCCCCCCCCACACCTGTGAATATACCATTGTGTTATGTATGACAGCGAAGCAGGCACAGCCAGTGTTTCAAGGTCACCCCAGCGTAGGGAGGTATCTTCAGAAGAGTTTCATCGCTGC
Organism: Gekko japonicus; assembly: GCF_001447785.1. NCBI lineage: Eukaryota > Metazoa > Chordata > Lepidosauria > Squamata > Gekkonidae > Gekko > Gekko japonicus. Next base: position 15,399 of record NW_015165413.1, read on the forward strand.
TACAACAGAGCCATTCCCACTCTCTCTCTCTCACACACACCCCTCCCTCAGGAATTCCCCTCCCTTCACATCCGCATTTCTCCTCCACTTAGATCAAGTGGATTCTGCTTTGCCTGGTACCTCGTTCCTTCAGTGGCTTTGTTTCCACCATACAGAAATCTCTTTGACAAGGATAATGAAAAACCACAAGTCTGGCAGCCCAAACTTTCCCCCTCCCGCCCGCCCCCCTGCATGACACAGATACTCACCAGGTCCCCCTTTGGCCTGTGCAGCCCCTCCACGCCACACATGCCCTGCCGAGACGCGGACAGAGAGACGTGGTGGTTCATGGCAGAACTAGGGGGCTGCGGCTCTGGGAGATGGCAGACCCCCTCCCTGGGACTTACCGGTGAGCCTGCGATTCCCAGGGGCCCACTGGGGCCGAGCAAACCACAAGGTCCCTCTAAAGCGGCCAGGGAAAGAAAAGCGGGCTGTCTGTACCCCCCTGGAGAGGCTGAGCGGAAGGGTTCTTCTCCTACCTACATGGACCCCGAGCGTATCCCTTTGTACAGATGTGTAGGAAATGAAAGGGTACCTGTGCCCCCCAAACACATGGCTTTCAAGGCGTACAAAAGGGGTACGATTAATCCTCCCACCCTTGCTCTTTCCAAGCGAGGCAGAGAGTGCGGCTCGCAAGACCTGAGGTCTGAGCTGTCCCCCCCACCCCAAGCTAACGTCCCGCCAGGCTTCTCGGGGCCACGGGTGGTCCTTCTCCACACCCTCTCTGTGTCCCTTCCAGCATCGCTCTGCTCAAGACACACCAGCTCGGCCCACCCCTCCTATGATCATAGGCTAGTTTGGCTTCAGGCTCGGCTCCTGAGCCTCCAATGAGCTTTGCGCAACCTGAGCTGCCGGATTCTTCTCTCCTGGCACTGGAGAGAGAGGACCAAGGGCCTGGTATCTTGAGCTGAATGCATAGAACACAATAGCCAGGGCTACATCTAGATTACGCACTCAGTATTTCTTCCTAAAGTGCCAAAGGTTCATTTCTCCCCAGTGTTTCAATTATGCCTATAGTATTTTGTCTAAAAGAAGAAGAGACTGGAGGTACACCCCACCCTGGTGTGACCCTGGGTCAGTAACAAGTTTTCTCAGAGCTGTTCTCTCAGGAGCAGTTATGGAGAGAGCTCCCTCAGCCCGACCTACCTCACAGGCAGTGTTCCCTCCAAGCTGAGTTACTTTGACCTAGCTCAGTTTTTTAGTCTCTGGCTCATCTATTTTTGTCTTAGCTCAGGAATGATGGCTCCAGAGCAAACTAATTTATGCAGGAGCTGAATCGCTTGCTCACAACTTGAATGCCAGTACCTCACAAAGTAGAATTTTTGCTCACAGGACTCAAAAGCTTAGAGGGAACATTGCTCACAGGGTGTCTGTTGTGGGGAGGGGAAGGGAGAGGAGAGGGTAAACTGCTCAGAGCGTTCTTCGGGTAGTGAAGGGTGGGGTATAAATCCAGTCTCCTCCTCCCTTTTAGGCGATGGGTGCAACCAGCACCACAAAAGGCACACACCCATCACTTTGCGGCACCACCAGGATGCAAAAAACGAGGCTCCAAAGCAGGGATCCTCAGAGATCCTCCGGGTTTCTAGGCTGGGTCATCCCACACTGTCCGAGCAGCCTGGAGAGGCGAGGGGGCAGAAGAGGGCCGGGCCTCCCCAGGGCTGCGGGGATCCACAGCAGCAGGGACAGGGAGCGAACCTCCCACCCCCCCAGACGGCCGATGGGGGGGTGCAGTGGCCAAAGCGTGGGGCGCATCGCAGCAACTGATCGGCAGGGAAAGATCCCGTCCATCCTGACCGCGGGTGGCGCTCCTTTCTGGGCCCCCCGGGGACCTTCGTGGCGGAGAATTCACTTATTTTTATTGATGCTCATTGACAAAATCCAGACCTCGCCCCTTTCTGAGCCCACCACCCTGGCTAACCAATTAAACATGCGGAAGAAAGCCCCATTGGACGATCCCACCCAAACATACGCCAGCCGCACGCCTCCCTTCCGGTTGAAAAGCGTCTCTCGCCCGCCCTCCACTTACTTGCGAGTAAACCTTCCCAGGATCCGGCGCCGGGGCTTTTCCCTGCAGCTGCACGTCGGCGTCCCGTCCCCGGTGGCCCCTTTTGCAATTGGGATGCAAGCCCTCCTCCGCCCCCCGGAAAAGACCTGCATGCCCACCCCGCCTTGCTCGGCCCCTCTAGGAGCAGCTCTGTGTCCCCTTCACCCTCCCAGTGCCGCGAAGGAAGAAAGGAAGGGAGGGAAGGAGGCCTCCCGCCTTGCCCACGAGGGGGACCCGGCGGGCGGGAGGCAGCGGCGCCCTCTTCGGCACTCCGCGGGGGGCTGCTTCGTGGAATCCGGTTTAGGACTGCATCGGACACGTCCGCCTCTCTAACCTCCCCCCTGCTTCCCAAAGCGGAATGTCGCACGCAGTGTTCCCCCTGAGCTGAGTTAGTGTGAGGGAGCTCACAGTTTTTTTAGCCTCTGGCTGACACGTCTCTGTCCTCGCTCAGAAAGGACGTCTCCAGAGTAAACCAATTGAGTGCAGCAGGCCAATCGCTGGCTCACAACTTTCATGCCAGCCGCTTACAAAGGGCGGCGGGAGACAGGGAGGCCTGGCCTGGTCTGGTACCCGGTCCGAAGAGCTGGACTGGACTGCGTGGCTGAACAGCAACTACAGGTTACAAAGTGGAATTTGTGCTCACAAGACCCCACAGCTTAGAGGGAGCATTGAATGCCAGGGAGCCTCTTCCCTCTCACTTCGCGGGCACTGCTGCGATCCGCCTCATTGGGTTGGGTCGCCATCTCCGGTTTGGAGAATTCCTGGAGATTTGACCACCCTCTCTGCCCTCAGAGGCTTTGGAGGATATTCAAATGACTATTTTCAGGTCTGTGGGGGGTGAACAGTTTTAGGGCTTTTTCTCTTTTTTTGGAGGCGGTATTCATGGGATACCTTTGGTGGGTGTTCTGCCAAGTCCTGAGAGGAGAACTGGTGCAAAGCAGTGCTATTTATATTTGAACAGAAGTACACTTCTATTCTATTCTAATAGAAGTGGAGCTGCGGTGGCTCAAGTAGTTAAGACGCTGAACTGCAGGCTGTGGAAGGTCAGTAGTTCAGCAGTTCGAGACCCGGGTGCCGCATGATGGAGTGAGCTCCCATCTCTAGTTCCAGCTCCTGCCAACCTAGCAGTTCGAAAGCAAGAAATTGCAAGTAGATAAATAGGTACCACTTCGGTGGGAAGGTAACAGTGTTCCGTGCGCCTTGGTATTTAGTCATGCCGGCCACATGACCACGGAAACGTCTTCGGACAGCGCTCGCTCTTCGGCTTTGAAACGGAGATGAGCACCGCAACCCTAGAGTCGGATTCGACTGGCTTTCGAGCAAGGGAACCTTTACCTTTTAAATAAATAAACAAACAAAACCACTGGTTTTAGGGGTTCCTTTTATGCCTCAGGCACAGCTGTGTGCAGTTTGGTTGCAGGTCAAGATTAAGTTGAACCCTCTCCTGCGGACTTAGTAGCATAACAACACTGCAGGAATCTGCCTGCTCCCTGGATCCCCTGCGGATCCCTTCTCAGAAGCAGGGTGCCAGTGGCAATTTATAGACAGCTTGTGAGACGCCTTTCTGTGGGAATCAGATTCAGCACTCCGTATTGCTGGCATGCTAGTCAGCTGGGGCCACCTCTGTAGCAGTGATTGTGATTCACAGTGGGTTTGGTTTACAGGTTGAAGTACAGTACAGCTTCTATGTCAGGAACATATTCCTGCAAGTAATCCAAATATGGTAAGAAATGGTGCTTCTTTGTTGTTCCTATTGAATCCCAGACTTACACAGCTTCCCCCCCCCCCAAGGGATTTCAGGCAAATTTTCAAAAGTATTCAAGTATTCAGTGGCACCTTCCTATGCATGCACATGTCTCCAGATACACTGAAATGGAAGTTATCAGTCCATACTTCTAGGTAGAGGGTGAGCTGCACTTTCACCGAGGACTGGCTGGTTGATCCTGATCAACAGCGGCCACCCTATGAAAACCAGAGTGGCTTCTCAGTTACAGCGTAAGACTAGGGTCCCTCTACATATAGGTGGAGGGTGAGAGTAGAAAAGAATGCTGCAGGTTGCTTTGGTCCCCACTGAGGAGAAAGTACAGGTAAATATTTCCCTTGCTTGGAAGCTAGCCAAAGAGCCAGCGCTGTCCGAAGACATTTCCTTCGTCATGTGGCCAGCGTGATTAAATGCTGAGGTGCATGGAACGCTGTTAACTTCCCACCGAAGTGCTACCTATTTATCCACTTGCAATTTCTTGCTTTCGAACTGCTAGGTTGGCAGGAGCTGGGGTCAGAGACGGGAGCTCACTCCGTCAAGCGGCAATAGGGTCTTGAACAGCCAAACTACAGAACTTCCAGCCTGCAACTTCAGCGTCTTAACCTCTGAGCCACCACTCAGGCAGCGTATAAATGAAGTAAATAATAAATATAGCAAAAGATGGGGAGGTGATAAATGGTAGGTTGGTGAAAGGCTGAGAGAATGAGGCAGGGAAAGCAGAGAGGATATGGGGTCTGCCAAGAGGAGGAAAAGAGGAAAGAGGGTTGGGGGAGGGGGAGAAGTGAGGCCCTCCAAGTCCCTGAGAACTCCCTACCATGCAGCTTGGCCTAGCCCAGTGGCTGGCATCACACTAACCTCTGACACATTTATTGAAGCCCAACTCATTAAAACCCCCACAAAGGACAGTATTATAAATGTTTATCACAAGGAAGAGTCACACACAGGAAGCATATCATAATATAAAATACATCATCAAGTTGACCCAATGGGTATGCAGACCAACTTGTATTCAAGTTGTTATGCAGACCAACTTGAATACAAATCTCTAAATTTTCAATCCACTCGATCATTGCTGGGGAGAGTTTAAAGATCCCACAAAGCACAGAACCAGCAACGTCTAATTTATCTGATACAAACAATGATTTCTTTAATGAGCTGTGACTCTTCCTTAGCTGAGTAATGTTTTCTCACATTCACGAAGGAACAGTCTAGGGATCCCAACTGCCTGGAGGGGGAAAGTGTGCTGTCCCTTTAACAAAGGTTTTACGGGATGCTCTTTATTCTTTCAGACACCCGTTTCCACACACATTAAGCCTCTGGGAATGAGGGAGGTTATTTCCCCCCCTTCTTCAGGGCTGTAAGCAACTCTAATGCAGATACGTTTCCGAAATAAAGTAGGAAGATGGAAAGACAATTTGCTCAGTTGGTTCCACTAAAGCACAATCTCAGCGGAGGCATTCAAGGGAGGGGGGCTCTCAGGAGGAAGACGTGGAGAGCACACCTTGGCCCAGGGCTTAGTCCAGCAGGTCATTTCCAGCACATGAACAGGTGGTGGCGTAAAGAGCAGGAGGAGGGAATCCTACTTCTCCCTCCTGATTCTATGAGCATCTGAGGGTAGGGTGGGGAGGATAAGTTGGACTGGGGGATTCGTGCCCCACAAGGGTCACCTGCCAACTCCATGGATACTGGTCCATTTCAACAATAGTGGTTGTTGCAGGGGAGGGGGGGGGCTGACCCCTTAGAACTTATTGAGTTGTTGGGTTGGGGAGACAACCTTTCTCTTGAGAGCCAGTTTGGTGTAGTGGTTAAATGTGCAGACTCTAATCTGGGAGAACCAAGTTTGATTCCTCACTCCTCCACTTGCACCTGGCTGATCTTCGGCAAGCCATAGTTCTATCAGAACTGTTCTCTCAAGGACATTTCTGGAAAGAGCTCTCTCAGCCCCACGTGCCTTACGGGGTGTCTGTTGTGGGGAGGGGAAGGGAAAGGAGGTCGTAAGATGCTCTGAGACTCTGAGTGAAGGACGGGGTATAAATCCAATCTCGTCTCTTCTTCTTCTGCTTTCAACCCAGATTAATCCTACTGCCAGAATGCTTTCGGTTTCAAAGTAGCGAGACCCCCTAAAAGCTCACAGCAGGCTACACTGGTGAGGGATTGGGGTTGAGAAATGCCTCTCCAGAACTGCTTGTCAGATAAAAATGTTTGTGAATTCAGGATGCTAGCTGGTCACACCATGGTTATACCAGTAGGAGAGAGGCTGTAGATATCTGTTACTCTCTCAAATTGTCTATTGCTTCATACAGTTTGGAAAAGGAGCTGTTTTTTCCAGTTTTGAAGATGTCAGAGTTAGAATGGCAGATAACCTCTCAGAGGAGGGGAAGAATCTAAAAAGGCCTTTCTTTGTGTAACTTTGTTCTCAGCCTTTCTGAACCTCCAGCGCCAGAGAGTTTAAAGAACCTGATCAGAACCAGATATAGGGAAGTTTCACCCTTATATGGATTCTCTGAGGAACCTGAAGATCGGATCTGCCCTGTGAGGTCCGGTCGCATCAAGGACGGACGCGGTCGGGGCGAGCTCCTGACTGAACGCTGCCCTACCGCCCTACCTTCGGGAAAGAGGTCACCCTCCGGGGTGCTCCGAATTCCCAACGAGAGACAAGGAAGTCTCTCCAGCAAAGAGCTCTTCTTTCGGCGTTAAGAACAAGCGGCGGCTTGCTCTTCAAGACCGAAATTCGCTCCCGTGCAGAAGGCAGGGCTCCACCCAGCGTGGCTTCTCCGGCTTGGTAAAGGTATCAACTGAGACCCAGCAGAGATTTTCCACATAGGATTTGCACGTAATGCCGAGACGTCTTAAATTGCCTCATATATAAGAACTCTGCATAGAATTTTGTATAGAATAAATATTAGATAAACAGGAACTTAATGGCAAATTAGTGGGTCGTGTAACTTTAAACTTTAAAGACCAAAAAAGTGGCGAATCCGGGATTACAACTCACTGGCTAAGTTACGAAGCTGCACTTAAAGGGGCCGTTTAAAGCAACGGATGTATGGACAGCATATGATCGGAGGAGACGGCAACGGAACAGTTTGAAGAGGGGAAGGACTGAGATGTTCTAATATTGGATGGTATCGAAGAGGTGCAGAAGAAACACAGAGAAAACTTCAGAGAAGAAAAGGTTGTAATGAACTGGATGGTGGAAATAGCAAATGATTATTGATTTAAATTGGATGGTGGAAATGAATTTGGTCCTGGAAATAACAAATGATTACTAATTCAAATTTGACGGTGGAAAAAAGGTTGTAATAAATTTGATGGTGGAAATATTGAATAATTAACAACTAAAACAAATGGTGAACAATATAATGAACTTTAATTAAGTAATTAATGATTATTAATTAAACTAATTAATTAAATTTTTGATTGTATTAGCGGAGTAACACATAAATTAGGATACATTAAGAGAAATGGGGTCCCAAACCTATTGGGTACTGTTAAGTCAAAATTAGTGAAATAGTGAACGAGGTCCAACAAAGAAAATTGTGGTGAAGTTGTTTGCTCTTTTGTTGTCTTGTTGTTTTCTGTATTTCCATATTTTAAAATTGTGGTGAAGGGAGTATTTGGCTGTATTTCGTGGGGTGATATCCAGGTGGAGACTCCCTCTGAAGACAGGGTGGTGGAACCCCAAACTTGGTAGGTGGATAGGGTGGTTAAATTAAAAAATAGAAAGTTGGCAAAAAGAAGAAGAGACTAGATAACTTTAAGTGGTGAGGAATACAAATTTGGAAATATACACTGAAGATTAAGGGTTAGTGATAGAAATAGTGGAAATAAAAATAAAACGTCAAATACAAAGCAAGGCGAGATAATTAAAGATGGATAAAGCTGCAGGTGGAAGGCATCTCTCCATATCTACCCCCGCAACAAATCCCCTGTACTTAAACCCGAAAGAGATGCAAAGTTTGATCCAGGAATCGGTTCTAGCAGCAGCAAACACAGCCGTAGAGGCTGCAGTAGCTAAAGCAATCCAACCAATACAAAAGAAACTTGAAGAACTGTCTAAGTTAGATGATATCTCAAACCAATTGATGACACAGACGGAAGAGATCAAAAAACAGTTGGCAGAAAATAAACAAGAGATAGCTGCGCTAGTAAACATGACAAATAAGCTGGAGACAAAATTGGAAAACACGGAGGAAAAATTGCAGTCAGTGAAAGACAAACAAGAGGCCCTGGAAGATTTGGTCATCAAACTGGAAATGGAGAGAGTGTCTTATATTTTAAGAGTACAAAAGCTCCTGGAAAAGAAAGAAGATTTAAAACAAGAAATTAGTCACACCTTGGCCGAATACTTAGAGATAGAAACTATTGAAGAAGTAGAGACCAACATAGAGGCTGTGTATAGAGTAAATTCCGCCTACGCCAGACAAAATAGAGTCCCTACAGAAGTCCAAATAATGTTCTTTAGAAGAGACCAAAAATATAAGATATTGAAAATGACAAATGAAAAGACCCTTAAAATAAATGATATGCAAGTTAGAATTTTAAGAGAGATACCATGGAGGGTCAGAGAAAAGAGATTTGAGTATTCAATGTTGGTGGACCTCCTGAAAAGACAAGATATCCAGTATACATGGCTGTTGCCAGAAGGGCTCTTTTTTATCTACAAAGGCAAAAGACACAAGATAAATTCAATATTTAAATTAGAGGAATTTTTGGAGAAACATGGTAAGGATCTTGGATGGCAGGCCAAAGAAGAAGAATCTACGGAGTCAGAAGAAGAGTCTCAGAAACAAGAGGAGGCATGAAGTAGTGAAGATAAAAAGGGGGGGGAGAAGAAGTAGAAGAAAAGGGAAATCTACTTATCCTTTCCAAATGATTACAAGACAACAACAAAGAAACAATAAAGAACACAGAGAAAAAGATAAAGATGAATAACCAAGGTTTAAAAATAATCTCTATCAACGTCAATGGATTAAATTCGTCACAAAAAAGATCAAGAATCTATTTACAACTTAGAAAACAAAATGCAGACATAATTTGCCTTCAGGAGACGCATATTAAAAAAGAAGATGCTCGTCTTCTCGAAAATAAAAAACTAGGAAAATTGTTTATGGCAGCGGATGATAAAAAGAAAAAAAAAAAGGAGTAGCGATATATGTTAAGGAAAATCTACAACCTGAGCTTTTATTTAAATCGGATGATGGAAGAATGGCTTTGATCCAAATTTTTAGACAAAATAAATCAATGTTAATCGCAAATATATACGCGCCAATGCAGAATTTAGAATTTTTTTATAAACAATTGGGAGAAACACTGGCAAAACAACCATGTGAAGAGATGTGCATTGTGGGAGACTTCAATGCGGTCTTTGATAGTTCAATGGATAGGAAAAGCTCCAGTACAAAACAGAAACAAGGAAATGAATTACCGAAAGCATTTCTCAAAACTGTGGAAGAATTTAAACTCATGGACGCGTGGAGAACGAAGAATATAGATATAAGAACATAAGAACATAAGAACATAAGAGACGCCAATGTTGGATCAGGCCAAAGGCCCATCCAGTCCAACACTCTGTGTCACACAGTGGCCAGAAATACCAGTGCCATCAGGAGGGCCACCAGTGGGGCCAGGACATTAGAACCCACCACTTCCTGTGGCAGTGAATTCCATGTGTTAATCACTCTTTGGGTGAAGAAGTACTTCCTTTTATCCGTTCTAACCCGACCGCTCTGCAGTTTCATGGAGTGCCCACGAGTTCTTGTATTGTGAGAAAGGGAGAAAAGTACCTCTTTCTTTACCTGCTCTTTCCCATGCATAATCTTATAAACCTCGATCATGTCACCCCTCAGTCGTCTTTTCTCCAAGCTAAAGAGCCCTAAGCGCTTTAACCTTTCCTCATAGGGAAAGTGTTCCAACCCTTTTATCATTCGAGTTGCCCTTTTCTGCACTTTTTCCAAAGCTATAATATCCTTTTTAAGGTGTGGTGCCCAGAACTGCACACAGTATTCCAAATGAGGTCTCACCATTGATTTATATAGGGGCATTATTATATTGGCTGATCTGTTTTCAATACCCTTCCTAATAATCCCCAGCATAGCATTGGCCTTCTTTATTGCAGTCACACACTGTCTCGACATTTTCAGTGAGTTATCCACTACAACTCCAAGATCTCTCTCTTGCTCAGTCTCTGCCAGTTCAGACCCCATCAATGTGTATTTATATTTAGGATTTTTGGCTCCAATGTGCATCACCTTGCACTTGGCCACATTGAACCCCATTTGCCATGTTGACGCCCACTCGCCCATCCTTGACAGATCCCCTTGGAGTGCCTCACAATCCTCACTGGTTTTCACCACCCTGAACAACTTTGTATCATCCGCAAATTTAGCCACTTCACTGCTTACTCCCATCTCCAAATCATTAATGAACAAGTTAAAAAGCAGTGGACCAAGTACTGATCCCTGCGGTACCCCACTGCTTACCACCCTCCACTGAGAAAATTGCCCACCTACACTCACTCTCTGTTTTCTATGAACTAGCCAGTTTTTGATCCATAAAAGGACTTGTCCTTCTATCCCATGATTTTTGAGCTTACTTAGGAGCCTTTGATGAGGAACTTTATCAAAAGCTTTCTGGAAGTCAAGGTAAATAATATCTATTGGATCCCCCTTGTCCACATGTTTGTTCACCCCCTCAAAGAACACTAACAGGTTAGTGAGACAAGATCTTCCCTTACAGAAACCGTGCTGAGTCTGCCTCAATAGGTTTTGTTCATCTATGTGCCTACTAATTCTTTCCTTAATAATGGTTTCCACCAATTTACCCGGTATCGACGTCAGACTGACTGGCCTGTAATTTCCCGGATCTCCTCTGGAACCCTTTTTAAAGATGGGAGTGACATTAGCTACCTTCCAATCCTCAGGAATGGAGGCAGATTTTAAGGAAAGATTACATATCTTTGTCAGGAGATCTACAAGTTCACATTTGAGTTCTTTCAGAACTCTCGGATGTATGCCATCTGGGCCTGGTGATTTTTCAGTTTTTAAGTTGTCTATCAGTTTTAGGACCTCCTCTCTCGTCACCTCAATCTGACTCAGGTCTTTCAACACCCCTCCTGAAATCAGTGGTTCTGGAGTGGGCAAGCACTTCTCATCTTCCACAGTGAAGACGGAGGCAAAAAATGCATTTAGCTTCTCAGCCATTTCCCTATCATCCTTCAATACTCCTTTTACCCCTTGGTCGTCCAAGGGCCCCACTGCCTCCCTGGCTGGTTTCCTGTTTCTAATGTATTTGAAGAAAGTTTTATTGTTGGTTTTTACGTTTTTTGCTATATGCTCCTCATATTCCCTTTTTGCCTGCCTGACCTCAGACTTGCATTTTATTTGCCATAGCCTGTGTTCCGTTTTATCAGCCTCACTGTGACTAGCTTTCCACTGCTTAAAGGAATTCTTTTTACTTTTTACAGCCTCCATTACTCTGTTTGTTAACCATGCAGGCTTTTTCCTATACCTGTTTGTGCCTTTCCTAACCTGCGGAATATATATTTTTTGAGCTTCTAGGATCGTAGTTTTAAATAGATCCCAAGCTTCCCCAATTGTTTTGACCCTTTCTACTTTTCCTTTCAGTTTCCTCCCCACGTGTCCCCTCATATCAGAGAAATTACCCCTTTTAAAGTTAAAAATGGTTGTGTGAGTCTTTTTGGCCAATTCTCTATTTGTACAAATGATGAACTCAACAACATTATGATCACTGTTTCCAAGCGGTGCAATCACTTTTACATCTCTCACCAGGTCTTGAGTGTTACTTAGGACCAAATCAAGGATCGCCTCTCCCCTGGTAGGTTCCGTGACCATCTGCTCCATAGCACAGTCATTTAGAGTGTCTAGAAACTCAATCTCTTTTTCCCGGCTAGAACACATATTGACCCAATCAATGTGTGGGTAGTTAAAATCACCTATTATTACACAGTGTTTTTGTCTAGTTGCTATCTTTAAGGCATTCATCATTTTATAATCCTCCTCTATCTTTTGATCTGGTGGGCGATAACAAACTCCCAGTGTTAAGTTTCCTTTTGGCCCCCCTATTTCAACCCATAGAACTTCCAGAAGCGAATCCAATTCACTTAGCCTCTCAATCTTTCTAGACTTTATACCCTCTCTGACATACAGAGCTACCCCACCTCCAACCCTTCCCCCCCTATCCTTCCGATATAATATATAACCGGGAATCACTGTGTCCCACTGATTTTCCTCATCCCACCAAGTTTCAGAAATACCCACAATGTCTATTTTTCCCTCCGACACCAAGCACTCCAACTCCCCGATTTTACCTCGGACACTTCTAGCATTTGTATAGAAACAGCTGTAATTTCCCTTACAAGTTAAGCCTGCATCCTTCCTCTTGCTATCTCGAGTCGTTGTCCGGCAGTCCATGTCACCAGCCATGGCCTCTGTGGACAATTTCAATCCACCTCCCTGTAGAAAAGCAACCGGTACCCCCTCACCTCTCTCAGATGAGCCAACCCGAACCAGAGACTTTTCATCTCCTGTCGGCTTTCCCCCAATATTCAGTTTAAAAGCTGCTCTGCCACCTTTTTGATTTTAAGTGCCAGCAGCCTGGTTCCTTCTCGGGACAAGTGGAGACCGTCTCGCCTGTACAGCTCCCTCTTGTTCCAAAAAGTATCCCAGTGCCTAACAAACCTGAACCCTTCCCCCCTACACCATCGTCTCATCCACGCATTGAGACTCCTGATCTCTGCCTGTCTCTCCGGCCCTGCGCGTGGAACAGGTAACACTTCTGAGAAGGCTACCTTGGAGGTCCTGGACCTAAGTTTCCTGCCCAGCAGCCTAAATTTCTCCTCCAGGACCTCACGACTGCATTTCCCCACATCGTTGGTGCCGACATGCACCACGACCACTGGCTCCTCCCCAGCACTATCTACCAGCCTATCTAAAACACGCGTAATGTCCGCTACCTTCGCACCAGGCAGGCAAGTCACCATACGGTCAGTACGCGGGTTCGCCACCCAGCTGTCTACCTGCCTAAGGATCGAATCACCCACTACCAAGAGCCCCCCTCCCACCCTGCTCAGGGATGGTTCCTTGGTGCAAAAGGAGAGCCGCTCACCAGCTGGGGAAGAGGTCCCTTCTGAGGGCACATTCCCCTTATCCTCAGCATGGTGCCCTGTTTCCCCTAGACCCTCATGCTCCCTGACAGCAGCGGGGCTGCCAGATCCAGAGTGGGACGTAGCTAACAAGTCCCCGAGAGTCTTTTCTGTGCGCCTAGCTGACTGTCTCTGCTTCTCCAGGTCAGCCACCTTGGCCTCAAGGGAGCACACACGTTCCCTGAGAACCAGGAGCTCCTTGCACCGAGGACACACCCAAGACTTCTGCCCAGTGGGCAGATAGTCATACATGTGACACTCCGTGCAAAACACTGGATACCCCCAACCCCCTGCTGGCATTCTGGCTTCATAATTCTTTTAAAATAAATAAATAATAAATATAATCCCCCTTTTTAACCCTTGGTATTTATGTGGTTTTTGTTATCAAAGTCAAATTATTTTACGGGAATTTTACGGGAAAGACAAAGAGCCTAGGGCCTTGTCTTTCTGGCTCTTTTTGGGCTTCTTACAGAGCCCCTAGTCTAAGAGCCACAGGCAAAGAGCCCTCGTGCCTCTGGCAAGGTGCTTCCTTAAATAGAGGCCTCCCCCAGCAGAGGTCATGCAGCAGCTATTCCTCTATTCAAATTCAAATTCACCCAGGCACTCAGTCACAGGCAAAACAATGCCCCTTCCACTTCCTCTCAATTACAGGCAATCCCAGTCAAACAATGCCCGTTCCTCTCCCACACTCAATCAGCCAGGACTCTGCAAGAACTCTAAGTGCTTCCACACACTGCTGAACACAGTTTTCCCACAAAGGACTTTACTTTTTATTCCGGTAGACATCAATTGTGGTCGAGGTTAGATATGTTGTGGGTCTCAGCGGAATTAGTTAATGATATTAAGGAGATCAAAATTTTACCAGCAACATACGCCGACCACAACCCAATTATGTGTATAATAACAGACATTCCAAAAAGAAAAAGATGGGCCTTGAACACGTGGCTGCTAAAAAATAAAAAATTCTTACTGGAATCTAAGGAGGAATTTAAGATGTTCTTCAAAGAAAATATTACGCCAGAGGTGTCAATAGAAACCGTGTGGGACACGTTCAAGGCCTACACGAGAGGCTGGTTTATAAGGCAAAATGCCTGGGGGGAAAACAAAAAAATAGAGAATTGGATTGGATTAAGGAAAACATAAAGAAGGAAGAAAGGGAAATGAAACTTTCCAAAGAAAATCCTCAAAGAATTAAAAATAAAATTAATCAGCTACAACACCAACTAAATTGTATTTTAACTCAAGAAATCACTACAAAGATAATATTACAAGACAACATTATTTCAAACAAGCCAATAAGCCAACGAAATGGCTGGCCTATAGAGCGGAAAGAGAAAAGAAGATAATAAAAAGTCTGAAAGATGAAGAGGGACAAGAAAAATTTATCTTAAAAGATCTAAAGAGAAGAGACTGGCCTAGAGGATATTAAAACTTACCTTGAAAAATATCTGGAGGGTACGTTCACTGAAGATCAAAGGAAAATCTTAAACGACCAAGTATCTATGTGTGAAATTACTGAGGCGATAAGAAATCAAAAAAATAATAAAACCCCAGGTCCTGATGGGATTCCCATAGAGTTTTATAAGGCTTTTGAAGAGGAGATTACACTACCACTGCAAAAAGGTAATTAATAATATTTCGGGTGAAGGACAAATGCCACACTCTTGGAAAGAAACCCAAATTACACTAATACACAAACAGGGAGCAGAAAGAAATGAAATACAAAATTATAGGCCCATATCACTCTTCAACGTTGATTATAAAATCTATGCATATGTTTCAGCTGCCAGATTAAAGAGGGTACTACTTCAAGTTATCCATACAGATCAGGCTGGTTTCTTACCAAAGAGGCAGATTAAAGATAATGTAAGAACAATCTTAAATGTGTTGGAATTTTATGAACAACATCTGGAAAAAACAATGGCATTGATATTTATCGATGCTGAGAAAGCCTTTGATAATATTAGTTGGGAATTGTGGTGATAAGTTTTTGAAGATGGTTAGTAAAATTTATGATACTCAAACAGCTAAAATAATAATAAATGGAGACCTAACAAAGAACATTGAAATTCAAAAGGGTACCCGACAGGGTTGCCCATTATCACCACTATTGTACATCTTTGCTATAGAGATACTTTTAACACGTATCAGAAACGAAAAAGAAATTAAGGGTTTAGAGATCAAAGGGGAAAGTTTTAAAGTACAAGCCTTTGTTGACGATATGACTTTTATTTTGGAAGAACCACAATTATCGTTGGAAAAATTAATTTATGCCCTGAAAGAATATGGCGAAGTGGCTGGATTAAAGATAAATAAGAAGAAAACAAACATTTTGCTAAAAAAACTGCAAAGGGAATATAGAAAAGCAATTGCAAGATCTCTCTGGCTTTGAAATACAAAAGAAGGTGAAATATCTAGGTATATTATTGACAAACAGATGTTGTTCATTGTTTGAGGATAATTATAAAAAACTAATCTTAGAAATAAAAAACGATTTAGAAACATGGAGAGGTTTGCATATTTCTCTGATGGGGAGAGTGTCAACGATAAAAATGAATCTTTTACCTCGTATCCTTTTTTTGTTCCAAACCATCCCTATTTTAAGAAATCAAATGTTTTTTAAAGAACTGGAAAAGTTAGTAAAGGATTTTATTTGGCAACAAAAAAGGCCAAGAATAAAGTTAAAATATCTGCAAGAAAAAAAACAAAGAGGTGGTCTAGCTCTTCCAGATTGGGCTCTATATTATAAAGCGGCGGCTATGCAGTGGATAAGGGATTGGACTGTACAAGAGGATAAAAGAATATTGAGTCTTTTTCTTAATATATATATTCTGTTTATTAAATTTCCAACAAGTTTTCTCACACAAAGTAAAACAAAAAGCAAAACAGTGAATGTACATATTTACAGAGATCTTCCACCATATAACATCAATAATTCTACATTTGGCACACATAAAATAAGATTTTTCTTATAATTGAGGGACATGATCTACAGATGGGATGGCACTTCTTTATGTGATATAACAAAAACTTGCCGGCTACACATTTTAAACATCATACTATTAGAGCGGCATTGTATAAAATTTGGGAGGAGATAAAAGTAAAATATTATACAAAGTTACCCAGATGGCTCTCGCCCATAGAAGCTTTTGTTAAACCATCGCTTTATATTAAATATCCTAAATGGAGGTATGACAATCTTTTAGATTCAAAGGGTGAGATAATCTCGGAAAAACTTTTAAAAGAGCAAGGGACTAATCCGACTTGGTGGGGAAAAAACCAACTTATCTCAAGATGGACAAAAGATAAACAAGAGGGTATATATGCAAGCCTAACTGAATTAGATAAGATTTGGATGAGCACAAAAGAAAAATTTATTTAAAAAGCGTGTAATTTCTGGTTAGAGTGGAAAATGACAGATGAGCAGGTAAAACCATCAATGTTAGCATGGGCACAAGATATAGGCTATAATCTAAGCTTTGAACAATGGGATAAAATTTGGACAAGAAACATTAAATTTGTAAGAACAAGTGCATTTAAAGAAAATATCATAAAGATGTTTTATAGGTGGCATATTTCACTGGCTAGATTAAATAAATTTAATGGGAAAATAGGGAAAAGCTGTTGGAAGTGTAATCATAGTACTCACACTTTCTACCACATGTGGTGGCTATGTAGCAAAACAAAAAAATATTGGGCTATGGTGAAAGAAATTATAGACAAAATATTAGGTAAAGATTTCCCTTTAAAACCAGAATGTTACCTGTTAAATGTGATACCCGATATATTTAAGAAAAAAGATATATATATATATAATTATGCAAATATTAACAGCAGCAAGAATTGTATTTGCCAAAAGATGGCAGGAGAATAATATTCCTTCTAAAGATGAAATTATTATTAAACTGTTCCATATTGCTGAAATGGAAAAATTAACCTGTATGATTGAAGAAAGAAATTTGGAAAAGTACGAAAAGTATTGGTCAAAGTTTTATACCTGGTTGAAAGTGTCAAAGTTTGATTTAAGTTAGTGAATAAGGCCTATTCTATTTTCTGAGTGCCAAATGTGGAGCAATTTATGTTACATTGTGGAAGATTTCTGCCAACTTGTAAATGTATTAAGAGAAAATGTTTGCTTTGCTTAATTTGAAAAATCTAATAAACAAATTGGGGGGGGGGGGGGGCGGATCTGTGCCTCAGACTCTGGCCACACATTGAGCATTGATAAGGTTCCTTCCCTGAGAGGAGTCCTCAGTGCTAAAGGAGAGTTCAGCTGATCCTTTATCCAGCAGACCGCTTTGCCATTCCTTGCTTTCTTCCCTGTGGGATCGTTCTCTGAACATGGATAAAGCTCTTTCCACACTCTGGGTATTTATAAGATTTCTTCCCGGTTAGCGTAAGATTTCTGTGTACATTCAAGCTTCTTACAGGAGTTTGTATCTTTTTAATGGTTTGTATCGTCTGTGGTTGTCTTTTAGGTATGAAATAGGAGAAAAACTCTTTTCATGGTTAAGCAGTTACATTGTATCTCCTTGTGTGGATTTCTCATTGCAGTAGAAGGGTGTCACTCTGACTGAATCTCTTTCCACACTCTTAGCATACAAAAGGTTTCTCCCCTGTGTGGGTTCTTTGATGACTTAGAAGACTGCCACTCTGACTGAATCTCCTTCCACACTCTGAGCATTCAAAAGTTTTCTCTCCTGTGTGGGTTCTCTGATGCATCTGAAGAGTGCCACTGTGACTGAATCTCTTTCCACACTCTGAGCATTCAAAAGGTTTCTCCCCTGTGTGATTTCTTCGATGTTGTTGAAGATGGCTTCTCTGATTGAATCTCCTTCCACACTCTAAGCATTCAAAAGGTTTCTCCCCTGTGTGGGTTCTCTGGTGGTTCTGAAGACTGCCACTCAGGCTGAATGTCCTTCCACACTCTGAGCATTCAAAAGGTTTCTCCCCTGTGTGATTTCTTCGATGTTGTTGAAGATGGCTTCTCTGATTGAATCTCTTTCCATACTCTAAGCATTCAAAAGGTTTCTCCCCTGTGTGATTTCTTCGATGTTGTTGAAGATGGCTTCTCTGATTGAATCTCTTTCCATACTCTAAGCATTCAAAAGGTTTCTCCCCTGTGTGATTTCTTCGATGTTGTTGAAGATGGCTTCTCTGATTGAATCTCTTTCCATACTCTAAGCATTCAAAAGGTTTCTCCCCTGTGTGATTTCTTCGATGTTGTTGAAGATGGCTTCTCTGATTGAATCTCTTTCCATACTCTAAGCATTCAAAAGGTTTCTCCCCTGTGTGATTTCTTCGATGTTGTTGAAGATGGCTTCTCTGATTGAATCTCTTTCCATACTCTAAGCATTCAAAAGGTTTCTCCCCTGTGTGATTTCTTCGATGTTGTTGAAGATGGCTTCTCTGATTGAATCTCTTTCCATACTCTAAGCATTCAAAAGGTTTCTCCCCTGTGTGATTTCTTCGATGTTGTTGAAGATGGCTTCTCTGATTGAATCTCTTTCCATACTCTAAGCATTCAAAAGGTTTCTCCCCTGTGTGATTTCTTCGATGTTGTTGAAGATGGCTTCTCTGATTGAATCTCTTTCCATACTCTAAGCATTCAAAAGGTTTCTCCCCTGTGTGGGTTCTTCGATGTAGTTGAAGACCACCATTGTGACTGAATCTCTTTCCACACTCTGAGCATGCAAAAAGTTTCTCAACTCTGTGTATTCTTTTGTGTACAAAGAGCTGTGATCTGTTTGTGAAGTAGTTTTTACACCAAATGGATTTTCTTGCCTTCATTATCCTGTGCTTCCGTATATGTGAATTACGCTTTCTTCCATCTCTCTTCTCAACCATATGACCAACTTTTTTTCTCATTGGTCGGCCTCGATCGCTGATATTCTCTTTCAAGTCTTCATTTTTAACTTTATCTGGCATTTGCTGATGAAGTTCCTCACCCTCCTCATTCCTCTGATCATCCTGTGCTGGAAAAAAAAGAGTAGTCCTGTTAGCACCTGGGAGGCCTGGTAAGGTCCAAAGGCATCAATGTGAGTGCAGTAGATAAGGATTGATGGCCCTTTGGGAGAGAGGGAGAGGGGGGGGGAGAGAGAGAGAGAGAGAGCATTTTAGGTTCCCCAAAGATTTACGGGATTATTGTAGTCTACTCTGATTTACAGGTGTTTGTGACTTGCATCTTCCTGCAGCTAACATCCTTATCTTTTTCAGTGCTGGATTCAAGAATGCAGTCATTGGGTCATAGTAATTTGTGAACCATGAGAACCTGTATCCAATTGTGTAACCAAGAGGGAGGGGATTAGGAGGGTGCTGATGGACTCTGGAAAGTTCAATCAAGGAGGACCCTTGATTGGGTCATTAGCATAGGTGTAGACTATGCAAGGGCTGGGCGCTCACGACATCCCAAATTTTCCGGGGTTACTGAGCCTTCCCCGGGGCCTTGCTACCCCCCCTCGTAGTCTTGCTACCCCCCCTCGTGTCCCCCACCCCATTTTGAAAAGCAGAGGGTTTCTTCCCCCCGCTTTCTGAGACTAAGTTTGGATGGTTTGGGACTGGGAGGGAAGTCAAGGCAGGGGCTTGCTCAGTTCAGCCTGGTGGAGACTGGCTTCGCTGCTTTCCCGCCCGTGCGCACAGGGAAGGGTAAGGAAGCGTGCTTGCCCAGGAAAGCTAAGCCTTGATTCCTTCTCAGTTTCCTGTGGCTCTTTTTAACTCCCCCCCCCCTTTTCACGACTGATGATTTGGCTGCCACTTTCTTTCAGTCTTTCACCCTCGCTCTTTCTTTACAAATGTAAGCTGCCATGTGCTTTTCAACTTTCACGTTTCTGAGAAGGGAGCTGGCCTAGGGCGCAGGTAAAGTTTCTGGTAGAAACTGAGGGAGTCCCCCCAAGCTCAAGTGCTGTTCACTTAAATGTAGCCGTTTCTTTTCCTCAGCGACTGTTTCCTCTGTGTTTTGGTTAGGAGCCCGCAGTAGCTAGGATTAGTGGTGGCCTTGAAGAAAGGTCTTTTGAAGCAATTCCTTCTCATGCACTTTACTGTCCGTTCCCCCTCGAACTTCTTCCTATACAGTTTCTTTTTTTCTACCTTGTCCCACATTATGATTAGATTTTTTAAAAGGAAATCTGCTACACAACGCTTGTTGCGGTCTATTGTTTCTCTCTCTGGGAAGCCCAAAGGCTGCATTTGTGTGTTCTCAAAGAGGAAGGAACTGGCCGGTGATGCTCTCTTCATTTTAACAGCAGGAAGCCAAAACAAGAGGCTTGTTTTGCCACTTCTTGTTGCATAGTTAGGAGATGCAATCCTCAGAAGTAAGCCCCATTTTAATAAGTGAAGCTTATTCCCAAGGAAGTGTTCCTGGGATTGCAGCCAGACTCCAGTCCATGTTAGTAGTATACAGAAACAAGAGATGGTCATAAAAACATAAGAGACGCCAGTGTTGGATCAGGCCAAAGGCACATCTAGTCCAACACTCTGTGTCACATAGTGGCCAGAAATACCAGGTGCCATCAGGAGGTCCACCAGTGGGGCCAGGACATTTGAAGCCCTCCCACTGTCGACCCCCCCCCCAAGCACCAAGAAGACAGAGCATCACTTGCCCCAGAGCCCCTATCTATACCTTGTGGCTAATAGCCACTGATGGACCTCTGCTACATATGCCTATCTAATTCCCTTTTGAAGCCAACCATGCTTGTAGCTGCCACCATTTCCTGTGGCAGTGAATTCCATGTGTTAATCACTCTTTGGGTGAAGAAGTACTTCCTTTTATCCGTTCTAACCCGACCGCCCAGCAATTTCATGGAGTGCCCACGAGTTCTTGTATTCCAAGTGTTAATCACTCTTTGGGTGAAGAAGTACTTCCTTTTATCCGTTCTAACCCGACCGCTCAGCAATTTCATGGAGTGCCCACGGGTTCTTGTATTGTGAGAAAGGGAGAAAAGTACCTCTTTCTCTACCTGCTCTTTCCCATGCATAATCTTATAAACCTCAATCATGTCACCCCTCAGTCGTCGTTTCTCCAAGCTAAAGAGCCCTAAGCGCCTTAACCGTTCCTCATAGGGAAAGTGTTCCAACCCTTTTATCATTCGAGTTGCTCTTTTCTGCACTTTTTCCAAAGCTATAATATCCTTTTTAAGGTGTGGTGACCAGAATTGCACACAGTATTCCAGATGAGGTCGCACCATTGATTTATATAGCGGCATTATGATATTGGCTGATCTGTTTACAATACCCTTCCTAATAATCCCCAGCATAGCATTGGCCTTCTTTATTGCAGTCACACACTGTCTCGACATTTTCAGTGAGTTATCTACTACAACTCCAAGATCTCTCTCTTGATCTGTCTCTGCCAGTTCAGACCCCATCAACGTGTATTTATAGTTAGGATTTTTGGCTCCAATGTGCATCACCTTGCACTTGGCCACATTGAACCCCATTTGCCATGTTGACGCCCACTCGCCCAACTTTGACAGATCCCTTTGGAGTGCCTCACAATCCTCACTGGTTTTCACCACCCTGAACAACTTCGTATCATCCGCAAATTTAGCCACTTCACTGCTTACTCCCAACTCCAAATCATTAATGAACAAGTTAAAAAGCAGTGGACCAAGTACTGATCCCTGTGGTACCCCACTGCTTACACCCCTCCACTGGGAGAACTGCCCATTTATACTCACTCTCTGTTTTCTATTAATTAGCCAGTTTTTGATCCATAAAAGGACTTGTCCTTTTATCCCATGATTTTTGAGCTTGCTTAGGAGCCTTTGATGAGGAACTTTATCAAAAGCTTTCTGGAAGTCAAGGTAAACAATATCTATTGGATCCCCCTTGTCCACATGTTTGTTCACCCCCTCAAAGAACATTAACAGGTTAGTGAGACAAGATCTTCCCTTACAGAACCCATGTTGAGTCTGCCTCAATAGGTTTTGTTCATCTATGTGCCTACTAATTCTTTCCTTAATAATGGTTTCCACCAATTTACCCGGTATCGACGTCAGACTGACAGGCCTGTAATTTCCCGGATCTCCTCTGGAACCCTTTTTAAAGATGGGAGTGACATTAGCTACCTTCCAGTCCTCAGGAATGGAGGCTGATTTTAAGGAGAGATTACATATTTTTGTCAGGAGATCCACAAGTTCACAATTGAGTTCTTTCAGAACTCTTGGATGTATGCCATCTGGGCCTGGTGATTTATCAGTTTTTAAGTTGTTTATCAGTTTTAGGACCTCCTCTCTCGTCACCTCAATCTGACTCAGGTCTTTCAACACCCCTCCCGAACTCAGCGGCTCTGGAGTGGGCAAGCACCTCTCATCTTCCACAGTGAAGACGGAGGCAAAAAATGCATTTAGCTTCTCAGCCATTTCCCTATCATCCTTCAGTACTCCTTTTACCCCTTGGTCATCCAAGGGCCCCACTGCCTCCCTGGCTGGTTTCCTGTTTCTAATGTATTTGAAGAAAGTTTTATTGTTGGTCTTTACATTTTTTGCTATATGCTCCTCATATTCCCTTTTTGCATGCCTGACCACAGACTTGCATTTTATTTGCCATAGCCTGTGTTCTGTTTTATCAGCCTCACTGTGACTAGCTTTCCACCGCTTAAAGGAATCCTTTTTACCTTTTACAGCTTCCATTACTTTGTTTGTTAACCATGTAGGCTTTTTCTTATACCTGTTTGTGCCTTTCCTAACCTGCGGAATATATTTTATTTGAGCTTCTAGAATTGTAGTTTTAAACAGTTTCCAAGCTTCCCCAATGGTTTTGACCCTTTCTACTTTTCCCTTCAGTTTCCTCCCCACATGTCCCCTCATATCAGAAAAATTACCCCTTTTAAAGTTAAAAGTGGTTGTGTGAGTCTTTTTGGCCAATTCCCTATTTGTACAAATGTTGAACTCAACAACATTATGATCACTGTTCCCAAGCGGTGCAATCACTTTTACATCTCTCACCAGGTCTTGAGTGTTACTTAGGACCAAATCAAGGATCGCCTCTCCCCTGGTAGGTTCCGTGACCATCTGCTCCATAGCACAGTCATTTAGAGTGTCTAGAAACTCAATCTCTTTTTCTCGACTAGAACACATATTGACCCAATCAATGTGTGGGTAGTTAAAATCACCTATTACGACTCAGTGTTTTTGTCTAGCTGCTATCTTTAATTCATTCATCATTTTATAATTATCTTTTGATCTGGTGGGTGGTAGGCGATAACAAACTCCCAGTGTTAAGTTTCCTTTTGGCCCCCCTATTTCAACCCACAGAACTTCAAGAAGCGAATCCAATTCTCTTAGCCTCTCGATCTTTCTGGACTTTATACCCTCTCTGACATACAGAGCCACCCCACCTCCAACCCTTCCCCCCTATCCTTCCGATATAATATATAACCGGGAACCACCGTATCCCACTGATTTTCGTCATCCCACCAAGTTTCTGAAATACCCACAATGTCTATGTTTCCCTCTGACACCAAGCACTCCAACTCCCCGATTTTACCTCGGACACTTCGAGCATTTGTATAGAAACAGCTGTAATTTCCCATACTGGTTAAGCCTGCCACCTTCCTCTTGCAATCTCGAGACCTTGTCAGGCAGTCCATGTCACTAGCCATGGTCTCAGTGGACAATTTCAATCCACCTCCCTGTAGAAAAGCAACAGGTACCCCCTCATCTCTCTGAGATGAGCCAACCCGAACCAGAGACTTTTGTTTTGGATTCTGAATAACGATGTCTTAGCTTATGTGTGATGTGAAACCCATTTTGGTCCAGGAGACAGGCTGCCCCATAACCTGGGAGAGTCAGATTCAAGGGTTATGCTAGTAAACTTGGAATAGCTTTAGGATGCATATGTATACATAACATCTGCAGATTTATGATTGTGTGGTGCATCTGCTTTTTCTCTTCCACTGCAGTGTCTGAAGACAATCTCTTGCAGGAGAGATGCACACTGTTGAGATCCGTGCACTGTGTGTTCGTTTCTCTCACTCGAGAATAGAAAGGCAAAAAGTTTAAGCTCTCATCCTTTTGTTCATCTGGGCTTTTTGTTTCGGCCCAGATAGTATGTGAACTTTTCCCACCAACAGGAATAAGGGCGAACTGTTTCACAACGTTACACACAATAGAGACATGAAGCCATTTACAGAGTTACAGTACTATATAAATAAGTTGCAGTGGTGTAAGCAATAACCTTCTTCAAGTGTACTCCACTGTGGCAGACCTAATTTAGTGAAGCATGTTGCCTCCAAGGAGCAGAGCCTGGAATTTAAATGTAATCATTGATAGTCTTGCAGAACTGAGTTAGCCATTATGCAAAGTAGCTATTGAGTTCGGCCATAACTAGATTTTTAGCTCCTTTTCTGATGCTGTTGTATGGGAGACTGAAAGAGCACCCACTGCTTGGGAGTGAACTCCTTTAAATACCCTGACGCTCAGAGGATAGCACCTTTATCACAAAGGAAGAAATCAGAAGAACTATTCTCCAGTGAAGAGAAGCATATTTGTATAAAAAATGGTGACTAAATAGTAGGCAATTTCAGAGGCAGAAAAGGAAGAAGTCTCTGTGTGGATACTACAAAAGAACAAGTGTCCAGTAGCACCTTGAAGACTAACAAAATATGTGGCAGAGTATGAGATTTTGTGAGTCACTGCACACTTCTTCAGATACCGTAAGTGAGAGAGGTAAAAAAAAAAATGGCTTGTGGGTTATGATTCAAAGTAGGAATCCCTATTCCTGTAAGTAGGGACAGTCTGGTAAAATAAAAGTACATTTGCATTGTTTCAACCTATGGCTTATTTGTATGCTTTCCGTGTTGTACAACTACCTCGTTGACCATTGTGGGACATCGTTAGTTCCAATGTGCTGACATGAATGTGTCTTGCATTTTACCACACCGTCCATCTGCCCTAGATGTATAGGTTGCTACAAAGTTCAGTCTGAGAGTCCTTGTTCTGACTTCCTGGGTCAGAACAATTCACCATGCACAGGAATGCTGTCATTTTCCATAAATTTAATTATGTGATTTCTATTAATGATTTATTTTGAATGTCTGCGTTTTAAGGTGGAGTTTCTAAGCAGTGTGCTAAGAAGGCAGCTGCTCCCGGGGTTAGCCCAGCCCGGGGGCATGGCTAGGGGGGGTCCCAGGCCCCCCTAAATTTCTGGGGAGCACATCCCTAAATCTCCACCTCCCTAGATACTGGCAATGGCCTGTGATGTCACTAGCTCCTCCCTATGATGTCATGGGGCCCCCGTTCTTTTAATGACTTCGCAATGCCTCTGGCCCAGCCCCAACACCCCCCCGGGGAAACTGGAAAGTCCACGCCCATGGTCATTCGGACCCCCTGACCCTTAGAGGTAGAAAGAACAATACCCGGATATACAAGAGGGAAGCCCTCATGCCGTGCCAGTATGTCTTGATAGTTTCTTCCTGTATCACAATGAATAGTTTTCTGTACAGCAACTTGGGCTACACCTGGAATACTTGTGCGGCAACAAGAGGTGCCATCTAATACCAAGTCCTGCATGTCTTAGATGGAACGGTTCCCTTTCCTTGTTTTCCTGTTGCTGAGCTGCAGAAACTTTGCTGTTTAGTGATGCCTTATTTTTAAATCCTTAACAAACCTTTATATGTTCTAAAAAGGGTCTGCTTTACTTGTGTGCTCTCCTCTCATGAAGCCACAGAACTGGGTGCTGCTCAGGTACATACAGAGGAGTGACCCAGGGGGACCCAGGTTTTGTCAGGATCATTGTTGACAGGATCGTTTTCATATCACACACAGAGCAGAAGTCTGTAAATCTCATTAAGGGGGAAGGGTGTGGTGTAAAGGATGGCAACAGAGAAATGAGGATCTGGCCCCTTCCAGAGTTCTCCTGAGTGCCTCTCATCCCCACCTTTGCCTCAGGCCAGGACACCTTCTCTGGCTTGGGTGATGGCCACAACACTGGCCTCTGTTGCGCATGGGCAAGAACACACCCAGGAACACGGGAAGCTGCCTCAGACTGAATCAGAGCCTTTGTCCATCGAAGGCAGTGTTGCCCACTCAGTCCGGCAGCAGTTCTCCAGGGTTTCAGAAAGAAGTCTTTCACATCCCCTCCAACCTGATCCTTTTTATTGGAAATGCTGGGGATTGAACCTGGGACCTTCTACATGCCAAGCAGGGGCTCTGCCAGGGAGCCACAGAGCCCCCCCCCCCCATGTAACGAGACAGGCCTCAAAACTGTGCATAGCTATTCAATATTTTGATTCATGCCTCCTCACAATGGCAGCAATTCACACCTTTGGCACCAAGGAAAGATCCTTACCCAGAAAGGCCACATTCCTATAGTTCTCCAGCATGACTTCCCTGTACAGAGCTCTTTGTCCCGGATCCAGCAGGGCCCACTCTGCCTCAGTGAAATCGATGGACACCTCCTCAAAGGAAAAGGGACCCTGAAAGAAAAAGCAGGTTCCCTCCTCAGAGATCACACCAGGCACAGATTGCACACTGGAAGGGAGTAGACTGGGAAGGCACCGGATGTATGGCTTGAGCTGGGTAAAGGGAACATAGTTCACAGGATTTCTCACCCAGCCACCTTGTAGAAACTGCAGGAGCGACTCCTCCCCTGAGAAAGGAAGAGGGACCCGGGCTGTCCCCTGCTCATCTCATTGTGGCAGAAAAATCAGCGAGCCTGGGGGCCCTTCTCTATAACAGCCGGGATTAGCTGAGGGCTCTCTGCTTGGTTCCTCTCCCATAAGACTTTGCAGGCTTAGCTACTGTCCTCTCTCAAGCCTCTCTCTAGCCTGACGAGGCACTCTGCGCCAACTCTATAACAGCCGGATTCGATGAGGCCTCTCTGTTTGCTTCCTCTCCCATAAGACTTTGCAGGCTTAGCTACTGTCTTTTCTCAAGCCTCTCTCTAGCCTGACGAGGCACTCTTCTCCAAGAAGAACAGTTTTCATTTCTCTAGGTCTACCCTTCCACCCTCATGCTCTATCAGAGACCCCGTGAGAAGGTTCGTAGCTTCTGACCCGCAACATACTTGCTGAAGCAGGTGTCAGTGCTTCCGATAAGGTCACGAGAAAGATTATACATAACATCCCAGGGTCCCAGGGAGATAGTCCTGGGGTCCCAGAATACAAGAACACTCATCTGTCCTACCTGGACTGGAGGTACGGCTGCCGTTTCCACACCTCCGAAAAGACGACGGATTAACAGCATCTCTTCCCTGCCTGTTCGTGAGACAAAGGAGGAAGGAAGGGTGTTCGCTTGCTTGTTTCCTGCTTCACACAACCCCTTCCCTGTGTACACTCAACACATTTTTAAACACTTTTGACTGGATTCTGGGAGAGGCAGAAGAGAATCACCAGGTACCCATGAGCCTCTGGGATTATAAATGCCACCAATATATTTTAGACTTCTGTGAGACTTGTGTTTGCTCTGCGGGGAGGGGAAGATGTTGCACAACACATCACCATCACATTCAGACCAGACATGACTTCAAAGCATCTGGAGACTCGAGGGTCATATGAATGAGTTTTTAGAGTGTCTCTTGGCACGCTCACTTCCCAACCAGATTTTCAGCCAGACGCGACATCAACATGACATCAGATCTCTCCTAAGCCCCTCCCCAAAGCTGCTGGGGTTGCCGGGCAACAGCCCACTATTCCTTCCCCAGCATTCTGTTTCCCAGAGTGGCCTGCCAGATGCCCCTTGAAGCACAGGAACAGAAGCCAAATTCCCCCAAAATTATGGGCCCCGAGGAACTGGTTCTCAGAGCTCTGCTGCCCCAGAAGGTGGAGGCTCCGTTTATCTATCAGTTCTCCCGAGGTTTCTCTATCCGCCCCCCCCCCCAGCAACTTGATTTCTATTTATGAAAGGAAGGTTAGATAAGAACTTTTTAATTAATGGGAGAAATTGCCCTCCAGGAACTTGGCCAATCTCATTTTGGAGGCATCAGAGTTAGTGGACATCGAGTGCAGCAAATTAACTCTTTTGTTGTGTGTAGAACTATTTATTTTTATCCTGACCTGAACCTTTTACCCGTCACATTTACGGGGCACCCCAACTGCATCCAGGAACACGGGGTCCTTACCAAAGGAGAGGGGATCTTGGGCACGCTCCAGGGCCTGCGCCCTCTGCCCTTGCTCCAAGGAAGCTTCTTCCGCCTCAGGGATTGTAGCTTCCATCTTCAGGGATGTTCCCCACATCTGAAAGAGCACCGAGGGAGAGGGGAAAAAGATGGGATGGAAAAGAGACTGAGGAATGGATCCTGCCCCACTCCCAGACTCTGCACCCTTCCATCAGCGGACCTGCTCAGTTATCTGGAAGAATCAGAAACTCTCTAGTAGAAGAGGCTGCTGAAGGAGGCCAGGAAATCTCCCACTGGATGATTAAAACCTGGGCAATTATCCAGCAGGGAAACTTCAGGATAAGGCCCAATATTGTTCCTTCAATTGGACATCCCCTCACCTGTCCTGCCTGCCTCTTCTCCTCTGCCTGACTCAGGAGGAAACCTTTGGGCAGGGCTACCGCCTGAGAATTGGTCTCCAGCCCACATCCTCTGACCCAGCACTGGGTCCGGGCAGAAGCCGCTGTGCGCCCACCACCATAGTGTCAGACTGTTGGACAAAGTTGCTCTCAACAACACTCTCTGGCAGTGATTGGTTTATTGAGGAATAAAGATGTTCCAAGCTAAGACCAGTACCGTGTCAGAAGGAGGTTTTTACAGCCGACTTTTCTCTGCCTTCAGGCGTCTCAATGTGGCTTACAGTCCCCTTCCTTTACCCTCTCCTCAACAGACAACATTGTGAGTGAGGTAGGTGGGGTTGAGAGAGGTTTTGGAGAACTGGGACTGGACCAAGGTCACCCAGCAGCAGAGGAGTGGGGAATCAGACCCGGCTTTCCGGATTAGAGTCCATCACTCTTCCCCATGACAGGGGGGATGCAGAGTCCAGCAGGGGCTGACTTCCGGCCACAGAGCATTTTGGCCACGGGGTTGGGGCAGAGGGGTGCCGGGATCCACAGCACCAGGGAGAGGGAGCGAAGACCAATGGGGGAGCCCCGTGGCCAAAATGCGGGGCGCATCGCAGCAGCTGCTCGGCACAGAAGGATCCCGCCCATCGTGACCGCGGGTGGCGCTCCTTTCTGGGCCTCCCGGGGGCCACCACGGCTGAGAATGCAGCACTTGCTCTTATTGATACTTGTCTGCAAAACCCAGACCTCGCCCCTTTCTGAGCCCCCTCCACTTACTTGCGAGTAAACCTTCCCAGGATCCGGCGGCGAGGCTTCCCCTTGCAGAAGAAAGCCCCATTGGTCGATCCTCCCCCCCCAAAAAAAACACACGCTAGCCACACGCCTCTCTCCCGGTTGAAAAGCTCCTCTCGCCCGCCCTCCATTTACTTGCGAGTAAACCTTCTCAGGATCCGGCGGCGAGGCTTCACCCTGCAGCTGCATGTCGGCGTCCCATCCCCGGTGGCCCCTTTTGCAATTCGGGTGCAAGCCCCCCCGCCCCCCGGAAAAGACCGGCATCCCCACCCCGCCTTGCTCGGCCCCTCTAGGAACAAGCTCTCTGTCCCCTTCACCCTCTCAGTGCCGCAGAGGCAGGGAAGGACGGATAAGGACCCGGCGGACGGGACTTCGGCCTCGCTGCAGACGCCCTCTTCGGCGCTCAGTGGGGGCTGCTTTATGGAAGCGGTTTTAGGATTGCATCGGAAACGTGCACTTCTCCAGTGGTCCTGGCAGTGGGGCAGTCCTTTACTCCTGGGATCTTAGCTCCTCCCTCGAAGGTAGGGCCGGCAGACTATTTTTGGTCCCTGAGTGGGAGGGGCTTATCCTCTACTCCCCAGTCTGTCCGGCCCTGCCTTTGAAGCAGGACGCAGGTCGACGGTGCGCAAAGAACGAAGAAAAGAAAGAAGAGAAATCTAAACGTGAAAAGGGCAGTGGCAGGACCCAGGTACTGCCGCTTTTTTAGGGAACGTGGCCGGGTCTGCTGCATGGGAAGAAGCCCTGCCGCCTGACGTAGCTGAGAGATCCTCAGCAGCCGCGGGCGGGTCCCTGACTCACGCTGGAAGCGGTCACCCCTCCCCCTCCCTTGGAATGAGCCCAGGGATCGCGGAGAGCCAGGGGA
The DNA here is from genome assembly GCF_001447785.1 of Gekko japonicus. Lineage (NCBI taxonomy): Eukaryota > Metazoa > Chordata > Lepidosauria > Squamata > Gekkonidae > Gekko > Gekko japonicus. The sequence goes on from NW_015165413.1 coordinate 45,498, forward strand.
AAGCCAGAGAGAGATGCGGGATTCGCGATCCTCCTGGCAGGGTAGGAACCCGGTTCCCTCTCCCTCTACAGCAGCAAAGGGAAAGGCAGGGAGAAGACCGAAGTTCCTTTGGCACCGTCTGAGTCACGGTAAGGATAGGCGCTGTGCAAGGAGGGAGGAGTAGAGGATTCCACAGGGGTACAGGGGGGAGGATTCCCCCACAGGTGTTCTCCCAAGCGGCGCAACCCTGTTTTCTCCCTGCATGCTCTCTCCCTCCTCCACGCACGTGCTCCTATAATTGTCCAGGCTAACACCAGGGGACTGGGGCTCCTGAGTATGCCTTTTACTTGCTACCCTTTTGGTCCTGCAACCTACATACCAGGGGGACTCCCTGGGTGGGGACACACCAAGGGTGCTACTGATAGATTGCGGCCCTGGGGAAAAGGCGGGAACAGCCATTTTCATCGGTTCTTTTTCACTTTACTTTCACTTTCCCAGAACCTTAAAATGGAAACCAGAACTTGTGAATTTGTCCTGGCTACCTCTCCAGAGCAGGATCCCCAAGCAGGGCAAGAATTAAGGTCCACAGAGGAACGTGCCTCAGTTGATCTGCTGACTTGGAGAAGGTCAGAAATAAAGAAAGAATTTAAAGACCTGAGGAAGGCGACTTGCCATAGGGGATCCAGTGATTCTTCCCCAGAGCGAGATAGAATGCCCAAAAGTCACTCCCAACATAAAAGGAGAAAAGACAGCAGGTCAACCTCTTCTCATAACTCCGAAAGGGCTAGAAGGGGAGAGGAGAGCCCACCTCCCAGGGAACATAGTCCACTCTTGAGCGATTCTGACTGAGCCCTCCGGGTCTTCTTCAAATAGGGAGAACTTTCATCAGAGGAATCAGAGTCGGTACCCACTGCTCAATCTAGGCTTTCCCCCCAAGAGATTTATGGTAAATTATTGCCAAAAGTGTTAAGGAAACTTGAAATCTCTTACACTCCTAAAACAACAGAGGAAGAGGATACAGATTTTCCTACTGGGTCAGAACAAACCTTACCAAAGGCAGGAACTAAACCCACCTGCGTGCCCCTGCCAGCAACATTTTATTCTCTTATCAAATCAGAATGGGACCGTCCTGCCAAACCTAAGTCTAACCATCCAATGTTTTCCAAGTTCTATTCTCTCATACCAGAAGCAGCAAAGATGATTAAACTGTCAGTGGTGGACCATCCAGTCAACAGTCTGGCTTCTACATCTGTACTACCTATGGAGGAAGACGGGTTCCCACAGGACCATAGCGACAAACGGATCGAGCAAGCCCTGCACAGAGATTTTGAGGCCTCAGCCAACTCTCTTCGGGCCTCTGTCACCGGTTCACTCTTCACCAGAACAGCGTACACATGGGCATCGGATCTCACCACAGCAGATAGTGACATTCCCAAAGAGCTCAAAGATAAAATAAAGAAAATAGCCCTAGCAACGGCCTTTGCAGCTGATGCATCTTTAGATGCTGTGCAGCAGTCAGCAAGAGCCATGGCCTCAAGCGTCACAGCACGAAGAAACACGTGGCTACGCAATTGGGACGTTGATCCTTCAGCTAGAGCTAAGGTGGCAGCTGTACCCTTCAAAGGTGCAAATCTTTTTGGAGATGGCTTGGAGATGTACCTGGTAGAAGATAAAGATAAGAAGAAAGTTCTACCATCCAAAAAGAGAAAAGGAAAATTCAAAAGAAAATTTCAGTCCTTTCGGGACTCCAGACGTGATTCCAAACCAGGCTACAATAGAAGCTTTAAGGGACGATGGCAGTCAAAACCAAGAGACAACAGACCCTCAGCTTTCCCTAACAAACAGGGACAGCAATCCAAAGGCCCAAGAAAAGGGAATACAGCATGACTATTCCAGGAACAGCAACTCAGTCAGCATTGGAGGCCGTCTACAAAATTTTGCCTCACGCTGGCATCAGACTGTAACCGACAAGTGGGTACTGGAAACAGTGACAGAAGGTTACTCACTCGAGTTTCAATCGTTTCCGAACGATCGCTTACTGGAACTACCCAAGAGCCATTCAACAGAAAAACACAGAACGACAAACAGAGTGATCCACCACCTGCTGGACATTGCGGCCATAGAGCCGGTACCCCACCTAGAGAGGGGTCTGGGGGTGTCCTCAATTTTTTTCACAGTCCCCAAGAAGAATGGGGACATCAGGGCCATACTGGACTTAAAATGGATAAACAAGAAGGTCCGTACCAAGAAGTTCAAAATGGAGACCTTGAAATCAATAGTGACTTCTATCCAGCAAGGAGACTATATGTGCTCTATAGACCTCTCTGAAGCTTATCTTCATATCCCAATCAGGCCCTCACACCGCAGATTTTTCAGATTTGCGTACAACAGAAGACATTTTCAATATAGGGCCCTCCCTTTTGGTCTAAAATCATCTCCAAGGGTTTTTACCAAAGTCCTAGTGGCTCTGGTGGCATACCTGAGGATCCAAGGGGTGGCGCTCTTTCCATACCTGGACGACGTTCTGATCAAGGCGCCTTCCTGGGCTCAGGCCCTACACTCTCTGAACGTGACGATGGAGGTGTTCCAGGATCACGGTTTTGTGATCAACCAGAGCAAGAGCTTCTTACAACCCTCCCAGGTGATCACTCATCTGGGAGTTCAGATCAACACCTTACAAGACAGAGTTTTCTTGACTGTGGAACGTCAAATCAAGATCCAACTTTTGTTAAGTCAAGTTCTGAGGCAACCAACGGTAGAGGTCATGACTCTAGCCAAGCTTCTCGGGATGCTGGTGTCATGCCAAGAAGTTCTTCAATGGGCAAGATTCCATGCACGCCCCCTTCAGAGATTCCTTTTACCCTTCCAGAATGTAATTTCCCACAAGGGAAAATGGGAGGTGGAGTTACCGCATTCTCTGACTCGGGAACTGCAATGGTGGCTGTCTCCCACACGCTTTCAGGACGGCCTGTTCCTGCGGGACCCACCAAGGAAGGTGGTGACTACAGATGCCAGTCTCTGGGGCTGGGGGGCACACATGGAAGGCAGTATGGCTCAGGGGACATGGTCCCCGGGAGAGAGGAAGAGAAGCACGAAGCATAAACTTTCTCGAATTACAGGCTATTCATCTAGCACTGCTGCAGTTTCAGACATTGCTGAAGGGCCATCACATGTTAGTCCAGACAGACAACACTACGGCCAAGGCCTATGTCAACAGACAGGGGGGAACCAGATTCAAATCCTTACATCAAGAAGCGGTTCTGTTGATACAGTGGGCAGAAATAAACCTACTGTCTCTGAAGGCAATTCATGTAGCGGGCCAATAGGGACAGACGCACTAACTTGCGACTGGCCAAGAACTCTACTTGATGCTTCCCCCCCCCATTCCGCTAATCCAGAGAGTGATACAAAAAATCATAGCACAACAAGCAAACATTATCCTGATAGCCCCCTTCTGGCCCAGACGGGCCTGGTTCCAGGACTTGCTACGACTGAAGGTGGCAGAACCATGGCGGCTCTCCAAGCAGCAAGGGCCAACCTTACATCCACATCCCGAGATGCTCAACCTCACTGCCTGGAAATTGAAAGGCAGCAATTAACAGCATTGGGTTTTTCACCGGGGGTGGTAGATACCATGTTAGCTTCCAGGAAGGGGTCTACAAATCGAGTCTACAATACCACCTGGAGGGTGTTCTGCTCCTGGTGCACAGAAAAGGGAGTTGATCCTTTAATAGCTCAGGTGGGAGATGTTTTGGCTTTTCTCCAGCAGGGTCTGGGAAAAGGTCTCAGTACTAGCACGCTGAAGAGGCAAGTGGCAGCTATTTCTGCGGTTAAGGGAGCTAGGAAGGGACAGTCCTTATCATCACACCCACATGTTAAATGTTTCCTAAAGGGAACCACTCTCTTGAACCCTCCACAGGTGCATCATTTTCCTACCTGGAACCTTAATATTGTTCTAGGGGCACTGTGCAAAGCACCTTTTGAACCCATGACTTCTTGTGGTATTAAGGATCTCTCCTTTAAGATGGCCTTTCTAGTGGGAATTATGTCCGCTAGGAGGGTGTCAGAACTGAGGGCTCTCTCTTCTGACAAGGACTTATGCATTTTCCACAATGACAGGGTGGTACTCCACCCTGACCCTGCATTCAATCCCAAGGTGAATTCGATGTTTCACAGATCTGAGGACATAGTGCTACCATCTTTTTGTCCCAATCCACAGCATCAGAGAGAGAGGGAATGGCATTGCTTAGACGTGTGCAGGGCATTGAGTGTTTACCTAGACAGAACTAAACAGTTTAGAACCACTGATGCTCTATTTGTCTCCTTTAGAAAGTCTTCCTTAGGGGTGAGAGTTTCCACCTCTACGTAAAGCAGATGGTTAAGGGGATGTATCATAGTGGCATATAAGGCTCAAGGTCTTCAGCCTCCACAAGGGATCACGGCTCACTCCCTTAGAGGAGCAGCCACGTCTGCGGCCTATAGGGCTTTTCCCTCCATGGAGGTCATCTGTAGGGTGGCTACTTGGAAGTCGCTTCATACATTTACCAAAGACTACCGAACTGACAAGCTGGCATCAGCAGAGGCGGCTTTCGGTAGAAGGGTACTGCAACACGCTGTCTAGACCGGGAAGCTCCGGTCCCACCCTGGGATACACTGCTTTTTTAAGTCCCAGGAGTAAAGGACTGCCCCACTGCCAGGACCACTGGAGAACGGAAGATTTGTATTCACTTACCGTGAAGCTTCCTTCTCGGTGGTCCTGGAGTGGGGCAGTCCTCCCCACCCTTTTCTTTGGGGCGGAGTCTTCCACGGTCTTGGAGCATACAGTATCTTCTGTGAGTCAGGGGGTAATTTTACTCGTTCTCCCCTCCATAGCCTAAGTAGCATGGTAGATTCGGAGGCAAGAGGGGGGGACAACATGTTTGGCCCAAGTAGGCCAAGGAAGTTGTTTGAGTGTGTTGGTACCCACCTGTTGTGGGGAGCATTTTGTTGTATGTTTTTTCATAGTTGGTCCGGGGAGTCACGGCTTGGACTACGACTGGGGAGTAGAGGATAAGCCCCTCCCACTAAGAGACCAAAAATGGTCGGCAGGCCCTGCCTTCGAGGGAGGAGCTAAGATCCCAGGAGTAAAGGACTGCCCAGGACCACCGAGAAGGAAGCTTCACAGTAAGTGAATACAAATCTTCCACTCTCTAACCTCCTCCCTGCTTCTCAAAGCGAAATGTCAGGCAGTGTTCCCTGTGAGCTGAGTTAGTGTGAGGGAGCTCACCGTTTTTTGGGGGGCAGGGTAAAAGCCCGAAGGGCCCGGAACGAGCATTAAACACACAATAGTACCCAGGGCTGGCCCAAGGGTTTTCTGCGCACTAGGCGAGGCTACCTAGTGGTGCGCACCCCCTCCCCCGCTCTTTTTTTTGCATCATACCCGTCTCGGTCTGTACAGGGAGAGCCTCTCCCTCCCGGCAAGCGGGCCAACTCCGTCGGGTCAGCGACAAAGAGATGCTTAGTTGTGCCAGATGTCCCCTCGAAGCCATAGATCATTTACCGGGCTTGAAAGGAAGTCCGTCCACAGGGGGAAGGTCTTGGGGCGGGCTGCGGGGGGGGGCACGCCCCCTCCCCACCAATGCTCCCTCTAAGCTGTGGAGTCTTCTTCTGAGCAATGCTCGTGGGGGGGGTCGACTGAAGAGCCCTCTTCCCCCCCTCCTCTCCCATGGGCAGGTCCCTACCACAAGGTGCTCCCTCTAAGGCGCTGTGGAGTCTTGTGAGCCAATCCGGAAAAGGGTAAAAGCCGGAACAGCCCGGAACGGGCATTAAACACACAATAGCAGCGCAAAAAACAGTGGCATGCATTACAGGAGCTCCAGAACAGTATTCAAGAAGTGGAAACATGGAACTCTCACTCTTTTATTAACCCTTTCTAGGCCAAAATGCCTCCAGAACACCCCGGAACGGGCTTTAAACACAAAATAGTGCCGCAAAAAACAGTGGCATGCATTACAGGAGCTCCAGAACAGTATTCAAGAAGTGGAAACATGGAACTCTCACTCTTTTATTAACCCTTTCCAGGCCGAAATGCCTCTGGAACACCCCGGAACGGGCATTAAACACACAATAGTGCCGCAAAAAACAGTGGCATGCATTACAGGAACTCCAGAACAATATTCTAGAACTGGAAACATGGAACTCTCACTCTTTTATTAACCCTTTCCAGGCTGAAATGCCTCCGGAACACCCCGGAACGGGCATTAAACACACAATAGTAAGGCAAAAAACAGTGGCATGCATTACAGGCCCTCCAGAACAGTATTCTAGAAGTGGAAAAATGGAACTCTCACTCTTTTATTAGCCTTTCCAGGCCAAAATGCCTCCGGAAAACCCCGGGACGGCTCGGAACAGGCTTTAAACAGATAATAGCACCACAAAAAAACAGTGGCATGTATTACAGGCACTCCATAACAATATTCTAGAAGTGGAAACAGGGAACACTCACACTTTTATTAACCCTTTCCAGGCCAAAATGCCTCCAGAACAGCCGGGAACGACCCGGAACGGGCACCAAACATACAATAGTGCCGCAAAAAACAGTGGCATGCACTACAGGCCCTCCAGAACCATATTCTAGAAGTGGAAACAGGGAACTCTCACGTTTTTAATAACCTTTTCTAGACCGAAATGCCTCAGGAACGGGCATTAAACTCACAATAGTGCTGCAAAAAACAGTGGCATGCACTACAGGAACTCCAGAACAGTATTCTAGAAGTGGAAACACGGAACTCTCACTCTTTTATTAACCCTTTCCAGGCCAAAATACCTTCATAAAAGCCCGGAACGGGCACTAAACACACAATAGCACCGCAAAAAACAATGGCATGCATTACAGGCCCTCCAGAACAATATTCTAGAATTTGAAAAACGGAACTCTCACTCTTTTATTAACCCTTTCTATGCAGAAATCCCTCCGGAACACACTGGAACGGGCATTAAACACACAATAGTGCTGCAAAAAACAGTGGCATGCATTACAGGCCCTCCAGAACAGTATTCTAGAAGTGGAAACACGATGATCCGGTTCCGGTCCCGACGAGAGAGGTCGCTCAGAAAAGTGCTCTGGGCGTATTTCTCCTTTCTACTCTTTCTATTGACTTTTTACACTGAGAAAAGCTCTCTCCTGTAGAGAGGGGCTTTGCAAAGAGCTTATACCTCAGGTCTGGGGTGGGTGGCGACCCCCCCAGTTAATTCTGGGTCTGCTCTGGGGCAAGAAAGAGTGAGAAGCAAGAGAGACGAAATCCTCGTCAGCTCCTGCAGCAGCCGTGACCACAGAACCCGAAGAGTCTTCAAGAGAAAACTGGCCACTACTTCCTGAAGCTAAGTACCCTTCTAAAATCTCCCAATTTCTGTGACATAATTTGTTTAAGCTAACACTGAGCAAAGAGTTTGTAAATAAATTAAACAGATAAAACGGAGAAGCACGGGTTAAGGTTTAAAGGGCTTGGTTGAAGAACGGAGCGGCTCCTAACTGAACGCCCAGAAAGGGGGTGAAATAATTGATGTGCAAAAGGAAAAGGGAAATAAATATTACATAAATTCTTACTTTGTCTCCTAATTAGCAGCAAGAACCGGCCCCTTTAAGGCAGCTGTTCCGAGGTGGTGAGGTCGGCTTCGATCCGGTTCTGGGCGGCGTTTGGCGGCGTTGGCGGCGGAGGCGCGGAGCTGTAGAGGCGGGGACGAAGGAGTGACGTCAGCAACCAGCGCACAGAGAGGAGGAGTCGGAGATCAACCCGGAGGAGGAGCGTGGAACAGAGGGACGGAGAGGCGACTACGCAGCTGACGGAGAGCAACGGAGAGGCGACTACGCAGCTGACGGGAGAGCACTAATAAGACTCATACGCAGGCGCAGTAGTAACAGAAGAGAGATTTAAAGCGGAAAAGACTGGGAACGTGTAAAAACAAGTGGAAAAGATATACTTTTGGGGGGGGACCCAAATAAACGGAGCAGTGAACGAGCTAGGAGAGGCTAAAAGGAATTAAAGGGAACTAAAACTACAAAACTATAAATAAATAAATAAAAAAGAGACTTTAAAGATAACCATAATAAAAGTCCTGTAGCAGGGAATCTGAAGATACAGACTTAATAAAAATAAGATTAGAGATTAGAGACTTGAGTACTCTTAAAGGTATATCCCCAGTTGAGGAGAGTGGCCATAAGAAGAACTCATAAATATTAATTATAAAGTCATACAGTCAAAAAATAAAAATGGCATCA
>NW_015165414.1:0-26437 GCF_001447785.1 Gekko japonicus
ATTACCCACCCCATCTGAAATCTGAGATAGATTTGAGCAAAGGAATTGTGCCACACAGAATGAGCTTTCAGCTTCACTCCCCCTTCCCCAAAGGAAACTTTTGCAAATTTTGATACTGTTATAGACAGAGTCAGGGACCAGGTGGTGTGAACATTCACATGAACTTGATAGCCTGAATGCTGGAGTCAGCTTGAATACAAGTCATTGGCCATACCCATTTCTAGTTTTGAGCCTGAAAGTCAATTTTGTCAGCTTGGTTTTAAATTCCCATTTCTTTTAGCCTCAGGCAGTGAACAAATTGATTGTTGGAGCAGTCTTTTCCTCCTTTATCTTATAGGAATAGCAAATGTCTCTTTCAATTGCATTGTTTCTATTTTGTTTTAATTGTGTTAATTACTTAAATATGTTTTAAGTACCACTATCAAATGAATTGGATGAAACTGGCAAACTGTGACATAGTGGCTGTCCTAAAATTTAAGATATTGTTTTCTTCCTTTTTTTTTTAAAATCATGCCTGATCTACCTTTGGTCCTATACTAAATCAAGTTAAGTGAGACCAGCAATGGTTTTGTAAGAACGGTTAAGAAAACATGGACAGCAAGCTTAAGCGTCTTTTCCTTCAAACAAAGGTATGGTTTTATTGATAATAGTTTGCTTTCCAAAGTCATAAAAACAAAGAAATGAAACAATATAGGAGCCTTTTAAGTCTTTTCATCATTTGCCCCCCCAGACGGAAGAAATAGTCAGACAACAAGGTTGGATGAAATAAGGCCACTTTATTAACATATTAAAATAATGGCAAAGGGCAAACATGAAAAACAGCAGCAAGGCAAGGCCTGATGTCGCTTTGACCCCCATCCTTAACCGTATAAACGCCAAGACACCACAACCCCGGGTTGGAGCCAACTGTAAGTCGCTTGCAAACCCAACCGAGCCAATGATTGGGATGCGCCTTCAGGAGCCCTCAAACACCACCGCACGATCAGCACTGAATCTCCATTGTGGCCATCCCCATAGGCAGTCTGCAAGCCTCATCCCCGGCCGCATAACTGCAGGGTTAATCCCGCAGACCCCTCTACCCCCCAGGGGTTATTAATTGGTACTTAAAAGCCGCTGAACTTTATTTGAACCTAATTCTTCCCTAACAAAGTGACGTACTAGCCCCTAGGCACCATCCCAAACCAATTCCTCAATCCACTGACAGCAGTGCAGGGTAGGCAGAAAAGACTCCATCTCAATAGCCAATCAGAGAAGGGGACATAAAATTCCTACCCGGTCCCCCATTAAACGGGGCAACCAACCTGTGTTTATACTACATACAGGGCGGAGGGGGGGGGGGGGGGCGAGCACGAGGCGAGCAACTGAAAGGGGAGAGCGGAGCCAGCTTTTAAGACTGCGTAGGCTCTGCTCCCCCTCTTGGAGTTAAGGCTGCACCGCAGCCCTTCCTTCCTTCCTCCTCACGAGGAGGCAAATGCAGCCCCCAGGAGGCATGCCGTGGGCTGTCTCCTGTGGGGCCGGAAACTTTAACCTCATAACTGGAACAGTTAAATTATAAAATTAAAGTTAAATTATAAAAATTGTGTGAATGCAAAAAGCACACTGTAGTATTAATATGAACATGAAAAGCTTCCATATACCAAGTCAGATCCCTGATCCCTGTTATCCCTTCTTACAAGTTTCAGCTCTGAAGAGTCTCATGCAGAGAAAAGCCTTTCCCAACACCTAGTAACTGAGTTCCTCTTTTAACTGGGGGTACCAGAATTAAATCTGAACCGTAATCATGCAAAGCAGGTTTTCTATCACTGAGCCATAGCCCTCACGCCAAACACTGCAGACAGAAGTTCTGTATGCAGCAGATATTCTGTGTGTGCATGGGGATTTCTGTGATTACTTACCTCTGGATTCCTTTATGGCCTCTGAAAAACTGCTATGGAAAAGACTGACCCAGAGCTGAGTAGCATAACACAATCTGAAAATATCCCTGATTGGCTCACAGTACGATTCTCAGTGATCATGAGTGTCAAACAAGGTAAGTCTGTCTGCTGGACAGATTCACTGAGAAATTTGTTCCATCTCTGGACACCGCAGGCTGATTAGGAGGTCTACTGGTGGACTTCCTGATGGCACCTGGAGTTTTTGGCCACTGTGGGACAGAGAGTTGGACTGGATGGGCCATTGGCCTGATCCAACATTGGCTTCTCTTGTGTAGTCCAAGTCAGTCCAAGGAGAAAATTTGCTCAGTGTTGGCATCATCAATTAAACTCATGCTGACTAAGGCAGGGAAATAGTATTGATGTGCAACATCTCTTGGCATGTTCTTAGTGTGCAGGCAAGGAAAAGTGAGATATGGTTATATTACTGCTCCATGCTGCGAGTCAGAGTGGGTCTGCCCATCTGCTAGTGAATCCATTTGGTCGCCTCTTTAGAAACTCAAATGGATAAAATTGAAGTTTCATAAATTGCAGTTCTGTTGTAAAAAATGAGAAACCTTCACTTAACTCACATATTGTCTGAAGTCTTCATTTGTGATGTTTGTGGCAGCAAATCTCCAAAAATGTGTTTGCAAGGGCTATCATGTGCTGACAGGGAACCCCAGACAAAATTTCCTCTCGGTACCCATTCATATCCTTGAATTCATATTCTGAAGTCTCCAGGTAGACAAAGGAGACACCTGGCTGAGACACATACATTTAAACTAGTTATGGCTTCAGAGAGTAGTTTGAATTTTCCCTAATGCTTTCAGGTGAAAACAGGCCAGTAGGCCGGATCCTCTCACACACAAAGGATTCCACCCACACCAGCCTGCCCTTTCCCAAGGGTCAGACTAAGTGGTACAAGGTCTGCTCATTACCAGAGACAGGCCTAACAATCAGGTACTCTGTTCTCTCTCACTGGTAGATCTAAACTACTCTGCTACACTACCAGGCAGAGCCACTTTTCACTCAGTATGATCTTTTCCTGAGCAAGACCAGAGCTATCACTGGTCTGTCCCTGAGGTAGAACTAGGGGTGAGTGCTTGGTATATACCAAGCCAAATAAATACCAAAAAGAACACCTTATCATTATTTTTTTGGATTTATTCAGCTGAATACAGAGCAGAGATGTGTACTAAGCTGCTGAAGTAGCCCTGCCTGAATGAAAGTTGATATAATTTGGCTTTTATTTGGGTGTGGTGAGTAAAGGGAAGGGGTTTGTAGTTTAAACCCCCCCCCCTGGAGTCGGGCCACAGCTGCAGCACGACTCCAGAGAGAAGGGAAGGGCTGACTCTTCTTGCAGCTCTGTTTAAATCAAGATGCAAGAGCAAGCCCAGGATCGGCCAGGGTGGTGGAAGCTCAGAGCTGCCACCACTCCAGCTGATCCTCTCCCAGCCAGGTCTGAGTGCAAGGAGAGAGAAAACCCTCCCCGGGCATGCAGATCCTGTGGCCAGCTTCTTTTGCAGGGCAGTTTAAACCACCCCACAAAATAAGCTCTCCCAGCTGGGTCTGTGCAGTGGGAAGGGAGAGCCCTCCCCACCTGCACAGATCCCGAGACTAGCTTCTTTTGTGGGGCATTTTAAACCACCTCACTGAAGAAGTCTTGCCAGGCAACCAGGTTTATGTGGCAGAGAGGGAGAGCCCTCCCTGTCCACATAGATCCCATCACTGGCTTCTTCTGCTGGGTGGTTTAAAGCACCCCACAGAAGAAGCCCTGCCATGCAGCTGGGCCTGTGTGGCAGGGAGGGCTCTCCCCCCACACACACAGATCCTGGGGCTGGCTCCTTCTGTGGGGTGCTTTAAACCACCCCACAGAAGAAGTGCTCCCAGCACAGATTCAAACTTTAAATGCTTGCTGGGTTAAATAGCAAAGTTGTGCCACAGCAGCAGCACAAGATGAGTCAACCCAGCAGAGATTTAAACTTTAAATCCCTTCTCCATTATATCCTATGGGGATGTTATGGTATAATGGAAGTGAATATATTCGGGTTTCCCAAGTATTAACCTGAGTGCCAGCGCAATACAGATACCGGTATATGGAAATATTCTGGAATACTGAATATTTTCAGATCAAAAGTACCCAAATTCAAAGTCAACTGATTTTTTTCCCCTTGCACATGCTTAGGTAGAACTCAACTCCCTCTACACTCTGTCTGAGGTGAACATGAACTAAACTCCTGCTTTTGCTTCTCTCCAACATTCCACCCCCTTTTAAAAGGTGATTGGATGTTGGAGCAGCACTCTCATAGCCTCAGCTGAGTGTCTGTTTTCCCCTTAAAGGGCATGACAGCCTCCTATCCATCACACCAGCAACAAAATTAGGTGAAGTCTATGAAGTGGCAACCCAGCACACTCCTTACTTGATGCCTTGGCTGACTTCTCAGAATGCCAGGATCACTAGGGCTTTTGGAATTTTGTCCTTCTGTTCTGCCTCCCTTGGCATCCTGGAGTCTTCTGAGGTTCCCTCTGCATATAGAGCCCACAGTCCTATGAATCCTTTGTGACATCTCAGATGTATCTAGAGTAATAGAAAGCTTTGTGGAAAATTGCATACATATCTCATTATTATACTACAGTAGCAAACTCAGCTCATCCCACACTTTTAGAAGACTCCTCATATTGTATCATAGAAACACAGTTTACTGAACTCATTTGGGAGTTCTACAGATTTTTTTTAATGTATCTTATTAAATGGTATATTTTAAAACCTGTGTGATTTTTGTAAGACTATTGGTCTGCTACCTAATTCTGCGTAACACAGATCTGATATGGTGCACAATAATGTTATGTTTCAGATTATTATTAGGCAGCATAATAATGGGTTTTGAAAGAAATTGTGTGTCCTTTGATGACTACTTATTACAGAGACAGCTGCCTCAACTCACTTCTGTTCCCTCCCATAGTATCACTATCCTGATAAATCTGACATGATTGCTCTTGCTAAAGTAATGGAATTTTCACTTTTACCAGTAGGATGAACTTTAGAAAGTGTTTAATCAGAGATTTTATGCTCCAGAGGACCTTCAGAACTCAACTAATTTGGAAAGCTGATATTCTGAAGCCAAAATAGCAACTTAGTTATTAAAGGCAATTATCTGTCCAGGAGGGGAAAAAAAGCTTTCAAACCTTTCCTTTCAAGTCTCAAGTGGTTAATGCATGACTCCGCATGAATCAGAGGGATTCATTTGATTCCCAAGCTGACCTCCACCCGAAAATTTAATTTCTCCTTCTCAAATACACTGTTCTTCCATAATATAAAAGAGCACCAACCTGAACCCTTTTGTGCCCCATTTACAATTAGCCACCCTTTTGTTACATTAATCTTTTAGAATAAATGGATTAGTGTTTGAACACAATACAAAGAGATCACTAAAGTAAAAAAAAGAACACAGAGAGAATTGTACATTCTCTGAGTTTTCAGTTTGTAAATATTTTTGTCACTGATTAGTTTTTGACTTCATTTAATCTTTGAGTTTTCTTTTGAATCCCAATGGTCAAGGATTAAAAGACATAATTTGTTAGTAGATCAGGAGTAATTTGTAAATACATTAGAGAATGAAGAATGTTCAGTCTTAGGACACCTTATTTTTATTGAGAAGTACATAGACAGCTTTATAACAATCATTCTAGAATATAATTTAACAATGGACCATTTTTCTCTCTCATTAGTTACACTCTATTTTAAAATAAATTTGAAAACACTTATAATTAGGAAATAAAGAATACAGTTCACTAAGGTCTCAAACACGGGGTCCCAGGAACCAGAGGCCAGCACTTTACTCCCTGCATCACCAGCAAGCTGACAAAACAAGTTATTTATTTAATTTATTTATATCCTGACTTTCTCCCCAATGGAGACCCAAAGAAGCTTACATCATTCTCCTTGCCTCCATTTTATTCTCACAACAAGCCTGTGAGATAGATTTGAGAGTGTGACTGAGAGCATGACTGACCCAAGGTCATCCAGCAAACTTCCATAGTGCAAGGGGATTTTCCAGATATTACTTTGACACTCTTGACCACTATACCACACTGCGCTGCAGCACCATCCTGGAATTGGCCACTCAAGGATCTCCAGCCTGAATCAGACCAGCAGTAGTATGTGACTGGTGGAGCCAATCAGCATTGGAGTTACGAAAGTTTTTCCATTGACTCAGCTCCTCAGTCCTTGTTTGTACTTCAAGGACCTATTTCTACCTACCTTTCATCTTGAACCTGTTGGGGCCGTGGATTTGACCCTGCCTGCTTGTCAGTGCCTTTTGTCTCCAGCTCATGAGAACTCTTGTTTACTGTGTGGGAGTTGACCTCTGCCCAGTCTGCAACCACACTGCTTGGCTCTGTATCTGCTTCCTGTCCAGTGAATCTGACTTATTCAGACACCCTCTCCGCTGACCCAGACAGGCTGTGAATAATATAATGGAAATACTATGTTGAACTATATCATTATTTTAAAACAGCAACGCAAGTGTTTCAAAAGTATAATGGTTAGATGTGTGAAGTATAATTCAGAGAGGGTTTTAAAAAAAACCCTAATGATATTAAATTACATTAAAGCAAGCTATTTGTGAAGAAAACACTGGGAAAATATATGCCAAAGATAGACCCGGATGATAGCAGAGCCTAAAGGAAAGAGAGCATGAGGTGTAGGGGGGTATATGAAAGGGAACCTAGAATTAGGATTTTGAAGTTGGGACAGTGGTATGGTTATGTCAGTGCTGAAAGGTGGTAAAATTGTAAAAAAAAAAAGGATCACAGGAAGAGAAATGGTAATTCCTAAGAGCATAATTAAAGTGTCAGAACACAGGCAGTTAATCAGAGCTGTACTGGCAGATTACTAGAAGGAAACAAAATGAGGATGGAAGCAGAGGAAATAGAGTAAGCTGATGGGAATGTGTACATTGGTTTGGCCCTTTCTGATAATGTAAGATCCTCAGACAAGCAGAACCAGGTTTTGGGATTTTGCAGTGTCTCAGCCAGGTACCACCTCGCTGGTGTCCAACAGGAGGAGACAACTAATGATGTAATCAAGTAAGTAGGCCAGGGGTGATTGGTCCTTGGATGACAAAGCAAAAAGATGGCTAAAAGAAGACTAAATGAGTGCAAAAACCCCATGAATTCCTTGTTTTGGTTTGCACTGTAAAGAATGCAGCAGAAAAATGTGATAGTTACTCATGCTGGAGCTGCTGTTTTCAAGAAGGGGTTCTTGGGAACTGAGTGAAATACAGATGATGAGAGACAAAGCTCTAAGGCTAATTGACAAATTAAAAACTAACAAGTTAGGGAGTGCTTTTTAAAATAATTCACTTGTGAAACTATCTCCTAACAAAAATATGCAAGTTGTCACTAAAACTCACATCCCAGAGGATTAGAAAGTAGCAAATGTAACATTGATCTGGAGGGCATTCAGGAAAGAAGAAGGAGGAGGAAGAGGAGGAGGAGATTGGTTTTATACCCTGCCCTTTACTACTCAAAGGAGTCTCGGAGCATCTTACAATCTCCTTTCCCTTCCCCTCCCAACAACAGACACCCTGTGAGGTAGGTGGGGCTGAGAGAGCTCTTATATATATATATATAATTCAATTTATATCCTGCCCTCCCCAAACGGGCTCAGTGCGGCTAACAAGTCTGAAAGGATGATACAAGGTTAATGTTTTTATTGGTTTCTATTGGTTTTTTTTTTAATACTGATTTCTTATTTTTTAGTTTATATTTTAGTTTATATCTTGGTTTGGCCAGTGAAGCTACTTGCTGGTTAAGTGCTTGTCTCCTTCCATACTTTCTTTATCTGAGATTTACTGTATTTACTTGGAGTTGGGTATACAATGGGTCATGTTCTAGGTTTTCAAATGTAGGAGACACCCTATCATGGGACTTATTTAATGTGGATGATTCTCTAGAAATGAGATCTTAGGGTTGCAATGGATGGCTTAATAAAATTGTCAATTCAGTGTACAACAGTGGTGCAAAAGACATACCATTCAAGTTTAGTCTTTTGCAGCTGCTACCATTGAAGAGGCAAACCACAGCTCTTGTTTCATGCTGCATGTACTTTTGAAAAAATGCAGTCAGACCTACAAATATACTATGATGCCATTTTCCACTCACTCAGAGACCCTATCACCCTTCACAACCTCTGTCACAAGGTTCAAGGTTACAGGTAGAGTAGGCAGTCACAGTTCATCACTCATCTTGTTTCTTTTAAAATACATAGAGAGCTGTGACCCTTTCAAACACAAGGCCCAGTCTCTCTCATTCACAGATACACCACCAGAGAAGTTATTCCTTGGTTCTTTAACAATAATCTCCTACTCAGACACTGCACAGAGTTGCTGGGGACTGGGACTCAACTAGTGCTTCACTATTTACTCATATCCTAATATACATTATATTATAATATATTGAGCTGCGGTGGCTCAAGTTGTTAAGACGCTGAACTGCAGGCTGTGGAAGGTCAGTAGTTCAGCAGTTCGAGACCCGAGTGTGCCGCATGACGGAGTAAGCTCCCATCCCTAGTTCCAGCTGCTGCCAACCTAGCAGTTCGAAAGCAAGAAATTGCAAGTAGATAAATAGGTACCACTTCAGTGGGAAGGTAACAGCGTTCCGTGCACCTTGGTGTTTAGTCATGCCGGCCACATGACCACAGAAATGTCTTCGGACAGCGCTGGCTCTTCGGCTTTGAAACGGAGATGAGCACCGCAACCCTAGAGTCGGGTTCGACTGGCTTTCGAGCAAGGGAACCTTTACCTTTAATATACATTTATATCAACTGAGATCCTAAGTTGTGTATGTGTGTGTGGCTGTCCTTGAGATCATATACATCCAGCCCACAGGGTTACACAAATAAGGAGTTAATTTTTATTTATGGTTTGAACACAACATTGGAGTGTATCAGGTAGAGATTACAATTAAGTTTCTTTACAGTTCAATTGCTGAATCACAGCTCTATTCAGGATTCTGTTATATTTATTCTCTCTCAGTCAGCAGCCAGTTGCTGCTGTTATGTTACATGCTGGCTCAAGCTACTCCATCTTCCCTCAGCCAGCCCTGATTCCAACTCAACTGATGGCTATCCCTCTCACCGACATTCTGTCAGATCCCATTGGTTGCTCTTAGGCATGGGCAAAACCTAACCTGTCTGTCATATATATATATATATATATATCCTTATATATAATTGAATAGTGGGTGCCAAAGTTCTAAAATGCACTCCTTTAGTGTATGGACGCTTGAACTGTCAGTCAGAAGACGCTGGCTGGGTTGACTGGCTGCTTTGTGCAGTCCCGCCCAGCGTTTCAAGGTCTTTTGCATATGGAAGCTGATTGGACTTCACTGCATTCCACACCTCAAACTCACCCCCCTCCCCGCAAGGCAGTTGGAATGTCAGTTGCATATGGAACCTTCAAGGTCTTTTGCATATGGAAGCTGATTGGACTTCACTGCATTCCACACCTCAAACTCACCCCCCTCCCCGCAAGGCAGTTGGAATGTCAGTTGCATATGGAACCTTCAAGGTCTTTTGCATATGGAAGCTGATTGGACTTCACTGCATTCCACACCTCAAACTCACCCCCCTCCCCGCAAGGCAGTTGGAATGTCAGTTGCATATGGAACCTTCAAGGTCTTTTGCATATGGAAGCTGATTGGACTTCACTGCATTCCACACCTCAAACTCACCCCCCTCCCCGCAAGGCAGTTGGAATGTCAGTTGCATATGGAACCTTCAAGGTCTTTTGCATATGGAAGCTGATTGGACTTCACTGCATTCCACACCTCAAACTCACCCCCCTCCCCGCAAGGCAGTTGGAATGTCAGTTGCATATGGAACCTTCAAGGTCTTTTGCATATGGAAGCTGATTGGACTTCACTGCATTCCACACCTCAAACTCACCCCCCTCCCCGCAAGGCAGTTGGAATGTCAGTTGCATATGGAACCTTCAAGGTCTTTTGCATATGGAAGCTGATTGGACTTCACTGCATTCCACACCTCAAACTCACCCCCCTCCCCGCAAGGCAGTTGGAATGTCAGTTGCATATGGAACCTTCAAGGTCTTTTGCATATGGAAGCTGATTGGACTTCACTGCATTCCACACCTCAAACTCACCCCCCTCCCCGCAAGGCAGTTGGAATGTCAGTTGCATATGGAACCTTCAAGGTCTTTTGCATATGGAAGCTGATTGGACTTCACTGCATTCCACACCTCAAACTCACCCCCCTCCCCGCAAGGCAGTTGGAATGTCAGTTGCATATGGAACCTTCAAGGTCTTTTGCATATGGAAGCTGATTGGACTTCACTGCATTCCACACCTCAAACTCACCCCCCTCCCCGCAAGGCAGTTGGAATGTCAGTTGCATATGGAACCTTCAAGGTCTTTTGCATATGGAAGCTGATTGGACTTCACTGCATTCCACACCTCAAACTCACCCCCCTCCCCGCAAGGCAGTTGGAATGTCAGTTGCATATGGAACCTTCAAGGTCTTTTGCATATGGAAGCTGATTGGACTTCACTGCATTCCACACCTCAAACTCACCCCCCTCCCCGCAAGGCAGTTGGAATGTCAGTTGCATATGGAACCTTCAAGGTCTTTTGCATATGGAAGCTGATTGGACTTCACTGCATTCCACACCTCAAACTCACCCCCCTCCCCGCAAGGCAGTTGGAATGTCAGTTGCATATGGAACCTTCAAGGTCTTTTGCATATGGAAGCTGATTGGACTTCACTGCATTCCACACCTCAAACTCACCCCCCTCCCCGCAAGGCAGTTGGAATGTCAGTTGCATATGGAACCTTCAAGGTCTTTTGCATATGGAAGCTGATTGGACTTCACTGCATTCCACACCTCAAACTCACCCCCCTCCCCGCAAGGCAGTTGGAATGTCAGTTGCATATGGAACCTTCAAGGTCTTTTGCATATGGAAGCTGATTGGACTTCACTGCATTCCACACCTCAAACTCACCCCCCTCCCCGCAAGGCAGTTGGAATGTCAGTTGCATATGGAACCTTCAAGGTCTTTTGCATATGGAAGCTGATTGGACTTCACTGCATTCCACACCTCAAACTCACCCCCCTCCCCGCAAGGCAGTTGGAATGTCAGTTGCATATGGAACCTTCAAGGTCTTTTGCATATGGAAGCTGATTGGACTTCACTGCATTCCACACCTCAAACTCACCCCCCTCCCCGCAAGGCAGTTGGAATGTCAGTTGCATATGGAACCTTCAAGGTCTTTTGCATATGGAAGCTGATTGGACTTCACTGCATTCCACACCTCAAACTCACCCCCCTCCCCGCAAGGCAGTTGGAATGTCAGTTGCATATGGAACCTTCAAGGTCTTTTGCATATGGAAGCTGATTGGACTTCACTGCATTCCACACCTCAAACTCACCCCCCTCCCCGCAAGGCAGTTGGAATGTCAGTTGCATATGGAACCTTCAAGGTCTTTTGCATATGGAAGCTGATTGGACTTCACTGCATTCCACACCTCAAACTCACCCCCCTCCCCGCAAGGCAGTTGGAATGTCAGTTGCATATGGAACCTTCAAGGTCTTTTGCATATGGAAGCTGATTGGACTTCACTGCATTCCACACCTCAAACTCACCCCCCTCCCCGCAAGGCAGTTGGAATGTCAGTTGCATATGGAACCTTCAAGGTCTTTTGCATATGGAAGCTGATTGGACTTCACTGCATTCCACACCTCAAACTCACCCCCCTCCCCGCAAGGCAGTTGGAATGTCAGTTGCATATGGAACCTTCAAGGTCTTTTGCATATGGAAGCTGATTGGACTTCACTGCATTCCACACCTCAAACTCACCCCCCTCCCCGCAAGGCAGTTGGAATGTCAGTTGCATATGGAACCTTCAAGGTCTTTTGCATATGGAAGCTGATTGGACTTCACTGCATTCCACACCTCAAACTCACCCCCCTCCCCGCAAGGCAGTTGGAATGTCAGTTGCATATGGAACCTTCAAGGTCTTTTGCATATGGAAGCTGATTGGACTTCACTGCATTCCACACCTCAAACTCACCCCCCTCCCCGCAAGGCAGTTGGAATGTCAGTTGCATATGGAACCTTCAAGGTCTTTTGCATATGGAAGCTGATTGGACTTCACTGCATTCCACACCTCAAACTCACCCCCCTCCCCGCAAGGCAGTTGGAATGTCAGTTGCATATGGAACCTTCAAGGTCTTTTGCATATGGAAGCTGATTGGACTTCACTGCATTTACGATCTTCTACGTTAGAATTCCTACAACAAATGTTACATTTCAGACCACATCATCAGTATTATAACTGGATTTACAGAACTTAAATACAGTAGCGAAGCACGGGTATCAGGCTAGTATACCAAAGAGTTTTACCATTTTGCCTTGTTTCCCAAACTTTCTACACTCACAAACCCCTCTTCACATTGATATCTTGCATGTAAAATGTTATTTAGTTGTTGTAGATTTTCTGAGCTGTATGGCTATGGTCTTGGCATTGTAGGACCTGATGTTTCACCAGCAGCTGTGACTGACATCCTCAGAGGTATAACACAGAAAGATGAAGTTAGCACCATGACACATTTTTTTCCCATCATAATACAGCAATGTTATTAGTACATTGGGACACAATGAGGATAGAGGTTTCATATAGCCTTCTCCATACAATTATCTGTCCTTTCATTTTTCCCCCCTGTTGGGTAGGTTTTGATGCCATGTGCTTGTATTGTTCCTTCACACAAAGCCCTTCTTTTCCCCTTTAGCTCCTGATGTGTTTTGTTTCTCCCCCCCACACACACACACACAATGTTATGATGTTACTGCATATGCAAAAAAAATAGGGTCTGTTGCGGACAAAGTACATGAGGACACATTTAGTATGCTTCATGATTATAAATTAACACTGTTATGAATTGATGTATCCAATTTGATGATCGCCAGCCATTTTCCTAGTTGGTGAACTAAGGATGAGCAGGGGACCTTCGAAATGGCAGCAATCATAAGAACATAAGAGATGCCAATGTTGGATCAGGCCAAGGCCCATCCAGTCCAACACTCTGTCACACAGTGGCCAAAAATACCAGGGGCCATCAGGAGGTCCAACAGTGGGGCCAGGACATTAGAAGCCCTCCCACTGTTGACCTCCCCAAGCACCAAGAAGACAGAGCATCACTTGCCCCAGAGTCCCTATCTATACCTTGTGGCTAATAGCCACTGATGGACCTCTGCTCCATATGCTTATCTAATTCCCTTTTGAAGCCGTCCATGCTTGTAGCCGCCACCACTTCCTGTGGCAGTGAATTCCATGTGTTAATTACTCTTTGGGTGAAGAAGTACTTCCTTTTATCCGTTCTAACCCAACCGCTCTGCAGTTTCATGGAGTGCCCACGAGTTCTTGTATTGTGAGAAAGGGAGAAAAGTACCTCTTTCTCTACCTGCTCTTTCCCATGCATAATCTTATAAACCTCGATCATGTCACCCCTCAGTCGTCTTTTCTCCAAGCTAAAGAGCCCTAAGCGCTTTAACCTTTCCTCATAGGGAAAGTGTTCCAACCCTTTTATCATTCAAGTTGCCCTTTTCTGCACTTTTTCCAAAGCTATAATATCCTTTTTAAGGTGTGGTGACCAGAATTGCACACAGTATTCCAGATGAGGTCACACCATTGATTTATATAGGGGCATTATGATATTGGCTGATCTGTTTTTAATACCCTTCCTAATAATCCCCAGCATAGCATTGGCCTTTTTTATTGCAGTCACACACTGACTCAACATTTTCAGTGAGTTATCTACTACAACTCCAAGATGTCTCTCTTGTTCAGTCTCTGCCAGTTCAGACCCTATCAATGTGTATTTATATTTAGGATTTTTGGCTCCAATGTGCATCACCTTGCACTTGGCCACATTGAACCCCATTTGCCATGCTGACGCCCACTTGCCCATCCTCGACAGATCCCTTTGTAGTGCCTCAGAATCCTCACTGGTTTTCACCACCCTGAACAACTTCATATCATCTGCAAATTTAGCCACTTCACTGCTTACTCCCAACTCCAAATAATTAATGAACAAGTTAAAAAGCATTGGACCAAGTACTGATTTCTGTGGTACCCCACTGCTTACCCACCATGCACTGAGAAAATTGCCCATTTATACTCACTCTCTGTTTTCTATTAATTAGCCAGTTTTTTATCCACAAAAGGACTTGTCCTTTTATCCCATGATTTTTGAGCTTATGTGGAGTTTTTGATGAGGAACTTTATCAAAAGCTTTCTGGAAGTCAAGGTAAACAATATCTATTGGGTCCCCCTTGTCCACATGCTTGTTCACCCCCTCAAAGAACACTAACAGATTAGTGAGACAAGATCTTCCCTTAGAGAACCCATGCCGAGTCTGCCTCAATAGGTTTTTTTCATCTATGTGCCTACTAATTCTTTCCTTAATAATGGTTTCCACCAATTTACCCGGTATCGACGTCAGACTGTCAGACACGCTATTCCCCTTGATACATTCAGCCTTTTTTTTACAATGTTATAACATTATTGCATATACAAAAAATGAGGTTTCATTCCTGAGAAAGTACACAATGACACATTTAGTGTGCTTCATAATTAATGAATAACAGTGTTATGGATTGATGTATCCAGTCTGACAATTGCCAGCCATTTTCTTAGTTGGTGACTGAGGAGGAGCGGCACCAACTGTGCTGTTTGCCATGATATATACAGCACTTATTTACAGTGTTATGATGTTACAACATGTGCAAAAAAAGGAGGCTCCATCACTGCAAAAAAGGGAGGCTCCATCACTGACAAAGTGCATGATGACACGGATGTACAACCCCTTTTCAAAGGAAGTGCAGAACCCATGGGGAGGGTCAGATCTGAATTCAAGAAAAAAATCCACCAAATAAATGCCCTTTTGCAGAAGGGACGCTGCTAAGTGAGAGCATCTGCTGGGGATTCAACTTGCTGGGAAACAGCAGCAACACTGAGGTGCAGAAAAGGCCTTAGAGTGCACCCTGGATCATCCCTAACACTCCGTTATAGCTGTTAATTTAATAGGGGATCAGCAGTCAGGGGGAATAGGTAATCTTTTAGGAAGCATGTACAACATTACCCATGTTCTTACTGAAGAACTATTAGTAAGTTCTCAAGGTTTTCCTGGAATACAGTTGTTTGAAAGCAATTGGTCTACCAAATATATATATTTTTAAAAAAACCTTTTTGCAGAATTTAAATTTGGTTTCTACCCTTTGTTTTAGAATTTAGATTTGTTTCTACCCTTTCTACCCTCTAACTACAAATAGCAATATGTGTAATTTGATGAAGTGTTCACAATATATACTACAACAGATAATGTAGTTAATACGTGTTCAGTCTGTACTCAATGTTTCTTTCCACTGAGTCTAAGGTTATCTCTGAGACTAAGTATGGCTTACAATTGTTTCAAGTTACGTAATACAGTTTTGGTGCCCTCCACTGATGAAGTAGCTGTGGGGAACCAGATTCAAACCATCTTTCAGCAATAAATCTTATCAGATAACCTTGGGCCAGGTGCTGATCAGGAGAAAAGCTGGATATAAATATAGAAAAATAAAAATGCCCGTAGGGGCGGGGGAGGTGTAAAGTTGATGTAGAAGTGGCAGGATATAAATAAACAATGTAATACATGCTTGTCCCCTACTGGTTCATAATATGTTCTCTACATAGTTGACTTGCCATGGCAGGTCCTCCGGGGGAAATGGTGTTTTTACTCTCAATTGTGAGTGAAACCAGAAACACAAAAAGCTACTCTCTGGAGAAGCTTGAAGATTTTAAGGCTCGTCTAGAAAGTAGCCTTGGGACAGTTCAAAATTTTTGTGGTAACAGACTGCTCTCTGATTTCTTAACAATACAAATTAGAAAGAAAATTCTTTATCAACATGATGACTGATATAATGGAATTGTCTATAAACATGCTTTACATGAAATACTACATTTGCATATAAATAGAATTTGCATGAGTGATGTCAATGCTATCATTCTTCTGAAATATCTCATTTAGCTGACTGAAGTTTACCTCCAAGAAGTAAAGGGAAGGCAGGCAGCTTTCGAATAGCAAGACATCCATTTTCAAAAAAATTGTTACCTGACTGATAACATTTTTTGTGCTCTCCGGCATTGTGATTTAACAGTGATACGAATCCAGTTCCTTCTGATGCTTCCCTTTGTGACACTGTCACTTAACACTATGCTCTTTTGTTGTCTTATCACTGTGTACATGTTAAATCTGGGAGAGCTGCTGTGTTAGCTGAGAGAGGCAAAAAGGAACATCTCCAATGAAATGCATGCTTGTAAACCTGGTTCCTTGAGACACACCATACATTATCCCATGTCTGAAAATGTCAGCTAAAATAAAAAGTAATCATTAAGCTGTATTACAGCTCTGAACTACTCCTCTATAATTAAGGATGTGCCAGAATTTCAATTCTGATCTGTATTTAGGGCTTTGTACATTCCACATATGCTCTAAGGATGATGTCTGGCAGTGTGGGAGAGAGAGAAAAAAAAACCCTAGACATTTTTGGCCTGATTACAACAAGCCTTCAGTAAGAAATATCCAAATATGCCTTAGGGAAGAAGCATTTGCTAATTATCTGGGACTGCCAAGACTTACCAAGTAAAGGCAATTATTAGGGGCTTCAAATAAGAAGCAGGACTTGCATGATAATCTTAGCAGGCTGGTTCACACATGGAACAGTGCTCTCTTTAGATCCCACGCTACAGCAGCACCTTGAATCGGCACCAAAATACAGTTGGTAGCCAGTGTAGTTTGATGCAGAACTAGGTGAAAATGATTGTGTATGCTTGTATTTACCTAGAGACAGGTGGTGACATTCTGCTCTAGCTGAAGCCTCCAAACGGCATTCATGGGCAGCCTCTCTGAATCACATTACAGAAATTACTTTTATGACTATGGATAAATATTGCAAAAGGCTGCTCTAGAAGGATGTGCAACAAGTATATCAGTAACATTCCTGGCTACAACTGTCACACCTAACCCTCAATTCATAGAATGGGTCTAGAAGTGCTTGCAGGCTACGCAGTTGTTCTGACAGCATGGCCGCATCACCAGCAATGACTAGAAGCCATAAGATTGTTGGTCTAAACTTCTTTTGTTTTGCTGTCTGGAAAAAAGCATTAAAAATAGAGCAGGCATTGCTGCTGAACTCACTTTTCTGGAAAAAGGGGTGGAAGCTGGGTAATAGAGGGTAGAAACGAGATACTCTTCTCAAAGTATTGTTATGCTCTCTGCCTCTTGCTCATTGATCAGTGCAAAACAAGAATATAATGGAGTGCTTGAAGAAAAAAAGTTATTTTGTTTGCATGCTGCAGTGACTGAGTGACTGCTGAGGCACATAGAGTCACAAACAGACTAACATAGTGTTAGTGATGATCATGTGTGTGCATTCCACACACTGTAAGATGAACACACAGGCAAGCTCACAGCATGTGAACGACTGTCCCCCTCACCAGCCCTGCACCTCCGGCCATGAATCTACAACAGGTGGGGGAGGGAGAAGAGGAGAGAAAGGGGAGGTTGTGGTGTGCCCCTCCCTCACTTGCACTCTTGGCCGAGTCGGTGGTGGTTTCCCTGTGTTGGCTTCTCTGCCCCAGCTTTCCTTGTCCTCCCTTCCCTTCCCTTCCCTGCCTGCCTGAGTTGGGTGCCTGGGCAGCTGCTCAGCCACTATCCTCCACCCTTCATTGGTGCACAAAATAAATAAATAAATTTCAGTACTGGATGCAAACAAAAGGGGGATCATCAGCACAGAATGAAATTGACATGAGATGTAAAAAGAGAGAGAGAGCCTAAAGCTTTGAAAATATCCCTCCCTTCCATGCTTCAGTGAACAGTTTGGCAGGGGACCATTTCGTAAGTCTCCAGAAGCCTAACATTAAAATGGTGCCAGTGTTCCCTCTAAACTGAGTTACTGTGAGCTAGCTAGCTCACAGTTTTTTAGCCTCCGGCTCACACATTTTTGCCTTCGCTCAGGAAGGATGGCTCCAGAGCAAACTAACTTATGCAGTAGCCAAACCACTCACTCACAACTTTAATGCCAGTAGCTCACAAAGTGGAATTTTTGCTCACAAGACTCCACAGCTTAGAGGGCGCCCTGAATGGCGCCTCGTTGTCTTACATTTATTTATTTTTTAATCAGTGGTATGAGTTTAGCAAACTGAGACTTTCGCTAGCCTTAGGCTTAATAATCTGCACCTAGCATTTGCTCAGCTGTTTTACCAAACCCACGCTGGAACAGAAATTCCTGTCTACATTGCATGCCACTTTGACTTTGATTGATTGTCGGATTTTATGGCAGTGTCCAGACTGCATGCTGCTTTCACTTCCTTTGATTTCTCGGTTTTATGGAAGTGTCTGCATAGATTTATAGCCATTTTATGGCCATTCTGGGGTGCAGTCAATAAGGTGTTGGCCCGGGGTATTTGAATGTGGTTTTGAGCCACCTCTTTTTCTGCTCTAGTGTGGGTCTGATAAAACAGCGGAACAGAGCGCTGGGGAAAAATTACAAGGAAAAAACTGACTTCTCTGCCAGCTCTCAAAAAAGTCTCTTCCCAAGTTCTGCAAGGAGGGGGGGACCGGCATCAGGTCAACTTTCCCCATTTTTCACAGTGGCCAATAACACAACAGGGAATCCACTGGCAATAAGCTTAGCAGCCGCTGTAGACAATTTCATTCACGAAACTGAACAAGGAGGATTTAAATGGAAGGCACTTACTGGACTGGACTGCACAGTTGCAATAGGGCAATTGCATTTTTTAAAACCTCTTTGGACACACACACACACACACACTTTTTAAACCTCTTTGGACACCCACACACACACACATCACAAGAGACATTTCCATACCAATGAAGCAAAAACTGTGGGTTTTGGCTGTAGCTGCAGAATAAATACACAGACTATAGAATAAATACATGGGGGGGGGTGATGGTGCCTAGGGCAGGCACACAAATCCAAAGTCAAGCTTAAAGGCTTGATTGCTCAGATTTTCTGGAGTAACCTGTCAGTGCATAATGGGCCTAGAACTAGAATCAGTAAAAGCTGTCTCGACACAGTGAGGTTTTCTTGTTTCTTCCTATCAGTCCATCAAAAACCATTGTGTCTCATACACATTCTTCTGATCAATCACAACACATCTCACACAGTAACAATTGTGCTAACTAAAACAAATTCCAGAGCCTAGAAAAGTTATACAGTGAGTTTAAACTACATTAGTAGCAGGGGGAGGGAACAATGTGGCTGCTCTAGCTTATATACAGTCATTGTTCAAAGCATTGTTTAATCCACTGAAACAGCAAAAACTGGAAACAGTCAAGCACAAAAATTCTGGTCAGGAGGAATCTGATCCTCTTTGCAAGCAATATTTGTAAGGACTTTTGATTGGACACATCACCCTTTCATGCAAATGGATGATTTTCCTGTTGGGTACATATCTGCTGAATCACTGTTTCCTTTCACTGCCCCCTCATCTTCCACAGTCTGAGGAAATGAAACCAGACAGCAAGGTGCCAGAAGGGCTGCCATACCAGGAAATTTCTGATTGCTCCATATCTCCTTCAGACAGAATCCAAGACACAGTTATACCTTGCAGACAGGTCAGCTGCAGTTTAGGGCCTCACCTTATGATGGGTCTCTAAAAAGGGAGGGGGAGATTATATTTGTTGCTTTGTTATACAAATACATGCAAAAATAAAGCAGTAATGCTTATACGGTATTTTCAGTAACCTGTGCAAATGATAATAAAGTGTAATTTTCTTTCATAATTTAGGGCCTCTTCACGTCATAATCCAGCCCTGTTCATGTGAACAGGCGTTCAAATATTTTCATGGAGTTCTACTGCCCTTGGCCCATCCCAAAGTTTGAGAAATTATTATACCCCAGTATATGGAGCTGTGCCTTTAATAAAGAAGTAAGGAAACCCATTTTCACAATGATCTATCAGTGTAAATGCAGAGGTTTGGGTCAGGTCAGAATCAATGCTCCCTCTAAGCTGTAGAGTCTCATGAGCAAAAGTTCTATTTTCTGAGCTACTGGCATTCAAGTTGTGAGTGAGCGATTTGGCTACTACATAAATTAGTTCGCTCTGGAGCCATCCTTCCTGAGCTAAGACAAAAATGCGTGAGCCAGGGGCTAAAAAGCTCTGAGCTAGCTCACACTAACTCAGCTTAGAGGGAACACTGGTCAGAATGTAGAAGAGTGAAATAATAGTAATTGACTAATGTGTGCTATCAGTTTTTATTCAACTCCTTTGAATCTTCATACACAGATGAACATTGCCCAAAGTTCTTTAAATGTATGCAGAACGTGCCATACATCTTTGCTCCAGAAAACTATTTTAATGCTCTCTTCATTGGGTTCACACTGCTTCTATAAGGACTACTTGAGCTTTTATTAAACCTAAATTCAATCCCCAAGTCTATCTAATGAAGTGTAAAATCCTGCTTCAATTTACATTGAAGCATCACTATGAGCTCCGTTATGTGCTATAATGATCTATTTGAGGGCTCCTTACATTTTATAGGACATTCAATTATAATTATGAAAACTGAAAAAAATAAGGAGCAAGACAGAAATTAAGGTAAAAGAAACCAGCATACGAACTAACTGCTTAAGTTAGAAAAAGTGACAAAGTGACAGAATTAACAAGCTGTGTCATGTAGTTTTGAAGATGAGAATAAAATAAGGGTTTCTATGGTATTATCACTGAAATTATGTTTTCTGTGATGCAATCACGGGTTTCACAGTAGGTGGTATGTATTAAGCCATGTTTTTTTATTATACTATACAAGTAGAGTGAAACATTCTTATTTTTAACTTTCAAAATAAGTTCAAGTCTTACCAAAGAAATTGGCTTAGTTAAGGCAGAGTCATAGTACAGGTTGAAAATTCTAATGCATTCTCTTTCTCTCTCCATCTCTTTGATGAAAGTTTCTTAGGTTTATTTCAATAAGCAATAATGGGCAATTCTGCATCTAGCATTCACTCCACATTTTCTCAACTGGGAGGAAAAAGTGCAGTTCAAAATCACATTCAAATACCCTGGGCCAATGTCATACTGACTACAAAGTTACCCCTGAATGGCCATAAAATGGCCATAAATCTATGCAGACGGTACCATAAAATCCAATGATCAAAGGAAGTGAATGTGGCATGGAGTGTGGAGGCTATTCAAATTTTCTCAATAAATGATAGCATTAAATGTAGCTTGGCAAACAATTAC
Source organism: Gekko japonicus (assembly GCF_001447785.1). Lineage (NCBI taxonomy): Eukaryota > Metazoa > Chordata > Lepidosauria > Squamata > Gekkonidae > Gekko > Gekko japonicus. The sequence continues at coordinate 21,236 of NW_015165414.1, forward strand.
AAAATTACTTCAAAAAGAAAACATTCAAGGTGCCTAGAGTTCCCATTCCTCAGGCAGGGATGGGGGATCCCCCACTTTTAGGGGCTTCTTCTTGCTGCCAACCAGTTGGCCAGTGGGGGAAACCCCACTCCCAAGTGGTGATATCATGCATTGACATCCTGAAAATGGTGACATCACGCAGAAGTGACGTCATCACATTGGGCATCACATGGTGATGCTCTGGTTTGCAGGCAAGGCTCTATGATAAAAAGTTTTTAAAAAAGAGTGTGGAGGCTACCATAAAATCCAATGATCAAAGGAAGTGAAAGCAGAATGCAGTGCAGAGGGGAATTTCTGTTCCAATGTGGGTTTGCTAAAACAATGGAGGGAAAAGCCAATACAGAATCAGCCAATGCCAATGTTCAAGCAGCTCCCCACCCTTATAAAGGAATTCCATTGCAAACATGTTCTATACAAATCCTTCAAACAGTAGTGATAGTGGAGTAATTTTTAGTCTGGTTAAGGTCTGAATACTTGCTTTTTTCTAGTTTTATAATCAAAATACCAATTGTTATCATGTGCTGGCATGTTAATGTGCTTTGCCATGTTCTAGAACAAGATAAATCTTTATATACTATATTTCATTGTCATTTTTAGCTGAGATAATTTTCTCATCTTAATTACATTGCACAAAGTCCATAGGGCATCGGCTTCAATAAAATCGTACCAATGACATATAGTTTCTAATTATAAGCAAATATAAAACATGAAAAAGCCAAATATGTACATGCAGGAGTGATCTTAATGATTCTGGGGACCTGGAAGAAAAGTCAAGAATAGAACCCCCCATGCCCCTTTTATTCCCACCCAACACATTCATGAGTTCCTCTCCTGTTGTTCTCACCTCTAGCATTCAGAGGTAGATTGTTTCTGAACCTACAGGTTTCATTAAGATCTTATGGTCATTCATACATGTATAGCTAGTTGGGAAAAATTATACACTTATGGAAACTGAATAGAGAGCCAGTTTGGTGTAGTGGTTAGGAGGGTGGACTCTAATCTGGGAGAACTGGGTTTGATCCCCCACTCCTCCACATGCAGCCAGCTGGTGTGACCTTGGGTCAGTCATGAGTTCTTTCAGAGTCACTATTATAATTGGGGGTGGAATAGGGTTGCCAGCTCTGGTTTGGGAAATACCTGGTGATGTTGGGGGCAGAGCCTATAGAAGGTGGCTTTTGGGGAGGGGAGGGATATCAGCAGGGTATAATATCATACAGTCCACTCTCCAAAGCAGACTTTTTCTCCAGGAGAACTGATTTTGGTTGTCTAGAAATCAACTGCAATAGCTAGTGATCTCCAGGTGCCATCTGGCGGTTGGCAACCCTTGGAGACTTCTCTGTCTCCCCGGCTACTCTTGGGAGGGATGGAGGTGTGTGAATCACCAAGTAAGATTGTAAGGAGGAAAGAATCTTGCCCCCAAATAATTCCTCCAGCTGTTCTTTGCTTAAGGATCTTCCTGTCTTCCTCCCCTATGTTATTTTCTGGATGTCATTTTCTCTTTTTTTCCTCTGGTGCCACAGCTGACAGAACTATTGTCACAGAGTGACGGAGGTGAGGTGGGGAGGAGAGCGTGCACAGGGACCAACAGGACCAACCTCAGCAGGAGGTAGAGGATGCCGGGCAGAAAGGCACGGACTGAGGCTCCTGAGAAGTCACTTTTCTGGGTTGTGGTATATTGGTAATATTGCTTTAAGGACAACTCCCATAGGCTTTCTAGAAAGAAAAGGCTCATGTCTTGTGACCATAACTGGAGGAGGAGTTAAGAGTTACTGTGGCCAGTACTGTAGCCTGTTCTGTTAGTTGGCTGGTGTGTTCCAATAGACATAGTTCTTGTAATCATCACTTCCTCCGCTCCTTACCACCCTATTGCAGGGTGTCACTAGTGACTCCCCCCCCCATTCCTTGTGGCAGAGGCATAAAGACTGGCTGCAGAAGTACCACAGAGGGTATCAGTATAGCTGGGTGCTCCAGGACATTCTAGTACAGGGTCTACTCAGCACAGGGCCCAGGAAAGCTACCTTTGTTGTCCTGTCACTAAAGACTGTATCTGTATGCATGGCAGAAGCGAATCGTAAAATGTCATTTTGGCTTTTTATTTAAATGCAGATGAATAGTTTTGAGTGATAAACCTAGACTCACTCTACCCATCATAAAAATTTCCTGATTTGAAAAATAGCTTAGATGTTCTTTCAAATCACAAGGAGAAGAATATATATATATATATATTTGTGTCTAAAATTAAAAACAAACATTTTTTTTAAAAAAGAACACAGTCTGGCAGTAGTTTCCAATGAATAAACTTTCTAGAAAATAAGCCCTATATATTTATTTATTTTGGTCCTTTCTGTGCTGCCTCTCTGGAACAAAGCTGCCTTAGACAGCTCATACTTTTATTACGTTTTATTCATTCAAAATATTCCTACCTCCCCCTTTCCCATTAACCAGTGTATTATTTTTTTTAAAAAAAGGAGGGGACAGACATAAACGGCAAATACAAACCTCCTTTGAAACCTTTTGAAATGATACCAAAGTGGAAACTTTAATGCATTTTAGAAGGGAATTCTATGAAGAACGAGCAAGGGGCAGAACTACAGAAAACACACTAACCAGAATGGGCAACAAGCCTTCATCAGATGAATACAGTTATCACATAGGTTTATATGAGGAAAGGTAGTATTCTATATTCTGATAGCCACCTGTGGCCCCCATCTGTCGATAGCTAAATCCATGGATCAGGGCCACATGGAAACCAAATGGATTTTTCAGCAAACTTCAAGCACTCTCCAGGTTTGCAAAAAAATCTGAAATCTTTAAAAAAAACTATACGGGGGCATAATTCCCCCCTTCCCAAGTACTTCCAGTGTTCATTGGTGGTACAGGTGAGCCACACTGGGTTTATCAGTGGTGGCACAGCCTGGGAGCCTCACTGGACATGGCTGTGATGCAGCCAAGGAGCCCCTCTGCTCCTGGTGGTGGTGCCCGTGCAGCTGGGGAGTCTCTTGGGGCATGTCACCAGTAGCAGCACAACCAAGAACGGGGGCGGCGGGAGGTGGTGGGTCCGATGGCTTCAGGGAGCCTGAGGTCATACCATCTGGAGGTTTCACAGACCTCCACTTGTCCATATACTATTAGATGTGTGGGCCCCCCACCTGTGGATACCTAAGTCTGTGGGCTGGGGCTACATGGAGGCCCTACAGATTTTCAGCACACTTGGGATACTATTCAGGTATGCAGAAAAACCTTAAAACAAAAATAAAATCGATAGGGTTTAAATCCCTAAAAAAATTTTTTTTAATGGAAACTGCTCCAGTGGACCACCATGGTGGAAGACGATGATGGCCACTGCTCTGGGCCCAGTGGAGGTTGTCACTGGCAGCCACTGCAGGCCCAGCCACAGCAGAGGATAATGGCAGGTGGCGTGGGCCTGGTCTCCATGGTGGCAAGTGCCAGCAGCTGCTACAGGCCCAGCATCAAGAAATTAAGATGCTAGCAGCCACTCCGAACCTGAATGCTGCATCAGCGGACACCGGCAGCTGCTCCAGGTACAAACAATGCAGCAGCAGATGCCAACAGCAGCTGCTGGCCTTGGGACAATGGTGGCGGACATTGGCTGCCGCACTCAGTGTTGGGTGATGGGGCATGGAGCCTCAATGGCTCAGCAATGCGGGGGAGGATATGGAATTCCCCTCTTGCAAGCCTCATGGGCCCTCCCTTGCCTTATATTCTAATAGTGAAGTCAAGATATCTTTGGATATGTAAACACAGTGATTGGAGCTATGAACGGGCAAGACAGATCTTTCTACAAACCTGAATAGGGTCCTAGGTTTGCAGAAAAATGTGAAATCTAACAAAAAACTGGAGCAAGAGAGAATAGATCTGCTCCATCTTCTACATGACAGCCCTTCAAATACTTGAAGACTGCAATCATGTCCCCTTAAGCCTTCTCTTTCCCAGCCTAAACAAACTTTCAGCCTTTCCTCATAAGACTTGGATTCAAACCCTCTCACCATCCTGGTTGCCCTCTTCTGGACACGCTCGAGCTTGTTAACATCCTTCCTAAAATGTGGTGCCCAAAATTGGACACAGTACTCCAGGTGAGGCCTGACCATAGCAGAATATAGCGGAACTACCACCTCCCTTGATCTGGACACAATGCTTCTGTTAATGCAACCTAAGATTGCATTAGATTTCTTCAGAGCCACATCGCACTGCAGGCTCATGTTTAGCTTGTGATCAACCAGAACCAGGGGTCATTTCCTGCAGGAGTGCACAGGAGTGGAGCTCCGGCAGTAAAGAGCCCAGGGGGTGGGCACATGCAACAAGCCCCACCCCTGGGCAATTTCTTTTAGCACCCTGGGATGCAAGCCATCCAGCCCTGGAGATTTGAAAGTATGCACCTTGGTGTTTAGTCATGCTGGCCACATGGCCATGGAAACATCTTCGGACAGTGCTGGCTCTTTGGTTTTGAAACGGAGATGAGCACTGCAACCCTAGAGTCGAATTCGACTTGCTTTCGAGCAAGGGAACGTTTACCTTTACCTTTACGTCAGCTAGATGCTCTCTAACTAATTTCCTTACTTACTCTGGACTGTCAGTTCCTCCTTCCTTCATATGCCCTGCATTCTTCAGTTTGTATACAGCTTGCCTTACAGTTAAAGACTGACGCAAAGTGAGAGTTGAGTAATTCCGCATTGTCTTCATCTCTTGTTAAGGCTTGACTGTCTTCCCCTAGCAATGGGCTTACACCATCCCTGTTCTTCTTTTTGCTCCGAACATAGGCATAGAAACCTTTCTTGTCATTTTTAGCATCCCTCGCAAGCCTCAGCTCCATCTGCGCTTTAGCCTTTCTGACACCATCCCTATAGATTCAAGCCTGCTTCTTGTACTCACCCTCAGTAATTTGACCCTCCTTCCATTTCCTGTACATTTCCCTTTTTAGTCTCAGCTCTTTAGAGAGTTTCTTGTTCAGCTACCTCGGCTTCATTACCCATCTCCCACCTTTCTTTCTTACCAGAACAGTTTGTGATTGTGCCTTAAGCACTTCATTTTTTCAGCATCACCCATCCTTCCTGTGCAGATTTCCTCCTCAGCATTTCCAGCCATGGGATCCTACCTAATATTTCTCTGAGTGTTTTTTTTAAAATCAGCTTTTCTTCACTGTCA
>NW_015165414.1:26590-43446 GCF_001447785.1 Gekko japonicus
TCTCGAAATCCTGAATTTCAGTGCAAGTGTATTCATTCTTGACATATATTGCCACCCCGTCTCCTTTTTTGTTTATTCTGTTCTGTTTGAAAAGGGTATATCCTTTAATCACTGTGCTCCATATATGAGACTCATCCCACCAAGTCTCAGTGATACCTATCAGATCATACTTACTTTCCAATATTTGAAGTTCAAGTTCCTCCTATTCAACATAATTATTAAGATATAAGCTCTACACTTTAAATGGTTAAACTGGTTAGGTGTATGAAAGAATGATTCTATCTAGGTAAAATTTAAGCAGTTATAATGAGTACATGTTCCTTGTTCACTGTATCTCAATTTCTCTTGTCTGTACTTATTGTCTTTTTCTTTTTTGCGTAGAAAATGAATAAAATCCTTTTTTAAAAAGAACATATTATAGGACGTTTGCAAGTTTAACCTCCTCTAGCATAAGAACCCTAGCATCCTCCAGGTCAATATCCTCACCAACCAGCATCTTCTCTGCTTTGTCTGTGTCAAAGTATCTCATTGAGTAAGATGAAGAAATTTTGCTCAAACAGGAGGACACAAACTTTCCTTCTGTCTACAGCATCATGCCCCAGTCTTCCAAAAGCCATTGTACCAGGCAGAGATATGCCCAGCATTTTTATGCCCATTGTTATTTTGTTGTCTTCCTTTAGATGCATTTGTTTTATTAATATTTGTTATCTTTTATTTTTGTTTTATAATGATTTTATAATGTTTTATGGTTTTATAAGGAAGCACATGTTGACTGTGTGTGTGTTTGCTGTCCAACTATAGTGAAGTTCTTAGGGACTGTTCTTCTTTACTGAAGCCAAGAGCAGATGGGGGATTGCAACAGCAGCAAATACCCAGACACCCAGCAATGTGAATAGCAGTTGGTAGGTCACCCATAGAATGGGATCCAGAACAGCCAAGGACAAAATCAGGATCAAAACCAGGAGCTGCAAAAGTAATGATACAGCATACTAGTTGCTATGGCAAGGTACACATTTCAATTGAAGTTGTATGTCCTGGCAGAACCTTGGGTGTCTATACAAGCTGCACACTTCAGTGGAAAAATGAAGGTGGATTTGAGCATCCTACTCACTGGATTTTTAGTGTAATTTCTGGTATCTCCAGTGGGCATTTACATGGCCTTGGCCATTTGGTATACTGGCCTTTAAGAAGTTTATGTTGCCCATATGAGCTGCTGGCATTGAAGAGAGAAGAAGGTAAAAGATTGGATTTATACTCTGCCCTTCACTACCTGAAGGAGTTTCAGAGTGGCTTACAATCTCCTTTCCTTTTCTCTCCCCATGACAGACACCCTGTGAGGTAGGTGGGGGGTGAGAGAGCTCTTTCAAGGACTGCTCTTGAGAGAACAGCTCTGAAATAACATGTAGCTGGACTAAGGTCACACCAGCAGCTGCATGTGGAGGAGAATCAAACCTCACTCCTGAATTGTCTTTCCCACAGAAATCTACAGATCCCTTGCTCTCAGACTTGGGATATGTAGTACTTCTGGATATGTATTGGTGTAGTCTTCTGAGTCAGGGCCCAAGATCATGACAAAAATCTCTGATAATCCTGAGAAAAGGGCTGCAGTTCCATGCTTCTCATCATTTTAAAGGTTACTTGTTAACTCAAAGGTTATTCTGTTAACAAGAGACCTTTGAAGTGTTAGACAGTTTTGAAGAGGGTACTCAAGCTGAAAACATGTTGAGATTGTCTATTTGAGATGCAGGTTCCTCTTCTCCCCCACACATTTTCAATGACAGTAGGGAGATCACACATAATTCTCCCTGGAATTGGGCAGCGAAGAATGTGTGTGAGTGTATGGGGATACAGAATATGAGAGTGAGAAAGAGAAAAATCTAGTTAAAAGATAAGCACTCTGTTTATACTGTGTCTGGCTGAAATCTTGTTAAATAATAAAATCCACTGTCCATATTTATATTTTGACTTGGGTGCAGTTTGAAATGCTCTTGAACTCAGAGAAACATACTTTTGAATCTGGACCACCTGATCCTCAAATGTAATGGAAGCCATTGTTCTGACAATTACCACAAAAACTTAATTGCTACTGTAATGATAAATTGAGTAGCCCTGAAAACTTCACAGATAGTCCAGCCTTACTGCATTCCCCCCACCCCACCCCATGTCTTTATTGTTGATGGCAATCACACACCTCTGACCCCTTGGGCAGCATTTCTATGCGTGGAAAGCTGCACCCATGGGAAAGGAGAGATTTGGTCCTGGTTGTCTTTGTCACATTTTATCACACAAACTCCCACTCACTTTACAGAAGAATGGCTTTGGGTAAAACCTGAAAAAGTATAAAGTGGAGCCAGCTACTGCAGAGATATTATGGCAGCCAAATCATGCTATCATGCATTCCTAGATAACCATGAAGTGCCAGAGGCCTCACCAGCAGGGTATCTTTCCTAACATGATTCTTGCTGTTTTCTGGTATTAAGATTCATTCCTCTCTACTGAGTGATTAATTAGAAAGGTCTCGGGGCCTTTCTAATTAAGCTTCTCCTCTTGGAAAATTTGTCATTTCTCTTGTTTGGCATGATTATTACAAAGAGAAAGGAGAACACGCTGTATTGCTCAGAAACGTATTTGCAAGGATTTGGATTACAGGACCAGTCTTGCACATGGCTGCTATCTGAGCTTTTACTGCTTTCATTTGCAGGCTTTAAATATAATTTGTAGTTTTCAAAGGTTATGTTTTTAAGTACAGGTTTGATACTCTAAGTCAGTGAATTCCTCAGGACTTCAGCTTGTGCTGTCTTAATTGAAGTGACTATAAAAACTTAATAGTAACTATAAATCAACTTCCACTATATTCAATTATTTCAAATTACTGAAGCATTTCTCAGTTTATGAGAGCTTGGTGATATAAACTCAAGTGATTTTAAACAATGTTCATTGGTTTTACCATAGAGATTTACACAAACTGAATCCCTCCATATTTTGATACCTGCTTCCATTCTATAGACTGGCAGGATGTGATTTTTTGGAGCAAGCCTTCCTTAAGGAGCCAGAAAGGATGGGTACAAGGTTGAAGCCTTATTTATGTGTTTATATTTATTTATACACTGATTTTCTTCCCGATGGAGACCCAAGGAGTATACAATATCTTTCTTTCCTCACAACAACCCTGTGAGATAGGCTGGGTTAGGTTGCAGCGGGGGTGGGGGGAACAAGCTCCCGGTCTGGGACATTTGCGCACATGTGCCGTGATAACGTCACCTGGAAGTGATGCCGTCGCGCTAGGCATGTCACCAGGGAATGCTTTAGCATTCTTCCTGAAAACTCTATGATACCATAGAGTTTACAGGCTGAATGCTAGAGCATCCCCCCGGTGATGTGCCCGGTGCAATGACGTCACCTCCGGATGACATCATCGTGCCAGGCATGTCAGTCCAATCTAGGCATTTTGGGGGCAGGGTTCCCCCTGCCTGCCAGATCTGAGCCAGCAGGTTGGGGGGCCCTAGAGTAGACAGAGCATTCTTGTACCATCACCCTTCATGTATTAGTCACTTGAACTCTGAAGATGATCATTGTGATTGGGTAGGTTCATATGGGAATAGACAGTCCTTAATGTATGCTGGCCCTAAGCTGTACAGGCCTTTAAACAACAGTTTCAGTATCTTTAATTGGGCCTGGAAGCATACTGGTAGCCAATGTAGGTGGGACAAGATTGGGGTGCTGTGATACCTACAACCTACTCTAGTCAGCACTCTGGCCACATCATTTTATACCAATTATAGTTTCTGCACATTCTACAAGAACAAGCCACATAGAGCATATTGCTGTAGTCTTATTTAGATGTTATCAAGGCATGCATTATGCCCAGAAGGCCACAGCTACCGTTTCAGCCAAAGTTAGTGAAAGAGACTACTGACTTCCACTGCTACCTGCTTTTCCAAAAGGAGGCTCATAATCTTGGCTGCACCTACTTAAGAATTTACTATGTAAAATGGAACATACATTCAAAAACGAATGCTGCTGTTCTCCATTGTGTACTGTGTACATATCGTCTGCACTTCATACATATTTATCATCTCTTTCACATCATACATATTTATCATGGCAAATTGTAATTGAAAACTGGTGAATCTTGCCTATCACATATTTATTTATTCAAGTATTTCTACCCCGCCCTACCCCGCGAACGGGCTCAGGGCGGCTTACATAAAGTATTGTGAGTTTTCTGTCCAGTTACTGTTAATGCGTATATCACTGTGAGTATGCCTAAGTAAGGTTGTACATGATGACAGTCAGAACTTGACAAAAGAAAGTGAATAGCTGTTCATGTTTCCTCAGTGGGAGCTAACTGACAGGAGATGGTCTCCAGGCAGTTTTCTTGTTTGATGTTCAATCAAAGCTCAGGAAAGGTGACATATACAACCCTCCCCTTAAGGGGAAGGGACTGGTTTGTACATGTGTGTGAAGAAAGGGCAGTCTGCAGTTGAGTTTGGAACACACAGAGAGAGAGATGCAGTGTGAGCTGTGAGTTGTCTAAAGGTGAAGTACCTTGGGTGCAGCATCTTTTTGTCTCTAGCAAATGATATGTGGTAGTAGATCTGTTGCCCTGTAAGTGTGCTTTGGTCTATACCTATTGTGATAGACAGCAGGTTTCCTAGTGCAGCAATTTCAATCACATCATACATATTTATCATGGCAAATAGTAATTGAAAACTGGTGAATCTTGCCTACCACATAAAGTATTGTGAGATTTCTGTCCAGTTACTGTTAATACGTATATCACTGTGAGTATGCCTAATTAAGGTTGTACATGATGACAGTCAGAACTTGACAAAAGAAAGTGAATAGCTGTTCATGTTTCCTCAGTGGGAGCTAACTGACAGGAGATGGTCTCCAGGCAGTTTTCTTGTTTGATGTTCAATCAAAGCTCAGGAAAGGTGACATATACAACCCTCCCCTTAAGGGGAAGGGACTGGTTTGTGCATGTGTGTGAAGAAAGGGCAGTCTGAAGTTGAGTTTGGAGCACACACAGAGAGAGATGCAGTGTGAGCTGTGAGTTGTCTAAAGGTGAAGTACCTTGGGTGCAGCATCTTTTTGTCTCTAGCAAATGATATGTGGTAGTAGATCTGTTGCCCTGTAAGTGTGCTTTGGTCTATACCTATTGTGATAGACAGCAGGTTTCCTAGTGCAGCAATTTCAGAGAGCTGGGCGTGAAGAGTTAACTCCTCATTGGAATGGAGAGCTTGAGTGACAGGCTGCTTCCTCTACCCTCTGATTGGCCAGCGCCAGCTGAGGAGAACTATATGATTAGCTGAGTGGTGAGAGCATGGTCTTTTTGGAGTTATTCAGCTAGTTGGTCTTTTGAAAGTCAGACAGTCAGTCAGTTGGCTTCTGACAGAGTTAGTTGGAGTCAATGAGTCTGACAGAGTCAGACAGGTTCACCTTTGGAGTGAAGGGAAACAACTCTTTGCCTTAATTGTTTCCTATCAATTCTGAGGAAGAATTCAGTATCAGACCTGAATGTCTAAGAGTCAGTCTACACTGAAGTCTGTTTTACACTGACACCAGAACTGGGATTGATATTTTGCTGAGGGCTATTGGGTAGTATCAGCCTTGTAGCCAGGATTTTTTTCCAGGGGGGCTCTGAGGTGACAAGGGGCACCACTAATTAAATTAAATTAAATCCTTACCCCAGATCACAAGATGCCTCCCATCATTCTTAGGGGGGGGCAGCATGAGAGGCAGAAAGAAGCCAGGTGCAGACCCCAGCCATGGCCTGGCAATCACCACCTTCTCTGGCAGCCAAGAATCCTGTCCCTGGATTTTCTTTAGTGGCAGTGGTGGAGAGGGCTGGTGGGGGTCAGCAGAGTTTCAATCGCCGTGCTCGCTGACTAGGGACAAGTTAGGCAGTGCAAAGAGCAGAAGCCAGACACATAGACACACAGCCCTGCCATGGCCTGCCCAGCCACCACCCCTTCTGACAGCTGGCTGACCCACATCAGATGCCACATTCACCTTCCTCTTGGCTGCTGGAGGAGGCAGTGGCATCACAGAGTGGTGCTCCTCCTGCTAGGGAACTGCAGTGGGGCTCCACCCTAATTGGGGGCTCTGCCCCTAAAGCTTTACCACCCGCTATGGCCATGGTTAGTATGCCGAAACTCCCATTTGGGCCAAAAGAAATGGGTTATATCTTCTGGGGAGAGGAATAATAATTTCTGCCCAGTTACACTGGGGGTTTCTCTGAGGAGAACCCTGGTCTGTTGTGAAGGGAATCAGATTTAGACACCTTGGGATATTGAAATAAACTGTAGTTTCCAAAAGGGGGAGAGTTTAAGTACACATACCTGGTCATATCTAAAAATGGTTGTTATTTGCAATGCAATGGAGGAGGCCAATGAAGGTTTTCAGGTGAATGGTGGGCCTTTATATACAGTTTATCTATTACCTGCAGTCAATTTGATGGGTCATGTGTTGTTCAGATCTTATCTTAGCTTTTACATGTATGAATAAATGTCACCATATAACTCAGAGGTCTCTAACCTTTTTGAGGCTGCAAGGCATCTTTGGAATTCTGGCAGAGGGTGGTGAGTTCAGCCACAACATGGATGCCACAGGAAGCAGAGTCAATCACAAAATGGCTTCTACTGAGGGCAGAAACAATCACAAAATGTCATGGAGTTAGGTTATGCTGTTACTATTATGATTACTAGGTTTCTACCACATTATGCAATAACTGTTGTACACCGCCCTGAGCCCATTGGGGAGGGTGGTATATAAATCTAATAAGATAAATAAACATAAATAATAGTAATTCTTAACATTTCAGGCTGACACTCTGCTTTGTAGGATGCCTTTTAAAATAAACATATTATTTAAAACTATTTTCTTGCATACACACAGCTTACCTTCAATCACACAATCAAGATCCTGGTGCTGTGGTGGCAGCTTTTGCTAAAGCTATCTTTTGTTTTAAATGTGCACAGTCAATGGCTGTGGTCAGATGGGCAGTTTGGCCTGATATAGTTGTGTTACCCTAATGGATTAAATGGTCTCGTTCACATATCCACATTTGGCAGCCATTCCCCAGTCATACCCACCCTGTCGTATGATGAGTTGGATATGGAGTAAATAGCCACTAGAGACAATCAGCTATTTATGGATCTCTGTGCATTAATCCCACCATTCCGGATATTTGAACGCCCCTGTGCACACTCAAACCAGTTTGGACATGTGAACCTTTAGTTCCAGTTTTGCCATATTTTGTTTTAAAATGGTAGTGCATATGTGCATGTGTGCACATGCGCACCCAAGAAACATTCTCCAAAAAAAGGCAAACTTGTTATTATTTTTTTTAAAAGACCAGACTACATGCTCCATGTGCAGCACTAATCTGAATGGTCAACCGTGGAAGAGGCACACAGTGATGCCAGATCAGAGTGGGAGTCTAATTGAAAATCTCTGTCACAAAATGCAATGGAGTAATCACACCAACCTGCTAGTCTGACCACAGCCAATAAGATCTCCAATGACAACTCATAAGCCTTTCAGGCCTCATATAGCACTGCCCACTTTCTAAAGTTGAAACTGAACCCGTCGAAGATGGAGGTCCTGTACCTGAGTCGGAGCAGACCATTGTCAAGGAGGAATCCAGGAGCACTCCCAACCTTCAATGGGGCTCTGTTGGTGCCAGCACCGGAGGTTAGGAGTTTGGGAGTGCTCCTGGATTCCTCCTTGACAATGAAGGCTCAGGTAGCAGCCACTGCCAAGTCGGCCTCTTATCATCTTTGCCTGATTAGGCCGTTGGTTCCCTTCCTTGAATGCAATGACCTGGCAACAATGATCACCTCGAGGTTGGACTACTGTAATGCTCTCTACATGGGGCTGCCCTTATCACAAATTCAGAAGCTACAGCTGGTGCAAAATGCCGCAGCCAGGCTGTTGATGGGCCTCCCAATGCAGGAGCACTTTCAGCCTGTGCTGAAGGCATTGCACTGGCTGCCAATAGCATAGTGAGTTCACTTTAAGGTGCTGGTTCTTACCTTTAAAGCCCTTTATGGCCAGCAATCTACATATCTGAGGGACCCCCTTTCCCCACAGAGAGCACTGCGATCAGGGTCTCAACATTGACTCACCCTTCCCGGGCCAAGGGATGCCAGGCTAGCTGAAACCAGGGCCAGGGCTTTCTCAGCGGTGGCTCCACTCTGGTGGAATGAGCTCCCGGAGGAGATCAGGGCCCTGCGGGACCTTATGCAGTTCCACAGGGCCTGCAAGATGGAGCTGTTCTGCCAGGCGTTCAATTAGGAGCCATCCCGGAGGAGAATGCCCTGCCCCTTGAAATCTTAAAGCAGCCTGAGTTACCCATACAACATTAGATCAGGATCGACCATTAGGATGGCACGGAAGTTGAGCGTCATCTTAGACGTAATGTTAAATTGATATCTGTCACTGAAAACTGGATTATTATTGTTAGCACATTTTAATATTGTCATTGCTATGGTTTTAAGATTGTTATTTTATGCATTATAGTTTTTATGTTATTGTAACCTGCCCTGAGCTGGCCATGGCTGGGAGGGTGGGGTATAAATATAATAAATAAATAATAAATAAAAATACTTGGCAGGCACCAGGAAAGTTGTTGGCTGGTGCCATGTTGGGGACCTTGATCTAGCTTTATAAAGATCTTGCTGTTTGTTATATTTATAACAGGTTATACTTGATGCTAACAGAGAACATTTCTACTTGCATTGGTTTGCAATTATGATTTATATCTGCCATCTTTGTCCAAATAGCTAATGATAGCATAGATCAATTAAGCCATAAAGCCAAATGTAAAATGATGTAATTTCCCTATCTACTTGTCTACATACATCCTGACAATATATATGAGTTCAGTTACATCAACACAGTAGACATTCTGCTAATGGACTAGAGTTTGAATGACTAAAAATGGCATTTGCATCAGTGCTGTTAACCTCAGAATATTTCCTCTTATTAGCTGGAAAATTGATAGCTTGGAAGACTAATTTCACTTTTTTTGCTGTGAGGTATCTAACGACAAGAAACTTTGTGCATTGCTTGTGATGACTATGATAATGATTGAAAATATTGTGTAGCCTGATCCTAATCAGGTTTACTGAAAAGCATTTGTCTGAGTTCAATGATAAAAGTTGCCAGCTCTTGAAATAAAAAATTATGATGTCTGGGTGTGGTCTGAGGTCAGAGCATAGTGTTGGTTCAGGTGCAGGAGTGTAGAGGGTTTTGGAGGGATGTAAGAGATGCAAAAGTAAAGCCAAACGTCAAACTGCCTATTCATCCATAATAGTGGTTGTTGAATTTTTTGAAGTAGGATCCACTTCTAAACTATGACTCTGGAATTTCCATCCTGATGCCACAGCTCATAGGGTTGGATCCAAACTAAACTGGTAACTTACACTAATTTCCCTTTCCTTCATCAAGACCCACCCTTTGCATCATTCCTTAGGGTCCCTTACCACCATTTTGTCACATTCAATGGATGCAGTAGAGGGGAGGGGAGGCAGGAAAGTTCTATTATGCAATTGGAAAATTAGTTTAGCTCTAATTCATAGTGTTTACAGAACCTCTGAGGTTCATAGGGACACCTCTCACCCTAGTATCCACATTTCACTGCTTTATCAAGAGCTACTCTGTACATGCACATAGAGAATGAAGAAGCAAAATCCAGCAAAATTTATAGATGTATGTATGACCTTACAAATCCAAATATCATAGGAAGTCTGTGTAACTTATCTTATGTAACCTATTTGTATGTATGAATTGCCATCAAATCACACCCAAGTTATGGTGACTCTATAAAGTTTTCAAGGCAAGAGATGTGCAGAGGTGGTTTGCCATTGCCTTCCTTTTAATAGCCACCTTGGAATTTCTTTGTAATCTTCCATCCAAATACTAATCAGGCCCAACGCTCTGTAGATTTTGAGATCTGACAAGATTGGGCTAGTGTGGGCTATCCTGGTTGGAGCATGTAACCTATTTACACAACCTAACTCAACTGTATCCATATCTTTTCTTTACACAACCTAATTCAACTATATCCATGTCTTTTTCCTTTTTCATTAAATATTTCTGAACTATTCTTAAAAGCAAATTATGTGTAGTTAAATTTAAAAGGCTAACAGTGCAATCTTAAACAGAGTTGTACCCTTTGAAGTCCATTGAAGTTAATGGGATTAGAAAGAGATAACTCTACTTAGGCTGCTGTTAGAATGTTAATGAATGAGTGTGCTAAATATACTTTTTATTTTATTTTAAAGAAATATACTATACAATGGTAATTTCATTAAACATTAACTATTATTCATATTGTCCTGTTTGCTACTTGGTACTCTTTTTACAACTATTTGGATTCCACCAAATAAAGGTATCATTCAGATTAAATAGGTAGAATCCACAACTCTAAAAGCAAACATCACTAAAAATACTATAATGTATTCAGCAGAAAAGAGTCCAACAGCACCTTGAAGACTAACACAACTTGGTAGGATATGAGCTTTCATGAGTATTCAGTCTTTCTTCCAATTCCTGTGCCATATATCAATAGACCAACTAAAGACCTTTCAGCATAAGATATCTCTTCCATCCATCTCTTATAAAATCTCCTTATTTTCACACTGTCCTTTATATCCCATGTGCCTTGTTGCTTTTGGCTGGTGTAATGACATAGGTACCATAGTTTTATTGGCTGCCATTGGTTTACAGTTTGTGGACCCCAGGGGCATGGGGGGGCACAGGCAAGGAACTGACACCACCTTGATTTTGGAGAATAAACATGGCCAATGCTTTATTGATTATGCCATGGGAGCATTGGCACCGTATAGGGATGGATCCTGAATGGGGCAGCCTACCTGTCACCCAATAACCCAGCACCCCCAGTCTACTGGGATCCTGAATGGGGCAGCCTGTTGGGGTGCTACTAAGAAGTGGCAAAACAAAACCCAGGGAGCCGCATGGGCATGAGTCACTGCGTGGTCCCCTTGCCACCTGGTGGTGAGTGTAAGCAGGCAGACCATACCCCTTTGTTGAGGGGTTGTTTGGAAACAAGTACCCTTCATTCATAGCACCCCAGGAGTTCATATGCCAGGCAGTTTGGATTTAATGTACACAAGATGGATGCCAGGATGGCAGGCTTCACTTACATGTCTAGTCATACATGTCTACACCTGGTAATCTTGGTCTGACCATGCTACTACCCCTCCCTTCCCCCTAAGGTTGCATATGCTGGAACAATAGACTTGCCTCTTCCCAGAGCTAACATTGTCCACATGGACCATTAATCCTATCAACCTCACATCATCTTCCCCCTACCCACATCATCCCTAAGCTACCTCTAACCTAGACAGGTTTCTCATTCAATGCAAAAGAAGGGACATCAAACAGTATTTCTACTTTTGATTAGTTTAATTGGACAGCCATTAACACTCCAGATCACCAGAGGAAGCAATCAGAGTTTCAACTCAAGCTTTGTTTTGCATGAGGAAATCCTCTCAAACATCTCCCATTTCTTTGTTCATGCTGTGGGAGAAACATTAAGGCATTATTTCAGGGCAATCATGTCACCCTACTTCAGGTCACAATTTTGGGTATAATTGGACTGACTACAGCTCAGTCCATGTGTGTGTTTTCCTGGATCAAAACTGCACACCCAAAGTGCTGGTCACCTTGCTCTTCAACAGACCTCCGATCTCTGCTCTTCTAGACAGGTAGCTATCACCCCATCCCTATATTCCTGCTCCTCTCTTTATTTCCTGTTTTTGGTCTTGTATGCGTGTTGTCTCGGTATGTTTTTTGTATGTTAGTACTCTCATTTTCTCTTAAATAAAATCCATTTCTATTTTCAGTTTGGACTGTCTATTTCGAGAGTTCTGTAAAAGGAAAGATCCCCAAAAATGCTGGTAGCTAATCTCGCTAGATAACCCCCCTCTCACAAGCTCTCTGTCTCCTTGCTAATTCCCCCAACAAAACCAGAAGACAGCCCATTTTGGGCAACACATAGCATTTGAGTAACAGTGAGAGCCCTGTTGACAGCACCCAAGCTGGTCTTACCACTGAAGTTGGTCCCACCCCCAATTATTTTCATACAGTAGAATTCATACACCACTGGATTTTACACAACTGTATTCATTCAGATGAATGATTTTATCCAATGATTTGTGGATTCAGTGAGGAATTTCAGGAGCAGGCTGAAATAAGAAAACAAAACTCATATGAAAAGTCATTTATTCATTCATTCATTGAGCATTCTATTTGACAGGAAGTTGTGCAACATCAACAAAGGACCAGGCAATTGTTTTACACTAGTTATTAAAGCAGAGTGACATTTTGGTTCTCCTTCTTTAAACTGTTCTTTAGGCTGCTAATAGAATACTGGATAAAGGCTGTTCAGTAGGAAGAAACAGGAATCACCTGGGCAACTGGCTACTTGGGCTTGGCAACATGACTGCCTGCAAGGCAGTACTGTAGCTTGGGTCATGTTTGCTAGCTCAGAAAACTGGCAAGCACTAAGTGGTCATGAACAGGTCAATGTGAAGCAGCTAAACCAACAAGGCTCTTAGTTAAGACTGGGGTTTAAGTAGTTAGAGGAGGAAGTGATCCTGAATGGGCTAAACTGGGGCCTAACCCTTTGAGGAGCAGTATTTATATCTGGTTCACTGGCAGGAGTATGGGCTGAAAGCTGGGTACTTCTCTTATGAGAGCCTACTTCTTTACATGCCAGACATATTCTGCATTTTGTCAGATTTAAGGAGATGGGGGGTTCGATGTCTGGCACTATGTGGTTGAGAACTGTCCCTGGGGATGGAAGGTTTATAGAGTGTCCTGTTTGGGTGGCTTCTGTATCAGCTTCCTCTACCAAGGAACCTGGATCCGGGGGTTCAGAATCTGAATGAGATCTGGCAGTAATAGGGTCCCTGGCCTTCATCAGAAGTGGTTCCCAGATACACCTTCTCTCCCTCAGTTAAGGACAATGTCCCAAGGTCCATCTCTGGATAATCCTGACAATAGTTTATTTAAATATGCACACACACAACTGAATGCATTTTAATTCCAACCAAGTTTCATTTAATTGCTTTTTAGGACATTACATAATCCACCCCCCCGGGAAGACAGAGCTCAATTTACTTCCCTGCCACTTGGAAAGACTTGGAATAAGCACTGACACCATAGTTATTGTGAGTCTTCATGGTGTATCTCAAGGCTGCAGGGAAAGTAGATGTTGGTTATATGGATTTACAACATGGTAATTTTAATCTACTTGATGGTTCTATTGTGGAATGGGATCAAACCTGACAACATGGCTATTTTCAGCAGCTGTCCTGTGGCTAAACAATGTATGAATTAAGAACCTGAAAAGTTAAATGAATACAAATTAGGGGGGCAATGTTAAAATCAATAATTATGCAACATAAATATTATTAATTATCAAAAATATATGTATTTATTAGAAATTAGTTGTTAAACATTATAGGCCCAAATATAGCCTCAATAATAATTACAAACCATAGAATATGCACAATGGGGACCTTATACAACCCTAAAACAGGTGTGTTTTAGCCTATCAGCCTTCTTGAGTAGTCAAGCATAAATATTGCATGTAGGCTCAATTACTGCAATACTAATATTAATCAATAAAGGATCAAGTGAAAATTATGCTGAAAAGGAAGGAAAAAGAAATTTTTCACTGTCAATTTGCATATAATATCTAATGGTACAATTATGAGCAGGGGAATGTGTAAAAAATGTATAATGTTGGATTATTTACTTTTGATAAATATCAGTGACACAAGGCCAGGATGTACTGTACAAGCCTCATGTGCCATTGCCTTGTGCCCAAATCAAGTACATATAACCAAAATAGTATTTCAATTTTGTACCTGAAAAAATGTTAAATAAATTAGCCTACTAGCCAATTTTTGTAATATTGAACTTTTTAAACAAACAAACAAACAAACAAAAGACTAAATTCCAAAATAAATAAAAACGTAATAGTTACCTTCCTATTTTGGTCCAGGAGATTCAATTCCAAAAGAAAATATGGAGCCAGTGTAACAATTAGTGTGTTGTGCAAAGTGACAGATGTCCTATCTCTTATATATCTAAACAATGTACAACTTAACTTTTGCTGGATGATGTTCCTAATATTTAAATTTTTCATTTCTGTCCCAGGCAACAACAATATGTTCATCTACTACTCCAAACACACATTGGTAGCAAGCTGGGGTGGGCAGGTCACAACATGCTTCATAGAAGGAAAGAATAGACAGAAAAGCAAAAGGCCTGTTCTTTGCAGGTCTGGTGGATTTTTCTTTTATGAAGCTATAAAGCTTTTATATGAGACATGATTAAAAGAAGTGTTTGAACCAAACAACAGAAGAAGAGGACAGAGAATGTTGTGATTCTCTCTGTAGTTAAGCCTGTGTAGTTTATTGTGTTTCCAACCCTCTGGCATAAGTAAGGCTTGGGAAATGAAGTTGATTGTTTTCATTAAAGCATTAAAAGAGGCTTACATTCACTGCATAAAGTACCTTTTTAATTATAACACAGACTAGACGGTAGTGAAATGTTCCTCAGATCTCTAAGTGAACTTGCTTTATGGACCCAAGTTCAGTCATCAGTAGCCCAAGTTCAGTATCTATAGTGCACAAGTCATTGGTAACTATTTTGGCACCCAGATCTATTGAAGTACAAACTGCAAAGATTACTCACAAGCTACCTTAAAACCTGATTTATATATATATCCTTTTCCTCATCACTTCCCTTAGCCCATCACTTCTCTTAGTCGTGACCTGTTTCATCCTATTCTGCCCCTCCATGCTCTGCATCTGATCTGTATCTATCCTTCCATTTACCTGTCCAGGCTGGGGAATTACCTGCCCCCAGCCCTAATTTTCCACCCCAAGTACTAGACGGTGGAGGGAAGGTGGCATGGCATAGCCTGGTCTCATCAGATCTTGGGAACTAAGTGGGGTTAGCCCTGGTTAGTACTTGAATTGGAGACCTCCAAGAAAGACTACAGGGAAAGGCAAAAAACTTCTGCTTCTCACTTGCTTTGAAAGCCCCTTGCCATAAGTTGGCTGCGATTTGACAGCACTTTACATGCACACAAGGGCTTGAGGAGCAAGAGAAAAAACGATCTCCACATAGTGATGGTGTGGTAATTCTCCCTAGTCTCTAAGGTAAAAACCATGGAGACTAGGGGAGACAGCCTAGAGTATCACTCAGAAGTGATATCAGATCCTCTTAAACTTTGCCTTCCTCAGGCACTGTCTGCCCTCCCCTATCTCCCAGAATTTGCAAATGTAGTGCTGGAACCTTACTGGCATGAGCGTCTTCCAGATCCTTTGTTTCCTGGCCTCACTGAGAGAAGCAAAATGAGAGGAAGGTAAGGGGATAAGTCAGCAGATATTTGTCTGACACACATGCCATCCAACCAGAATTTAGCCACAATCCATGCTATTTCAGTCTTATCGCTGATTGACTTTTTTTTGTACTATCTGTAACCCAGTCACATTGCTAACTCCCTGTATATGGGAAGAGGCACTGCTGCATAGGGACATTTCAGTGGATTGATATTAACCAGATCACAGAAGTGGGCATATTCTTTACATCTACCCATTTGAAAAATGTAGGGGGGATACTCTACCCCCCAAAACCATGCCTGGTAGTTTTGAGGAAAAGACAAATGTTTTCCTTTATGTTCTGCAAGACAGAAGGACTGTCACACCATAAGGGGGGAGGCACTCAAAGACCTAGGCCAGAGGCTGATTCTCTTGTGCTCCATTCACCCCCCAAAACCATGCCTGGTAGTTTTGAGGAAAAGACAAATGTTTTCCTTTATGTTCTGCAAGACAGAAGGACTGTCACACCATAAGGGGGGAGGCACTCAAAGACCTAGGCCAGAGGCTGATTCTCTTGTGCTCCATTCTCCCTTCTCTCCTTGTGATTGGATGCTTATTTGCTTTACAGAGGAGGCTGCGGATTTCACCCTCTTGCAGTAAATCAAAAAGAAACATACACATACAATGATGTGTAGGGTTACCAACTTCCAGGTGGGGCCAGGAGATCTGGAATTACAACTGATCTCCAGACTACGACAATCAGTTCTTCTGGAGAAAATAGCTGGCTTGGAAGGTGGACTGTAAGGCATTTCACTGCTGAGCTTCCTCCCCTCACCAAACTCCACCCTCAAATTTCCAGAAATTTCCAAGCCTGGAGATGGTGATGGATTGCACAGAAAAGCACGTTTTTAAAAAATGCTGCTTTTATCAGAGAGTCAGGGAGTTCATGAGAAAGAAGAGCTGCTCTACTCACTCTCTGATTGGCCAACATCAGCTGAGAGAGGAAATAAAACAGTTGACCTGGAAGGAAAAGAGGTTTTTCACTGTTTGGTCTTTCACCTTTTGAGACTCTTGGTTTTGGTCTGAAAAAAAATCTGGATCAGTAGCCAGAGGGTTTGGCTTCTGAGGGAAGAGACATTTGGGAGTCAGTGTTTTCTGACAGGCAGTAGTCAGAAAAGTACTTCTACAGAGAGAAGAGAAACCCCATTGTCTTAAATATATTAAAACTGCTCTAAGGGAGAATTTAGATTCTCAGTCATGAAAGCTACAGAACACCCTTATACAGACAACAGATACTGGAGAAGGATTTGGCAGAAGGTCTGGTTGTTAGAGAGAACTCCCAATGGATTTGGCACTTAGGGTTTGGGTACTTAGGGAAGAAGAAGAAGAGATTGGATTTATACCCCGCCCTTCACTACCCAAAGGAGTCTCAGGGTGCGTTCAGACGGGGCGTTTCAGCCGGCAGAAACTGCACCGGTTCCAACC
>NW_015165414.1:43780-43908 GCF_001447785.1 Gekko japonicus
GGGGTAAAGCGATTACAACCATTGCACTCAGGATTCCAACACTTGGGGACCTAGTGGCAGAATACAATGGTTTAAAGTTCTTTGCAACGGTTACAGATGGAAGGCAGATGTTCGCCATGTGAACGCTG
>NW_015165414.1:48350-48507 GCF_001447785.1 Gekko japonicus
TACTCATCCTCGCTTGGAGGCAATTGAGCTCTCGCTTGATCTCCCGATCGGGCCCCTTCCCCCAGGGGTTCGAACATCCAGTCTTCGAGCTCAGTTCGGTACATCCCCGAGGAGGTCGTCCTCTCTGGTTCGGGATATAGTCCTTTATCAAACAGAC
>NW_015165414.1:48673-53522 GCF_001447785.1 Gekko japonicus
ACCGTAGTCATGGTGATCAACGGCGTGGAGGTTGTTGGGACCGATCCCGTGTCCCCCTCCGTAGTAGGCAGTTTTCCCTCTGTCCCGCTCATGACTTCGTCAGACTCGGGACGATAGGAAAATAATGGGATTCCTAACAATATGTTGGATCCCCAAGCATCGAGAATAAATCCACGTTTCAAAAAAGCAAAATTTATTTCAAAGCTTTGGAAAGATACTCAAACAAGTTCTTTGTTAGGAATGGGTACAAACAGCTAGGGCAAGCATAATAAAGGGATTTGAACCAGGTACATAACCAATGGGCCACTTTCCCGCTGGCGGGTGAAAGGAAACGGTTGCGCGCTCATTCCCTGGGAACACTGCTATCTCCAGACATAATACAGGTGCAGTTCCCAGGAACTAAAGGCAACAAGCTAGCAATCAAGCTCACTCCTACACCACGTCCTCCAGATGTTCGGCTTAGGCGTTACTGCAGAATAAAACACAGGCTAGCAAGCAGAAGGGGGAGGGAGAAACTGTACAATTACACCAGTAACACAGAACACCATGGCAGCTTGCTGACAGGTGAACACTTGGCTCTTAGAAGCATATTTTTTCTTCTTCTGTGCTATCTTGCAAAAGATAAGCCTGTATGGGCAAGTAGGTAAATGGGTACCTGCTCCTTATGAGCGGGGGGCACCCTTCCTCCATGATCAGTGTTAAAAAGCAGCGGCAATGGGGTTGAATCGATGACGATAAGGCGAAGATGGTGGCGAAGTGGCGAGAGGCAAGCCCGAGTACGGAGACCAGTGCCTGGAGAGCATGATGTGCAATGAAGACTGGAGCCAATTGGACAAAGAGTTGAGCTGCCTCGTTCTTGTTCTGTGGGGGCCATCTGCTGAAAAAGAGCCGCTACTGCAGAGAATCCGTACTTCAACACTGGACACCTGCACCCTTGAGAAAAAAGAACCACCATCGAATCCACCGCCGAATCCAAGAAAGACCCTGCTGTTAGGTGCCTAGTTAGGAAAAATACCCTCCCCTCACTATTGTACTTCTAGCTTAGATAAAATTGTGTCTGTAAACCGCTCTGAGCCTCATGGATAGGGTGGTATATAAATCGCAAATGTAATGTAATAATGCTAATCATTCCTAGAAAAGAACAGCTTTCTCCTCCCTGTTCTTCATTTAGGAAGGGTTCTTTGGGTAATAGATACAATGTATTAGAATTTCATCCCAATTGATTAGGTTACATGTGGGTACATGTTGCCCACTGAAACCAAAGTCATCCAAATACAAACATGGCCCTGGCCCTGTAGTTGTACTATAACAATATTGAAGAACCTGAGTAACAACAGAATTAACGACAAAAAATTAAGGGCATCCTTTTTGTTTTAAAACCGTCTTGTCATGCTTTAGGTTTCAGACCTATGCCAACTCTTGGTTCGGAAATACCTGGAAATTTGAGGGAGGAGCTTGAGAAGGTTGTATTGTATTGTGGAGGGGCTTTAGGGAGAGGAGGGGCTTCAGCGGGGATAATGTCATACAGTCCACCTTCCAAAGGAGCCATTTTCTCAAGAATAAGTGGAATAAATGTATTTTTAAATAAATAAATAAGCAATCAATGTAGTCTGGAGATCAGTTGTAATTCTGAGGGATCTCCAGCCCCCACCTGGAGGTTGGCAAACCTATATGACCAGCATCTGCAGGAGACACAGGTTTGAAAGTCTATTATGGTAACAATTGACTGGTGGTCTATAAATCCCATGGATGAGTAGGCAACGAGTAGATTGAAGGCAACAGTGCATTATCTTCAGTAATGGGAAACTGACCTGAATGATGGGATAGCATTCCTAAATATGGCTCCCCACTAACACTAACAAGGCAATATATCTAAATGTAGTTGTCACATAGAAGGGTTTTCTACTAATAGTCCACATTCCCTGACTTTCCATGGGTACACAGAAAACTATGCAAGTAGTGATGCAGAATTTTATAATGAATATAAATGGAGCATAAGGAAAATTATATACTGAGAAAGTGGAACATAATTTTTTGGTATTGAAATGGAGATAAACGTTATAGGAAAATTGCCTGCTGGTTATGAGGTTAAGGGCATTTTGAAAGTGTGGGATAATTCTTATTTAAGACTTATTTCAGGAATCATGGGCTAATTTTGCACAGCAATTCATAACTGCGGGAACAGAAAAACACCCGAAAATTATCAAAGATAAATAAGTCCAATTCTGCTTTCTCTGTTTCTGCACAGAACTGGAAAACTAGATTTATCCAGACACAATTCAAGAACACATGATCTGTTCAAACATGACATGGCCATACAATTGGTGTAACAGCACTTTCTCATGTTTGTCCACACACCTTGTTCAGGGTACTTTACTATAACTATTCTGATTAACAGAATATCTACACCTTCAGTTGGTTGGGTTTACCACTATATATATATTTAAGAGTTTTGTATAGGCTTTGTACTGATGTCATTAGACAGTCCAAGGCATCACACCACCAATATATATGGAAGATTCAAACACATCAAACTGGGATGTATGTTGTTGGTCTGGTATTAAGAACTCCAGAACCCCATCTTGCAATTAATGATCTATGGCTGCGGTCACACGGAGCATTAGCCACGCTACAGAGACGGATGATAGGTGGATATTCTGGGTGCGATCACACCACAACATCTGGGAAGCGTAGAGCTTCCGTGGCGAACCCGAGGCTTCCTGCCAAAGATGCGGAGTAAAAAACTAGTACCTCTGAGGTACTAGTTTCCGGAAACCGTGGGGCAAGGGCTGGCGTCTGATCATGTTTCTGGTGGTAGTCTGTGGCATCCGGTGCCTGCCCATGTCCCGTTGCAAACAGGGTTTTTCCCCCAAGTCTCCACAGGATGTGCACAAGCACCCAACGGCGCATGCGCACAAAGAGGAAAGTGAAAGTCACATTGCTCCGCAGAATCGCGCATGCCGTTGAACACGAAAGCAAAAGTTCCACTCCTCCATCGCACTCTTCATGCGCACAAATGTGACCCATAGCCACAACCCGCCATGAAGAACACCTCAAAAACTAGCCAGCTGTCGACACTGCAGCAGGTGGTGGAAGTCCCGCAGAACAAGGTAGACACTCCAGCTACTCCGTCTGTCCGTGGAGTGTCCAAGCCACTGCTGGTGGGTGTACCCAAGACCCGAGGAATGGTGGGCAACCTTCGTCACTCATGTCTGGGGCAATGAGCAGTAGCTCGAGCACTTCAGGATGTCCAGGTAACAAGCGGAGATAAAAGGCAGCCCCCACCATGCAGACATGGCATGCTGGGCACAATTGGCACTGTGACCACGATCATCATTAGGGCCCTCTCCCAGCAGCCTTTTGGCAGACAGACAGGGGTGCTACTGTGACATGGGCATGCACATGTCCACACCCAGGATCCCTGGGCACAGTGCGGCATACTCCATGGCCCTGGCCAAGCTCAGAACGCGGGCACAGTGGCTTATTTTACTATACTGTTAGATAGGGAATTGTGCTACTATGGCTGCAGGAGGTGATTACTGTGGCATGGAAAATGAATCTTTGCTCACTGTGGATGAAGTGGGGAACCAGGATGAATTCTGGGATGCTGCTGATGCTGGAGAGCCGGTTGTGCGTCCAAGGAGAGCCCCTTTGTACCAGAGCGAGGTGGGGCATGGCAGAAGTGCAGAGGACTGGCTGTTTGCTGGCTCGAGAGACCCTTCTGGTGAACGGGAGACGGAGGAGTGGAGTCTGCCTCGACGCCCTTCTCATTTCCGTCCTTGGGACTGGCAAGCAAGGGCTCCTGACGCAACCAACCACCTCCAAACCGGTGCTGAAGGCTTTTCCAGAGGTCGGAGGGAGCTGTCCACAGCCAAGCCTCGACAGCCTGGTGCTGATTCCAGCCAGAGAGAGGGTGAGCAGGATCCTCGTGTCCCCCCCCCCAACTTCGTTGCCATGATGGATGTGCAGAGGTGCTGTCTTGTGGGCCAGAAGAGGATTGGTACTTTGGAGGAACCACTCCCCCAAGGAGCCTTCCCTGGGTCAAACCAGCGCTCTCTACCTGTGGATTTCAATCCTGTTTGTGTTTGACTGTAAAGTCATCTCGTCAAAGCATTGTTTGTGAGCAAGAAGAGGTTGCAAGGAACTTTTGCAAGAGCTGTGCCGTCTCCAAGCTTCACTTCAGGCTGTGGAGTCAACGAGTCAGAGACTGGGGGAGTTAAGTGTTTTCTTCTGATTGAAGCTGCAAGCTAACCTCTTAAACTTGTGAGTTGTTGCTCAGGGGCTGGGATGGCCTCTGTATGTGTCTATGTGTGTCAGTCTCTTTGTGTCTGTCTGTTTGTGTGATGGCCTCTGTGTGGGTCATCTGTCTTTCTGTGTGTGTGATCTGAGCTGAGGCTGAAAAGATCACAGGATCTCTGTGAGAGAGGGAGGGAGAGTTTTGGTCTTGTCTGGGGAACTCTACATTGCTCGAGGGGCTGCCTTCCAATCTACTTGGCTGCTGGCCTTGGGCTGAAGCTTCCGCCTCTGCCCTTCACAGAGAAAGAGGGAAATCCAATGTGTTGCTGAGTGTAAAGGTTCTGATCTGCTCAAAACCTTGGACATTGCTGAATAAAGATGATATTGGGGCGGGACTGTGTGGTTCTGCCGCTGTGGGCATGCTGGCATTGGCTTGCGTGCCTGTGTGTGAGAGTGGGTTTTGGGATTGCTAACCTGAGGGTGGGTCCCTTATCCATTCCACGGAGCCTGTCAGTGTTTCCACAGTGCTGACTGTCTGGTGAGGTTGGGGAGAAGACCAGCCTGTTCTCATGATGAAGAAAGTGTGTGTCTTGTGTATGGCTGAGATAGAGCC
>NW_015165415.1:0-5741 GCF_001447785.1 Gekko japonicus
TTGTTTATCTCAATGCCATATATGTTTACCGTTTCACTCCTGTCTGTTATGACACACAGACTTTCCTATAACTTTTCTTCACTTAAACTTTACTTTACTTTTCCTAGACATTCAGCTTTTAGATTTCTTTCCCTTTCTCTCTGAACAACATCAACAGTCAGCTTAACTGCTTCCACACAGAACTTACTGTCCAACTAACTGAACATCAACTGTCAACCTCTAACTGAAACTACTGACTGACTCACATACTCATCCAACCAGATTCACTTCCAAAGCCCCTCCCCCTCTCTGTCAACCACCAGTTATACCATACTTGCCTCTTTCAACCACTCTAGTCTATCTACCACAGCCATGCAACCAAACTTTTATAGAGACACACACACAGAGAAACAAGGAATCGTTACAGAGGGTATATCTGCATTGTTATGAACAAGTGAACTCCCCCGTAGTTCCCATTTAGTAAATCCGTTTGAGATTTTTCATGACTGCTGTGCTGTCTACAAAAAAAACCAAAACGTTTTCTTGGGTGGACATGCTGTCAAAAGAATTGCTTCTTTGTTTGGTGGCATCAGACATTAGTAGGGTTGCCAGGTCCCTCTGGCAACCGGCGGGGAATGTGGGGTGTCTTACCAGGAGAACGAGAAACGCCCAGGTCACGTCACTGGTGCTGCATGGGAAGTGACGTCGTCATCATCACACCAGCGACTTCCAGACAACGCTCTGGTATTTGGGCAGAAACTCTGTAGTAAAACCAGCTTCTACCATAGAGTTTTTCTCCAAATACCAGAGTGTCACCTGGAAGTCACTGGTGTGATGTCACATCCTGTGTGACACTGGCAATGTGGCCTGGGCCTTACTTTTTCTACTGGTAAGTCCCCACTGGCCAGCTGGTCGGCATTTTGGGGGGACAGGGCCTGACAACGGGAGACCCTTGCCTCCACCAGGGGATCTGGCCACTCTAGCTATTAGCTCAGGCAGCTTCTTAAACAACTAGACTAATTCATGAAGGGCAAGTCTGCAGATGTGCCTGCGACGACCTCCTATTGGGGAGGACCAGGTTTCTCTTTAAATGATACTGGGTGTTTATAAAATAGGTAGTTCCGGCTTCCACCAGGAATTTTCTAAATTCCAAATCCACTCTCAGTTTCTTATGTTGGTTTTGTGACCCGGGGTCTAGGCTTTCAAGGGTCTCTGTGGTCCTGAGGAATAACTGGTATGACTTCTGGGATTAACTTAAATAAAAGAGGATTTATTGAAAGGGGAACAAAATAAGGTTGGTTATTATGTAACAGGTTGGGAATAAAGTTCCTGTAAATGAGCTTGTCAACTGTATCACTTTAATATACATATACTGATCCTTCTCTGATTCCACACAGATTCTTTCACCTCTCTCACTGACTGAATTTCCACTGAACACTTCAACTGCTTTTCTTCAACTGTCTCTCCTAACTCTGACTTTCATACTTAACTTTCATAACTGACTACCTGACACTCACACAGATCCACTTTTAAACTCCTCCCATACTCTCTCATCCTCCAATCACAGCACACTTGTCCCTCTCAATCACTTTACTCTGCATTCACTGCACTGCAACCCAACATTTAAAGAGACACACACACTCTTAAAACAAGGAATTGTTACAGTGCCCCACTGCTCAGAGGCATCTGTCTGGCCACGACAGCTGATTGGACTAAATGGGACACTGGTCTGATCCAGAGAGGCAGTTCTTAAAGTCAAAGCCCTTGAACATATGCAGTCTATATCTTCTGTTCTACGTAATGTTGAGCTATAACTACTGCAGTGTGCTTTGTGTGGGCCTGCCCTTGAAGATCATTTGTGGGTTCCAGCTTGTCCAAAAAAGCAAGTCCCTGCTGCCAGATGCAGATTAACTGGCCTGACAGTGGCTGTCCTGCAGATGTGTTTGCTTCTTTAATGTCCTTGTGCATTATAAGGGTGCTTTTAACTTTCGGAATGGCTGGAACCAGCATAGATTTCAGTTTAACTCTTCCCATTTACTTCACTGTAATCAAATAGCATTCCGTGCGCCTTGATGTTTAGTTACGCCGGCCACATGACCACGGAAACGTCTTCAGACAGCGCTGGCTCTTCGGCTTTGAAACGGAGATGAGCACCCCAACCCTAGAGTCGGACTCGACTGGCTTTCAAGCAAGGGAACCTTTACATTTACCTTTAATCAAATATCAGCCTCCTTGGGCCAGGTCTGAACTGTGGAGAGAGATGTTCTTAGCAGCTTTTCGCTGCTGTTTTCTTACTAAAGCTCTATAAAGGGGTATCTTATGGAAGCAACATTGGGCAAAACTTTCCTTGGCTTTTGTCGTGATCCTAGGCCTGGCACTGAGGGGGGGGGGGCTGTAGGCCTCAAGTACGATTGCCAGACACAGCCAGCCCTCTTCCAGGACAAACTGAGGAGCCAGGGACAGACTGACCAGCACACATCACTTACGGTGGCAAAAATGGAAGTGATGTCATCATGTTGGGGTGATACTCTAGGATTCACCCCAAATTCCATTTTTTCGCTGGAAGTGACATGTGCTGCCAGCCGAAGCCTTCAGCCGGTGTGAATGTTGTGACCAATGTTCCCTCTAAGCTGTGGAGTCTTGTGAGCAAAAATTCTACTTTGTGAGCTACTGGCATGAAAGTTGTGAGCGAGAGATTTGGCTGCTGCATAAATCAGTTTGCTCTGGAGCCATCCCTTCCTGAACCAAGACAAAAATGTGTGAGCCGGAGGCTAAAAAACTATGAGCTAGCTCACACTAACTCAGCTTAGAGGGAACACTGGTTGTGACTGGGTGTTACCCAAAGAGGCAGTCTCCTATTTAATTGGGGGAAATTAGCTTTAAAGGAGACATAGTGAGAGGGAGTAACTGGGATTCTCCACCAATGTATACCAGGATTTTTCCCCTTTAAGAGAACTCTCAAAATAAACCAGGCAGATGTTCAACCGGAAAGGTTTTTCATTAAAAGTGAATAAAAGAATAAAGCACGCATACAAACACACTTAAAACACACACACACACACAGAGCTAAGTTAGCTAACTAAGAGGAAATCAGGGAGGAGAAGGGTGATTAACACATGGAATTCACTGCCACAGGAGGTGGTGGCAGCTACAAGCATGGACGGCTTCAAGAGGGGATTAGATAAACCTATGGAGCAGAGGTCCATCAGTGGCTATTAGCCACAAGGTATAGATAGGAACTCTCAGGCTGGGGCAAGTGATGCTCTGTATTCTTGGTGCTTGGGGGACAACAGTGGGAGGGCTTCTGGTGTTCTGGCCCCACTGGTGGACCTCTTGATGGCACTATAGGATTGCTCCGGAAGAAGACTGCAAAATTGAAACGCGTGTATAACCGGGTACTCATAATGTTGGACTATGTGTGTCTTTTTTACAATATTCTACGATTGAGAATGCTGGATAAATCTTTGCAATTTTATAAAGCTTAAAAAGCTATATAAATCTTACTAATGTTGTTGAGATCGCAGGGTTTGCTTGTGTGTTGTTTTTCCTGTTAGATACCTGTGATCCCTTTTGTTTGGTGTAGCCAGTTTGGTGTAGTGGTTAAGTGCGCGGACTCTAATCTGGGAGAACCGGGTTTGATTCCCCACTCCTCCACTTGCACCTGCTGGATGACATTGGGCAAGCCATAGTTCTGATAAGACCTGTCCTTGAAAAAGAGCAGTTTCTGTCAGAGCTCTCTCAACCCCACCTACCTCCCAGGGTGTCTGTTGTGGGAAGGGGAAGGGATAGGAGTTTGTAAACCGCTCTGAGACACCGTTGGGTAGTGAAGGGCGGGGTATAAATCCAAACTCTTCTTCTTCTTCTTCTTCTTCTTTGTGCTATTTATGAAGGAAGCCTGCTGCTTTAGGGATATGCTGTGGCTTATCGTGGGTTTGAGTCTGTTCCCACCCCCTTTTGGATCATTGTTCCTTATCATGTTTGTGATTCTACAATAATATATATGAGTGTGGCATTATTATTGACTTTGTTTTCCATATAATCATTGCTGCATTTATTCAGCGTGCTTTGACTACAGATTTGTTTTTGATTTCTTTGCTCATTTTTCTGTAGCCCCCCCCTCCTTTCTACCGCCCCTTTCTGTGACAGCTTCCCATAGACAAGGTTGAGTGGCTTTCATTTTATTATATTTAGATATAAGGTCTGTAGGGTGCTTTTCTATCACAAGGCCATTCAGTAGCAGAAAAAAGGATGTTAATATTTTGGCTTCTTGAGGATTCTTTGCCTGGAGCATTCCTCCTTTCTGAAGCAATTCCCTGAGTGACTCACCCTCTTTTGGCCAAAAACCACATGGAAATTGACAACATGTGGAAATTTGTGAGTGCCGGAAGAAAGCTGTTAACCCTTCCTCCTGTATGTGCTTGTCTAACTGGAGTAGGCAGCACATTCTTCTGGACTGAAGCCAGGGGGAAAGGCAATGCTTGGGGGGTGGGGGGGAATGAATATATATATATATATTTTAAAAAAGAAAACAGCTGCTGTGATTGGATGGGAGACAACAGAGCAGGGACTAAATCAACCTTGCAAATAAATCCACCAGCAGTTTTAGCTGTAAAAAAAGGAAATGAAATGTTTGCACGTAATGTTAACAATTTGCTTGCACATTAATTACTCCAAAGTGTTTGGTGTGTGTGTGTTTTTTTAATTTAAAGAAACCAACCCTGAGTACCTTCCAAGAAGCCAACGTTTTCCTTTTAGGTAAAGGTAAAGGTTCCCTTGCTCGAAAGCCAGTCGAATCCAGCTCTAGGGTTGTGGTGCTCATCTCCGTTTCAAAGCCGAAGAGCCAGCGCTGTCCGAAGACGTTTCCGTGGTCATGTGGCCGGCATGACTCAACACCAAGGCGCACGGAACGCTGTGACCTTCCCACTGAAGTGGTGCCTATTTATCTACTTGCAATTTCTTGCTTTCGAACTGCTAGGTTGGCAGGAGCTGGGACTAGAGACGGGAGCTCACTCCGTCATGCGGCACCCGGGTCTTGAACTGCTGAACTACCGACCTTCTACAGCCTGCTTTTAGGAGTCTGGTGTAATGTCCCCTTTCCACCCGCTTCACCATTTGGTACCTCTTGGTCTGCCCATCACAGAAGCAGGGGACAGACCCTCTTGGCCCGCCCATCACAGAAGCAGGGGACAGGCCCTCTGGGTCTGCCCATCACAGAAGCAGGGGACAGGCCTGCTTGTTGGCAAAGGGCCAGCAGGACCAGTTCAACAAAGTCTGCCACAGAGAAAGCAGCAGATGGGCCGGATTTAATACAGGTTCCTTTCCTCTAGCGTTGGATGTCTTCCCATCGTGACAGGCCCTTTATTTAAACTGAGGGGAACCACACAGCCTCTTAACGGTTTTGCAGAACCAGGGCCCCGGTCACACGGGCCGGATATCGCAGGGGGGCGTGGCTAATTGCCCCGGAGGAAACTAATGCGCGGCTGCCCGAGCACACCTCCCGGTCGAGGTCCCGTGGTTTGGGGGAAATGCCGATCAGACGGGCATCTTGCAGCGCGGCACAGAAGGCGCGCCACATGATCGCACTAGCAATCGCTCTTTGTGCGCATGCGCTGTTGGGCGCTGTTGCGCAACCTGCGGAGACGAACAGCGGCGGGCGCCGGATGCCACGTAAGTCCACCGGGAACGCGATCAGACGCCCGCCCTTGGTCCGCGGTTTCAGGAAACTAGTACCTCGTAGGTACTAGTTTTTAACTCCGCACCTT
>NW_015165415.1:5817-8431 GCF_001447785.1 Gekko japonicus
GCGGGCGCCGGATGCCACGTAAGTCCACCGGGAACGCGATCAGACGCCCGCCCTTGGTCCGCGGTTTCAGGAAACTAGTACCTCGTAGGTACTAGTTTTTAACTCCGCACCTTCGGCGGGGAGCCACGGGTTCGCCACGGGAGCACTGCGCTTCCCAGATGTTGTGGTGAGATCGCGCCCGGAAAATCCGCGGGACTCCCATGCCTCTCCCGCGGCAACTTTGCCATGTGACCGGGGCCCAGGTTTGTTTTGAGCTCTAAACTTTCCCTCAGTGACAAGATGTTCTTAGGGTCGCAAGTGGAAAGGCGTTGAGTTCACTGCTGTGAGGTAAGTTTTGCGGTGAGCAAGAAGAACAGGGAGATCTCAGAGGCAGGAGTCGTAGGTAAGTCACGAAGAAGATTTATGCATTTAGAGGTTGGTTTCAAAGAACAGATCAGCTGGACTGGTTGCCAGGAGGCACTCGAAGGAGAAGCCTGTCTCAGGTGCATCAACTTGAGCCAGTTACGGCTTCAGAGTGTGGTCTGAATTCTCTCGAATGTTTGCAGGCACAAGGGGGCTTCCACTGACTCGCCACCAGACTAGGTCCTGCCACACACACTGGATTCTACCCACACTAGCCTGCCCTTTCCCAGGAGTCGGACTAAACGGTATGAGGCCTAACAACCGGGTACTCTGCCCTCTCCCAGGGGGAGAGCGAAACCACTCTGCCGCGCTACCAGGCAGAACTGCCCTTCACACCCTTTGCTCTCTGGCTGTGGCCGACCTGCACGAAGACTGGCTTGTGCTTCTCTTTGACCTTTCATCTCCCCTATGAAAGGTGGTTGGATGCTGGAGCAGCATTCTGATTGGCTCTCGGGGATGGAACGGCTGAGTGGCTGGTTTTTCCTTCGGGGGCAGGACAGCCTCCTGTCCACCAAACCCGTTACCACCCCTGAGAATCCAGAACAAGACAGAGACAGCCAGTTTTGCGTGGCCTTGAACTGGCTGGCAAGCTTGTACCAAGAAGAAGGAGAAGAAGAAGAACTGGTTTTATACCACGCTCTTCACTACCAGAAGGAGTCTCGGAGCGGCTTACTGTTCACCTTCCCTACCTCTCCCCGCAACAGGCACCTTGTGAGGTCGGTGGGGCTGAGAGCTCTGAGAGAACTGTGACTGGCCCAAGGCCACCCAGCAGGCTTTGTGTGGAGGAGAAGTGGGGAATCAAACCTCCTGGTTCTCCAGATTAGGGTCCATTGCTCTTAACCACTGCAGCACACTGGTTCTCCACTGCAGTGATGGACTCAAGGCTCAGGCCGTGCTTGGAGGCAGACATAAAGTTCTCTGGATAACCTTGATCCAGTTACTGACTCTCAGTTTAGCCTACCTTATTAGACTGGTTCTCCAGGTTAGGGTCCATTGCTCTTAACCATTGCAGCACACTGGCTGTCCACTGAAAGAACTGAAGACAGAGAAACGGACTGTCGGCTACACAGAGACTGCAGTGATGGACTCAAGGCTCAGGCCGTGCTTGGAGGCAGACATAAAGTTCTCTGGATAACCTTGATCCAGTTGCTGACTCTCAGTTTAGCCTACCTTATTAGACTGTTGTGAGGTTTCTAGTTTCCATTTTATTTCTATATCTATCTAGTCTTTCTTTTTTTTTACAAAGGCCCCTAAGATAATTTGTAGTATATGAGGAAATGTGGTGATGGTCCATATATACACTCCCCTGAGCTCTGTGGAGCAAAACGTAAGTAAGAGGGAGGGATGGCCACTTTATCAGTTTGCATGTCAGGCACCATTCATACGTGGGCATCAGTGACTATCCATCTGTCAAACCTTGCTATGCTATGCTTGCTTTGGTTGCCATAATGGCTGTGGAGAGGGCATTTCTGAGGGTGGGGGTGAGTGCGTGCGGGCAAAATGTGACCTTTGCTTTTAGGTGATGTAACTTTTCCACAAGACATTCCCTTCTCCTCCCCTCTCGCTTTCCTGGGAGATGTGGCCTTGAAAACATTCTTGTACCAGCTTGGACTCTAGATTACTGGGACATACATCTCCCCTGGTTGGCATGGCAATTAGGCGATGGGTGGATGCAGGGGTCTTTTGGGGCCGGAGTGCACCGGAGCACTGCTCCAGCAGCACAGGAGCTGGCGCAAATGGTGGTGTGGCAAGCCCCGCCCCCAGCTCCCCGCGCCGAAGCGCTGGGGCCAGGGGGAAGCCCAAAGATCCCAGCTGCTGGATCCCCTGGGCCCGCGCTGGAGCGCTGGGGCTGGGGGGAAGCCCAGAGATCCTCGCAGTCGGGTGCCCCAGGCCCACACCAGAGCGCTGGGGCCGGGGGAAGCCCAGAGAGCCTTGCAGCCGGGTGCCCCGGGCCCATGCCGGAGCGGTAAGTAAGGGATCGGGGTGGGTGGGGGTGGCGGGGGCTTGATGGGGGTGGTGGGAGAGCCTCCCTCCCTCCATCTCTTTGCCATATTTCCCTCCTTTTCTTTCCCTTCCTTCTCTTCCTTGCTCTCTTTTCCTCCTTTCCTTCTCTTTCATTCCCTCCTTTCCTTCTATCCTTTTCCTCTTTCCATCCTTCCTTTCTCTCTTTCTTTCTTTCCCGCTTTCTTCTCTTATCTTTTTTACTCCTTTC
>NW_015165415.1:8679-15150 GCF_001447785.1 Gekko japonicus
CTAATAGCCTAGTAGCTCATTAGCATACCATATGCTAATGAGCTCCTGCAGCTCTTTTTCTGCGAAAAGACCCCTGGGTGGATGTGACGTATGCTTGGGGACTGGAAGAGACCTGTTTGATTTTCTGTAATATGATTGTGCCTGCCAAAAGACTCCAGTTCTAACATGTCGACTTTTGGATTGTGTATATGCTGTAATAAACTTATCACTGCGGAGGAGGAGGAGGTGGAGGTGGTATTTATATCCTGCCCTTCAGTACCCGAAGGCGTCTCAGAGTGGCTTACAAACTCCTTTTCCCTTCCTCACAACAGACACCTTGTGAGGTAGGCGGGGATAAGAGAGCTCTGACAGAAACGGCTCTCTTTCGAGAACACCTCTGACAGAACTATGGCTTGCCCAAGGTCATCCAGCAGGTGCAAGTGGAGGAGTGGGGAATCAAACCCGGTTCTCCCAGGTTAGAGTCCGCGCACTTAACCACTACACCAAACGGGCTCTCAGTTTAACAGTTCTACAGCACTTTTGAGTCTTCGAAGAGCAGACCCTGCACTTCTTCCCCTCTTCTAATGGCTCCTCTTCTACCTGCTGTAACAAGCACTACTATAATTTAGTCTCATATTGAGTAGAGGACAAGGGTGAGTGAAGAGACCAGTGGAAGTAGAAGGTGGGAGGGAGTCTTCGAAGAGCAGACCCTGCACTTCTTCCCCTCTTCTAATGGCTCCTCTTCTACCTGCTGTAACAAGCACTACTATAATTTAGTCTCATATTGAGTAGAGGACAAGGGTGAGTGAAGAGACCAGTGGAAGTAGAAGGTGGGAGGTGCGCCAGCCACATCATCTCTTGAACTGTAGAGTTTGTGATGGAGCAGCCACCAGTGACCTCTTAGATGTGTGTCTGTTTGCCACATGAGCAAGTTCTGTCTATGTCATGTGGAATGTGAGATCCTTATTCATATGAGCATTTATGAAAATGAAAACTATGAAAATGTTATCTAAGCTTCCTGGAACTTGGTGGATTATGCAGGGGCGGAAACAGATGAATAATGGGATACAACTGAACTCCTCCATATGTTCAAATGGCAGCTATAACGCTACTTCCTCAATTTAGAAGAAGAGATTGGATTTATGCCCGGACCTTCGCTTGGAGTCTCATAAGGTAAAGGTAAAGGTTCCCTTGCTCGAAAGCCAGTCTCATAGCGGCTTACAAACTCGTTTCATAACATCATTATAGCATGTGGGTTCAGTGGCATTCACATAGTTAATCACATTTGTTTCAAACCCATACCTTTGGGGTGCCACCCCTTTTGTGGTTCTTTCAGACCTTCTGGGTATCTCCCTGTCAGCAACCACATCACCTGATGTACTAGGTTCAGCATTTACAGACACATCATCTGTTTCCTCAGTAACAGGCAGTATGACTTGATCTGGCAATGAGTTTGCATGTATGTCATGCCAGTTTTTACCTTCAGTGAAGTTAGCTGACCTGCTAAAACTGAGATGGTTATTGCTGTTTGCAAACCTGTAAGATTTCATCCCTGGCTGGTAGCCCAGAAATACCATTTTCTTTGACCTGTTTCCTCCCTTCCATGGCAGAGGTGTTTGGAAGTGGAGACTCGACTACTTGCTGCTGTTTCCATTAGGAAGATGCTTGCTTAAGGTAGGAACCAGAGAAGTTTCTATGTGAGATCCCCTGCTGAAGCATATAGGGATCTAGAAGATCTAATGAACTGCTCTGCCTTGCACCTCGTTCTTTTTCTCCCTGCAACCTGCCAACCTTTTCTGATTTCCTCCAGCACCCCATGGCAACCGTTTTCTGATTGCTACCTGTGGAAGCCATTTTTAGAGGGCAGGGCAGCCACTTCCCCAAGTTTGGGGGCACTGGTCCATGCTGAATTTATACTAATTGTACCACCCCAGTCTTATGAACTTATAAACGTAAAAATGGAAAATCATCAAAGCAGATACACCCAGCAGCCATAAACCACACCACTCTCCGCCGCAATGTTCCCTCTGAGCTGTGGAGACTTGTGAGCAAAAATCCTACTTTGTGAGCTACAGGCATTAAAGTTGTGAGCGAGCCATTTGGCTACTGCACAAATCAGTTTGCTTTGAGGCCATCCTCCCTGAGCTAAGGCAAAAATCTGTGAGCCGGAGGCTAAAAAACGGTGAGCTAGCTCACACCAACTCAGCTTAGAGGGAACACTGCTCTCCGGCCAGAAAATGATTCATTGTTGTATTTTCTCGGGGGGGGGGGGAGAACTGGAGGCCAGTTGCAAAAAAAGTGTTGGACATGGATCTAGACAGCTGAACTCAAATGGGAGGGTGCCGTTAGGGGTGCGGCTAGGAGTCCTGCTAGTGAAGATGATGAAATGGGAATCCAGCTGTAATGCACCCCCTTGACAACAGAGTCCCATGTCGGACTCACAGATTTACAATTCATAGAATCATAGAGTTGGAAGGGACCTCGAGGGTCATCTAGTCAAATACCCCCTGCATAAAGCAGGAACCTCACAAATACCTCCCCCAAAACCCCCAGTGACCCCTGCTCCATGCCCAGAAAATGACAAAAAAAACTCCTCCAGGATCCCGGGCCAAACTGGCCTGGAGGGAAATTCCTTCCTGACCCCAAAGTGGCGATCAGCATTTCCCTGGGCGTGTCAGAAAGGGCCACAAGAACTAAGCCCTGAGGCAACCCTTCCTGCCCTCCCTCCTCATGATCTGCCTAAGTTCACAGAATTAGCATTGCCTGCCCTCCACGTCAGGACCCTGGACTTCCTTGGAGGTCTCCCCTCCAAATGCCAGCTGGGACTGACCCTGTTTAGCTTCTGAGGTATGACATGAGACCGGCCTGGGCCATCGAGATCAGGGTGTCTGACTTTTACCAGGGTGCCTTATTTATCATCTAAAATCACACTTTCTCCCTTAAGACTCCCCACCCTACTGCCAGCCTGATCTCGGAAGCTCAGCAGGGCCGAACCTGGCAAGGACTGGGATGGGAGGCCTCGTTGGAATACCAGAGGTGGGAGGCGGGGGCAGGCTTCACTCAGCCACCTCTCTGAATATCCTCCAGGCCTCCAGTAGGGGTCAGTCACCAGAGGTCGCCATGACGTCCAGGTGTGTGCACACACATATGAAAAATACAAAAAAAATACCCCCAAAAAAAGACTACCCACCCTACTTAATTTTTTTTTTTTAAATCCTGGCTAATCGGATGTTCTTAACCAGAGTTCTTAACCCTGTCTGAGGAGCAAAGGTTCCTCTCCCTTCTGTTTAAAGGGAGCCTGGCTCAGCCCCCTCCCACCCAGTGGAGTTCTGTGTGCGCTGATTGGCTGACAACTACTTGGATTTGCCAACACAAGGATTGGTCCAGACCAATGTTCCCTCTAAGCTATGGAGCCCTGTGAGCAAAAGTTCTACTTGGTGAGCTCCTGGCATTAAAGTTGTGAGCAGGTGATTTGGCTGCTGCATAAATTAGTTTGCTCTGGAGCCCTCCTTCCTGAGCGAAAAGGTTGGCAGGTTGCAGGGAGAAAAAGAACGAGGTGCAAGGCAGAGCAGTTCATTAGATCTAGATCCCTATATGCTTCAGCAGGGGATCTCACAGAGAAACCTCTCTGGTTCCTACCTTAAGCGAGCATCTTCCTAATGAAAACAGCAGCAAGTAGTCGAATCTCCACTTCCAAACACCTCTGCCACGAATTCACTAGGCAGCCTTAGGCAAAGTCCCACTCCTTAAACCCACCCACTCCCAATTGGCAATATTTGGACAATACTACTGACCAGGTTTGGTGTGAGGTTTATGAGACGCTAGCTAATGGCCACAAGGCTCTTCGAAGACTTGAAAGTGCTGTAGAACTGTTAAACTGAGAGCTGGTTTGGTGCAGTGGTTAGGTGCGTGAACTGTAATCTGGAGCGCCGGGTTTGATTGCCCACTCCTCCACTTGCAGGTGGTGGATGACCTTGGGCAAGCCATAGTTCTCTCAGAGCTGTTCTCTCAAGGACAGTTAAGGTGTGTTGTGGGGAGGGAAAGGGAAAGTGATTATAAGCTGCTTTGAGACTCCTTTGGGTAGTGAAGGGTGGGGTATAAATCCAATCTCCTTCTCCTCTCCTTTCTGTTATGTCCTCTGACCACTGCCAGGTGCCAGCCAGAGGCAGCAAAGCTTCGATCCCCTAAGACAATAGGGACTAGGGTCCTGAACTTCAAGTAAGGAGCCAACAGGGACATTGGCAGGAAGTTTAAACCCGCCAATAGAACCAAAGGGCGTTCCCTCCCCAAATGTATATAGTTGGCCGCCCGGCCGTTAGTTTTTGTTCCATGTGTGAAGTACTACTAAATGCGTCTTCTCCTATATCGTGGACTGAGTCCTGGTGTATCGAACCCAGTACTTTTCACTTTCTTCTAACATACTGCAATTTATATCTTGTATAAATCCAGTTTATACAAGATGGGGTGCCAGAGTGAAACCCAGGGGATGTGCCTCGCGGAGCATTGTGTTTAAATCGAGCCCTTCCCATGAATGGGTGGACACATGAGTGGGAGGAAAGCTTCACACCTGTGGAGCAGCTATTGAGTAGCCTTTCCTGCATGCACTCCTCCCCCCACACACACACCATCTGTCCTCCCCACAGGAGGGCAGAACTGTGAAGCTGCTCGGGGCACACCAGAAACTCCAAGTACTCCCTTTCAATGTTCCCTCTAAGCTGTGGAGTCTTGGGAGCAAAAATTCTACTTTGTGAGCTACTGACATTAAAGTGGTGAGCGAGCGATTTAGCTACTGCATAAACTAGTTTGCTCCAGAGCCATCCTTTGTGAGCCAAGACAAAAATGTGTGAGCCGGAGGCTAAAAAACTGTGAGCTAGCTCACCCTAACTCAGCTTAGAGGGAACACTGCGTCCCTTTTCACTCTAGACAGGATTTTTGGCCCACTACCCCTTTTGGAGAAACGAGGAGGTCGCAAAACCGTGTGTTTATAAAATGTACATGCGGCCTCTCTGAAGACCGGCTTAAAGTGGCTCATGCGTCAAGTGGTACAATAACATGATGAAAAGGACGGTGTAAAAACAATGCAAACCCAGACTGAGCCGCTGAAGGTGACCGTCATCAAAACATTCCTCAGGCTAGAAGGGTGGAGCCTCCCAGGCGAAATGCCTCTGTAGTAATGAATGTCTTACATTTAAAGGAGTGTGCGACCGTCCCCTGGAGTCCAGCATTTTCCACCATCATTGCCTGGGGGGGAGTGAAGCTGATCGACCGGTGTTAGCAGCACCCAGTTCCTGCTGCTCTTGGTGATGTTTGCATCTGATGCCACCACTTTGTATCTGGGAATGCAAAAAAGGAGGTGAGTCTAGGATGGGCCTTGGCTTCTCTGCTTTCCTGTGCATTTCCCCCTCCGTGGCTTCAGAGAAAAAGGAAAAAAAAGAAAAAAAAGAAGGATCGTGCCGAAAATAAAGAGGGTGCTGGTAGGATATCCCCCCCCTGAAGTGAATTGTGGCCCTAGCTAGGAACTAACTACAAATATGTAGTCCCTGTCAACCGCTCTGAGACCCATTAGGGGTTATGAGCGGTATATAAGTTGCATGTAAATAAATAATAAATAAATAAATAAATTCTACCGTGAGCTGTCTGTGCTGTCCACGGTTGCCAAACACATAGAAAGAGGGGGAAATGTCCTGGCCCTTTAACATCGTGGGGGTGTCACTCACCAGGAGATGTTATAGACCTCCCTGCCATGAAAAGCTCCAGCTGCTCATCTCCACACTTAAGACTCTGTTAAAGGGACCGTTCTTCCTCCAGGCCTGTTGGCAACCCCCAGATGGCAACCCAGTTGACAACCCCCAGTTTGGTGTAGTGGTTAAGTGCGTGCAGGGCTCTTTTTGTAGAAAAAGCCCAGCAGGAACTCATTAGCCTATTAGGCCACACCCCTGCCAGCACAGCTCATTAGCACATTAGGCCACACCCCCATGTTACCAGAAGTGTGGTTATCCAGCCACACCCACCTTTTGCTTCTTATTCTGTTTACCTTGTTTGTTGTCAAAACCCAGGGCTTTTTTGTAGCGGGAACTCCTTTGCATATTAGGCCACACACCCCTAATGTAGCTAGTCCTAATCAATTTCTGCTGTTGGGTGTGTGGCCTATTATGCTAATGAGTTCCTGCTGGGTGTGGCCAACTTAGGAGCCAGCCGGAACTCCGTTCCTATGCGTTCCTGCCCAAAAATAGCCCTGCGTGGACTCTAATCTGGGAGAACTGGGTTTGATTCCCCACTCCTCCACGTGCACCTGGCTGGATGACCTTGGGCAAGCCGTAGTTCTGATAAGAGCTGTTCTTGCAAAAGAGCAGTTTCTGTCAAGAGCTCTCTCAGTCCCACCTACCTCACAAGGTGTCTGTTGTGGGGAGGGGAAGGCGTTTGTCACCCGCTCTGAGACACCGTTGGGTAGTGAAGGGCGGGGTATAAATCCAATCTCCTCTTTTTCTCTCA
>NW_015165415.1:15263-17971 GCF_001447785.1 Gekko japonicus
GCAAAAGAGCAGTTTCTGTCAAGAGCTCTCTCAGCCCCGCCTACCTCACAGGGTGTCTGTTGTGGGGAGGGGAAGGGAAAGGAGATTGTCAGCCGCTCTGAGATTCCTTTGGGTAGTGAAGGGCGGGGTATAAATCCAATCTCCTCCTCCTCCTCCTCCTTTCACCTGAAAACCATGACACTTCCCAACTGTTTTCTTCATACCATTTTTTTAGGATCAACAGAAAGTTTCAAAACCATGAACCAGCTCTTGAGGGTCATAGAAGCTTCCCTCTGATATGAGGGAGAAAAAGAAATTACATTTTTATCCCTCTCTCCCTCCCTCCCAGGGACTCAGGTTGGTGCACATCACCCACACCCTGCCGCCTCCATTTTCTCCTCACAGCCACCCTGAGAGGGAGGTTAGGCTGAAGGAGAGTCGCTGGCCCAGGCTCACCCAAACAATGTCACGGTGGATGGCGGCTGGACTTGGGGTCTCCCCGGTTGTAGGTGGACACTTTAAGCTCAGGGGTCCCCCACCTTTCTGAGGTCCCTTTGGAATTCTGACCCAGAACCGCGGCAGCAGAAGGCAGAGCCACCCGCAATAAGGCTGCCACCGCTTCCCTTCAGTCACACAGCGAAGACCCCTGTGCTGTGATAGCCCATTGTCGTCGAAGCGACATGGTAAAAAAAAAATCTGCGCAGCTAATCAAATTTCCTGTGGCCAATCAGAAGCCTTGCTGGGCAAGAGCGCCATCTTGCCCCACCTGTGGTCTAAAAACACTTGGCGGGCCCCAGAAAAAGAGTTGGTGGGCAGCACGGTGCCCACGGTCGGGACCAATGTTCCCTCTAAGCTGTGAAGTCTTGCGAGCAAAAATTCTACATTGTGAGCTACT
Source organism: Gekko japonicus (assembly GCF_001447785.1). Classification (NCBI taxonomy): domain Eukaryota; kingdom Metazoa; phylum Chordata; class Lepidosauria; order Squamata; family Gekkonidae; genus Gekko; species Gekko japonicus. The sequence goes on from NW_015165415.1 coordinate 16,138, forward strand.
GGCATTAAAGCTGTGAGTGAGCGATTTGGCTGCCGCATAAATTAGTTTGCTCTGGAGCCATCCCTTCCTGAGCTAAGAGAACAGTGTGTGAGCTGGAGGCTAAAAAACTGTGAGCTAGCTCACACTGACTCAGCTTAGAGGGAACACTGGTCGGGACCCCTGATTTAGTCACTACAGCACACTGGCTAGGAAACAAAAAGAAGGCTGGTGTCAGAAAGAAGAGAGACGTTGCCAGTAAAGCGAACGGTGGCTGCCTTGTGAGCCAAATGTGACAAGCAGGTGGCGATTCTGGAACCTTTATACAGATTGCCGGGGGGGTGGTTTGTACCTCAGGCAATGGCCTCCGGTTGCATCAAAGTACATCAGGTCAAGGAAGAAATCGCCACTCTCCTTTTGGAAACAGAAAAGTGCACAGTTCTTTGGATCCGGGATGCTTCCCGTCACATATTTACAAATACACAGGTTGGCTCTGGGGTGCCCACCTACTTGTCAGATGATACACAGTCACATGTGAGTTGTGGGTCCTCCCCAATTCCCACATGTCTCATGCCCAATTAGGATTAGAACCATGGTGCATGGGGAGGAGGGGGCTCCATTGTTCCTCCCTTAACCATTTCCCCAACCTGAAACAGACCTCTGGAGGCATAATTTGAAGAAATCCGCGGGTCCCCTGGGATACCCAATACAACAGGGCCCTCCCCCGTGGTCTGCTTCAGGCTGGGAAAATGGTCCAGAGGGAAGGTTGAATTCCCGTCTCCACATGCACCATCATCCGGAGCCTAAGTGGGCACCACACATGTAGGAATGAAGGAGAACCCACGACCCATTTGTATTCTGTGTATTCTGTAATGTGCGAAGTCTTAGAGTGGTTGCACCCAGGGGCATAGCTTGTGTGGGGCACATGGGGCAACGCCCCTCCCAAATTTCCAGCGCCCCCTCACTCCCCCCGCTGCCCCAAGATGATCCCCCACTTCGCCGATGCTGTCACCTCACAGAATGCCGTCAACCAGCTGTAAGCAGCTGCACCGGCAGCCCCCCCAATGCCGGCACTTTCCCGGCAGAGGAAGGGCCAAGCTTGGCTGGCCGGCCAGCCGTGCCCTTGGCAGTCAAAGCAAAGCACCTTTGCGCAAGAGTCTCTGGCGCCCCACTCCCTCGAAGCCTGCGTGCTCCGCAGCTGTGCCCCAGCTTTCTTCCCCGGCAGGTGCGCGCCCGAGCCCAGCTGCAGTGGAGCCTTTAACCCACCAGTTTGGTGTATTTATGTATTTATTTTATTGCATTTATACCCCGCCCTCCCCGCGAACGGGCCCAGGGCGGCTCACATAAGGCACTAGGTGGATACAGTATACAAAAGTTAAAACAGTTAAAATCGATTTCAACGGATGCACGTATAAAACTCCTAACACCTTGCGTAGCAGAGGGGAAGGCTAGGGTCATGGAAAGATGTTGTCCAGCCCTCCGGCGGTATCTCTCTATAAAGGAGCGGTGGTGGAAGTGGCCGTGGCGGCTCCTACTCGCAAGCCTGGTGGAAGAGCTCCGTCTTACAGGCCCTGCGGAACTGCACAAGGTCCCGCAGGGCCCTGATCTTCTCCGGGAGCTCGTTCCACCAGGTTAAGTGCTTAAGTGCGCGGACTCTAATCCAGGAGAACCGGGTTTGATTCCCCACTCCTCCACTTGCAGCTGCTGGATGACCTTGGGCAAGCCATAGTTGTGTCAGAGCTGTTCTCTCAAGGGCAGTTCTCGAAAGAGCTCTCTCAGCCCCGCCTACCTCACCGGGTGTCTGTTGTGGGGAGGAGAAGGGAAAGGAGTTTGTAAGCCGCTCTGAGACACCTTTATC
>NW_015165415.1:18051-32645 GCF_001447785.1 Gekko japonicus
TTAAGGGGACCTCCAGGCGGGGTCTGAGACCTTCCGAGAATTACAACCGCTCTCCAGACAGCAGGGGATCAGTTTCCCTGCTGAAAACGGCTGCTTTTGGCGGGTGGCCTCTATGGCGTTATACCTTGCTGAGGGCCCTCACCGTCCCAAACCCTGCTCTCCTCAGAGATTTCTCAACACAGACCTGGCAGGTGTACCTCCCTGCCTGGCCAAGTTGCCTGAGGTCCCACAGGATTACCAGCTCTGGATTGGGGAAATCCTGGACATTTGGAGGGGGAGGGCAGGGTTTGGGTTAGGTAGTGGGCTTAGTGAGTTATAGCCCCATACCCAACCCTCCAAAGCAGCCATTTTATCCAGGGGAACTGATCCCTGTCATCTAGAAATGAACTTATAATTCCAGAAGATCTCCAGATCCCACCTGGAGGTTGGCAACCCTATCCTCTGTCTAGTTGCCATTCTGACCTTGATGGTGCAGGCTACACCCCTTAGGTTTCTGCTTGTTTTACAGCCGTGAAAGGCACAGAGCTACGAAGAAAACCTCTTGTTTCTGTGTCATTAAGAGTTACACAGACAGAGTACTCTCAGCAGAAGACCAGCAAAGTTTTATTCAATGTATAAGCTGCGGTGGCTCAATTGGTTAAGACGCTGAACTGCAGGCTGTGGAAGGTCAGTAGTTCAGCAGTTCGAGACCCGAGTGTGCCGCACGGAGTGAGCTCCCGTCTCTAGTTCCAGCTCCTGCCAACCTAGCAGTTCGAAAGCAAGAAATTGCAAGTAGATAAATAGGGACCACTTCGGTGGGAAGGTAACAGCGTTCCGTGCGCCTTAGTGTTTAGTCATGCCGGCCACATGACCACGGAAATGTCTTCGGACAGCGCTGGCTCTTCGGTGTTGAAACGGAGATGAGCACCGCAACCCTAGAGTGGGACTCGACTGGCTTTTGAGCAAGGGAAACCTTTACCTTATAAGCTTTTGTGTGCAAGGCACACTTCCACAGGAACACTTTCAGGTGTGGCTTTTACGATCACAGGCCGGCAGTAAAGCAAGCTCACCAGACGGGAATGTAAAGAGGGACCCGGGACCATTCCAATACTTAATATGTTTACTTGGAAGTAAGGCCTACTGATTTCAGTGGCATTTACTTCCAAGTAAGTGGGATGATGACTGCAGGCATACTTGCTTAAGGTCACATTTAGCTGAAGGAGAGAAGTCCTGTTTTCAGTGGAAGGCTCGGTGTGTGTGTGTGTGTTTGTGTCCAAGACAGCGGCCTTTAGGGTACAAGTGAAAGATTTTCAGGGACAGAGCTAGATTTGAGTCCAGTAGAACCCTGGAAACCAGGAAGAGTTTGGGGGTCTGAGCTTTCAGGTCCCAGAGCTCCCTTCGTCAGATACAAGTAGGAATGGTGATCCCTGAGTCCTTCTGTACCAGAATCTGGTAAACTGAAACAGACATTACAGCGCTGAAACAACATATTCTATACTTGTTGGTACAAGATCAACAACCTCAAATATGCAGACGATACCACTCTAATGGCAGAAAGTGAAGAGGACCTTAAGAGCCTCTTGCTCTGGGTAAAAGAGGAGAGCACAAAAGTGGGCTTGAAGCTCAACATCAAAAAAACTAAGATCGTGGCATCCGGCCCCATCACTCCTTGGCAAATAGAAGGGGAAGTTGTGGAAGTAGTGACAGACTTCACGTTCCTGGGATCCCAGATCACCGCAGACTGTGACAGCAGCCATGAAATTAAAAGACGCCTGCTCCTTGGGAGGAAAGCGATGGCGAACCTAAACAGCATGATAAAAAGTAGAGACATCACCCTGCCAACAAAAGTCCGCATGGTCAAAGCAATGGTATTCCCAGTAGTCATGTATGGCTGCGAGAGTTGGACGATAAGGAAGGCCGAGCGCCGAAGAATAGATGCTTTTGAACTATGGTGCTGGAGAAGACTCTTGAGAGTCCCTTGGACTGCAAGAAGAACAAATCAGTCAATCCTCAAAGAAATCAACCCTGACTGTTCCCTGGAAGGCCAGATAATGAAACTGAAGCTCAAATACTTTGGCCACCAAATGAGAAGGGAGCACTCACTGGAGAAGACCCTGATGCTGGTTCAGAGGACGGCGGAAGACCGGAAGGCCTGGCGTGATCTGGTCCATGGGGTCGTGAAGAGTCAGACTCGACTGTGCGACTGAACAACAACAACAAACACACTGTTGTACACATGATAACTCAGAAGTAAAGTCTGAATATTCACCCAACTAAGTGCAGGATTGTAGCCTGAATATATATATATTCTGTTTCTTTAAAACCACACCCCTCCCACTGATTTTTTTAAATGGCAAGCAAACGGCTGCTTTTAAAATTTAACTTTCCTCCATTTACAGCCCTTCCCCAAATCCTTGTGTAAAGTAGACTCCCAGCTCTTCACCAGAAAGAAGCTGTAAAAGGGTCCTTCCCTCAACTGCTAAAGTCCACACTGAGACTTCTAAGCCACCCTGTGCTGAAGGAGACCAAGGCATTTTGTTTCACCTATGTCGGAAGAATCACCTTCCTTTGTGTTGCAGGAGGAAAAGGTGGAAATGGAGGTAGAAAGAAAGAAGAAGAAAAGGAAAAGGGGAAGAAAGTCAAAGAAAGGGAAGTGGACCTGTGAGTATAACCTTTAGCCACCTGGCTGACAACAAGTTTTGTTTAATCCTTGCCGGCAGAGGATGGGACGAGACCAGACCTGTATAGCCCAGTCTTGCCATGTCTTGGAAGCTAAGCGGAAGTAAAGTCTAATTCAGAAGTAGACCTCCATCCAATACCAGGGCCGGGACACGGAGGCGGGCAATGGCAAAACCCCCCTCTGAACGTCTCTTGCCTTGAAAACCCCACCAGGGTTGCCGTAAGTCAGCTGTGACTTAATGGCAAAAAAAAAAAAGGAAGGGTGGGACTGGTTTTAGAAAGTGCGGTGTGGGGGCATCGTTCTCTAGCTGGCTTCGGGGGGGGAGGAGCTCGATGAGGAGGGTGTGGGTGCTCCAAGTTGCCCCCTCACAGATTAATCCCATGTGTGCAGAACTGGATCTGACTGAGCTCAGTAGGGCTTTCTTAAACCCAAGTGCGCATGAGGTTTCAGCCCTCGGTTTGGGCGTAGAGCTTGGGAAAGAGAACCACGACCACACCACCTTTCTCCCCAACAGAGACCTGACGCGACTTGCCTTGTTCTCTCACAACCACCCTGTGCGATGGGTTAGGCTGAGAGTGTGTGACTGGCCCAAGGTCACCCAGCGAGCTTCCATGGCAGGAGCGGGATCCAAATCTGGGTTGCTCAGATCCTAGTCTTGAAGCTCTAACGCAGGGGTGTCACACATGCGGCCCGTAGGCCAGAAGCGGCCTGTCCAGGGCTCTCATTCGGCCCACAAGTAACTGGTCATCACCTTTATTGCCAGATGACTGAGACTGGGCATTCTGCCCCTGTTTACTGTGCCAATGAGCAACGGGTGGTGGAAGTGGAAGGGTGGGCATCAGGGAGATACTTTAAGGAAATACTGTAAGAGAGTCAATGTTTTAAGCATGTTTGTATTTTGAGTAACAAATAATGTTCATTGGGTTTGCCTGTGTCCTTTATAAAACTTGTATCTCCCAGACCTGGCATTACATTTGATGGCACACGTGGCCCGGCCCAACAAAGTGACATTTATGTCAGATCTGGCCCTGGTAACAAATGACAACACTTCTGTGTTAAGAGTAAATAGATGGCTCAGGAAAAACAGAGCCAGTGTGGGGTAGTGGTCAGAAGTTGAGATTCCACCCTGCAGAGCAGCCATTTTCTCCAGGGGAACGGATCTCACTGTTGCATGGAGGTTAGCTGTAATTCCAGGAGATCTCCTGGCTTCATCTGGAGGTTGGCAACAGTAGTCCTGCACAATGCACGCCTCTCCCTTCTGTAGCACAGGCCGCCATAAGCTCAGGGAATTGTTGGAGATGTAATAAAAACATCGGGTCATATTATCACATATGGTGGAGATGCGAGAGGATTTGCAAATTTTGGAATACTATAAAACAAGTAATACTAGAGATGACTGAAATAGACCTGAAGCTAGAACCAGAAGTATATTTACTTAATATGTTACCAGATGGGATAAATTACAGTGATTCATGTTTGATATTATATATACTTACGATGTCCAGAATACTTATAGCGAAATAGTGGAAATAAGACAGAATACCAAAATAGAGAAGAATTAACTATGAAAATCTTGGAAATAAAAGAAATGGATAAGATAAATATGATATTAGCAGGGAAAGAAGAAAATACATTCAAAAAAAGATGGCAAAAATAGATAGATGGATAGGGAGAAATGTATAATGGAAACTCCAAAATATGGTGTAAAGAATTTATATTTTGTTTACTTTTCTGTAATGGAAAACAATATATATAATCCTCCCGCCCTCCCTCAAATTTAAATTAAGGGTATGGTCTGATTAACGAGGGAGGGTTACAGTCGCGCCTTAGAATGGCGCGCACGGATCTCCCGGAATCCCCCGCCCAGGGTTGGCAACCCTGCGCCTCACCTGCCCCTCCCGTTTCTCTTCCAGTTTAGTGTCGTGCCTAAGTGTGCGGACTCTTAATCTGGGAGAACCGGGTTTGATTCCCCACTCCTCCTCCTCTTGCAGCCGCTGGATGACCTTGGGCCAGCCACAGTTCTGACAAGAGCTGTTCTTGAAAAAAGAGCAGTTTCTGTCAGAGCTCTCTCAGCCCCGCCTACCTCACAGGGTGTCTGTGGTGGGGAGGGAAAGGGAAAGGAGTTTGTCAGCTGCTCTGAGACTCCTTTGGGTAGTGAAGGGTGGGGTATAAATCCAATCTCTTCTTCTTCTTAGTGGTTAAGTGCGCGGACTCTAATCTGGGAGAACCGGGTTTGATTCCCCACTCCTCCACTTGCACCTGGCTGGATGACCTTGGGCAAGCCATAGTTCTGACAGAGCTGTCCTTGAAAAAGAGCAGTTTCTGTCAGAGCTCTCTCAGCCCCACCTACTTCACAGGGTGTCTGTTGTGGGGAGGGGAAGGAAAAGGAGTTGGTAAGCCTCTCTGAGACACCTTTGGGTAGTGAAGGGGGGGGGGCATAAATCTTCTTCTCTTCTTGCTGGCCGTGACCAGGGTCTGCCTTGGCAGAGTGGCAACCCTAACCCATCCCCCCCCCATCCGCCTCTCCCCTCTGGTGGGGGGAGGCGGGCCTGCTGCTGCTGTTTTTGGCATGTGGTGGCTGCAGCACGGCGGGATGGTGGGGGGTCAGGCGGCCCTAGCTCTCCTCTATGGTCGCCTTGGCAGCAGCTGCCAAAGAATGCCCCCCCCCCAGGTGCCCAACTGCCCCTTGCATCTGGGGTGATGGCCCTGCCCCTGGTGAACAAAACGCACAGGGAATCTTCAGGTGGGTCGCCATGTTGGTCTGAAGCAGCAGAACCCAGTCTGAGTCCAGTGGGGCACCTTGGTGACCAACCAAGTTAAATCCTGGGTATAAGATTTCGTGTGCATGCCACCAAGTTTAATTCTGGGTATTACCCAGAAGTTTAATTCTGGGTATTACCCAGAATTAAACTTTGTTGGGTTTAAGGGTGCCCCTGGATTCAGACTTTGTTCAGATACGTTCTGTGTTTGCGAGTGCAGAATCTAAAAAGATGCTCTTGAAATTGCCTAACTCCCTAAATCGATTGTTAATCTTCAGTTCCAAATTTGTGCATTTTACGTATTTTTTGTGCATTTCCCCCCGTTTTATAGATCCTCTAAATTGGACTAGATAGCCATGTCTTTTAATCCAGCATGTGAACGCCCACCAAGACGTAAGTAGGGAGAGTTGAAGGAAGGATTTTAAAGTAACAACTAACAAGTTAAGTTGCAGTAACGAAGTTTTAACAGAGATTAATATCTAACACAGTGGATCATCTGTAGTCAGACAAGAGTGTCCATCTTTGACAATAATAACTATTTAGAATAAATATTCAGCTGTTGCACACTCAAATCTTTATGTATCCTTTAAATGCAGTCTTTTATACACGAACCGCTTACTGTGATGGAATTGTAGATATTTAACCTTCGAAGAATTCCTTAGGGGTGCTTTAAGATAAGGGTGTGGAGGAGCACGAAAGAATAACTTAAGGGAAAGGTGTGGTGTAATCCTTGAAATCTTTTAAGCTCGTAGTTCAATTAACTGCCGTGTACGTGTCTGCTGTAGCGAGGTTATACTTTAGGTTCATCAAGAAGAGCCCCCCCCCCCACTCTCCTGACCTTTTTTTTTTTTTTAGTATTTGGTATATAGCTGATTTGGAGGTGGAGCCATTTCCTTCTCTGTTCTTTAATAAAATAATTGAGACACATCTGTTGTCTTTCTACGGAACACATGGAGTTGGAAGGTGTTTCTACTGGTTTCAGTGGGACTTCTGCAAAGTAGCTGTCCTCAGGGCATGACACCTTGTTCCAATTTTTCCTGGGAAATACAGCATGCATACATTTTTTGAAGCAGAAGAGTGGTATTTAGGATGGTTTGAAACCCCTTTTGGTGTAGTGGTTAGGAGCGCTAGTCTGGGTGAACCGGGTTTGATTCCCCACTCCTCCACACGCAGCTACTGGTGTGACCTTGGGTCAGTCACAAGTTCTCTTAAGGACAGTTCTCTGGAGAGCTCTCTCTCTCTACCTTACAAGGTGTCTGTTGTGGGGAGGGGAAGGGAAAGGGATTGTAAACCACTCTGAGACTCCTTTGGGTAGTCAAGGGCGGGGTATAAATCCAATCTCTTCTCTCTTTTCAATTGGATTGGGAGGGGGGGACTGTTTTTGTACAGCCGTGCATAGCAGCAACTTTTGTGGGCTGACTGATTGGAGAATTGGGTGAAGGGGTGGTTGGACAGTGCCACATCTGTCTTCCACAGGGACCTGCCAGTGAGCCCCGTTGCTACTCCCTCTGCTAAGATGTGTGTGTGTGTGTGTGAAGATTGGGGCCTGCCAGGGACCACATTCTGCTGTCTTTGGCCTCCAGTTGCTGATGTCCTCTGAGTAGGATGGGGAGCTGTCATTGCCTCCTCCAGTGTACTTGCTGACCCAGTTGATAAAACTAGGAACTTCAGCACTGGTCAGCATGACCATATCTGATGCAGGAAATATACAGACATTTTTAAGTCACAATGCAAAGTAACATGGCACAAATTCTGCCCAATGATGAATACAGTGGCTGGGCTTCTTTCTTTTAACGACTACTCTGTTGAGTTGAGGATGCTACTCAACCTACAGACTGCAGAGCAAATCTGGGGCCTCTTTTTGCCAGGTATCTGCATTGGGTCAGACAGAGTGAGAAAAGCGCTCAGCCTGCTGTGAGGGTTTCCTTTGCAAATCGAGAGGTTGCGTTTTAGCATTTCTGTGCCCAGCATTGCAGATGGGGTTTGAGGCATTTGTGGTGAGGTGAGCAGTGCAGAAGAGTTGAAATTCCAGTGGATACACCAGTAGTAAAAATCCCTCTTGTTCCGCTTGAGAGCCAGTTTGGTGTAATGGTTAGGAGCGCGGACTGTAATCTGGGAGAACCAGGTTTGATTCTCTGCTCCTTCACATGCAGCTGCTGGTATGACCTTGGGTCAGTCACAAGTTCTCTCAGAGCTGTTCTCTCAAGGGCAGATCTCGAGAGAGCTCTCTCAGCCCCACCTACCTCACAGAGTGCCTGTTGTGGGGAGGGGAAGGGAAAGGAGATTGTAAACTGCTCTGAGACTCCTTCAGGTAGTGAAGGGCAGGGTATAAATTTGCTGAAAAGCAAATGAAACTAATCCTATCTCTGGCTAAAACTTTTTGAGAGCTTTCTTATAAACAATAGTTGTTTCAGATGTGGCAGTTTGTTGTATAAGTGGTAAAACGTGTCTGTAAAACTTTGTATTAACATGTGCCTTACAGAGTATTCAGTGCAAAAGCACCCCCTCCAGCTCTGTTATGCTTAGTTGGAGTCCATTGGAGAAAAAGCTGGTGATCCTCATTCCCCTCTGTAACTTCTAAAATTTCCCGAATGACATTCCATTTGGATTCTGAGCGTGTCTGTTTGAATGCAAGTGCAACTGTTAACCAGTATGAAAGAGGCTGGTTCGTAGATGAAAGGCTTGAAATATGCAGTTTAGGAAACATGCATAATTTCAGCAGTTTTCAGTGTTTTCCCCCTGCAGTCTCGTGCCAACTTTGTAGTATTGAGAGAGCTTACTTGTAATTTTGGGCAAATCAGCTTTTTATAACAGTTTTCAGCTTTTTTGACTGTAGAGAGTACAAATACAGTGTGATAGCCAAAAGCACTGGGAGATGGAAGGTATTTTTTTAAAAAAACGTTTCCTGCTGTCCTTTTCTGTTATCCACATATCAAGACTTTTAAACTGTTGACTAATCAATACTGGTTGTGGAACATCCCTACTTAGCTGCAGTTCACAGGAGTAGCTGTATAATTTACGAATTAATCTCTCAGGCAATTTAATCCATGGTGCTTTTCCTAGAGCTCTTAGTGCTACACTTGCTTTGCCCCCTTCCTCCGTTGTCACGAGGGCGCTCCACGTTCTGCAGTCCGTTTGGTATGTTGGCAGTGTTTAGGAGCTAGGCTGTGTCACCAAATGAAATGCTTCTCTTTTGAGGTAGCAGAGTATAGTAAACCTAGAGGATATTGGATTTTACTTGATCCACGCAATAGATTTGCAGCTATTGCTGAAAGCCAGTGGGGAACTGGCTCACGGCCTTGTCCAATGTGAACATCTGCTTTGCAGGGATTTAGTGTCTGGAGCAGTGGGAGGGGAGTTCTGTATTAACCTATCAAACGCTGCTTGAATGACCTTTATGCAATAATTTAAATGTTTCTGTTTGGGGGTGAACTTGTAAGCTGAACGAATCGTCTGTTCCTACATACTTGTATAAAATCATATTTAGGTGGCACGGGTGGATGGTTCGTGTATGTTTGTTTTTAGAGGAAGATGCATTGGAAGAGCACATGCTGCATTTATCCAGACGTGTCGGCCTGAATGGCATGGTCTTCTGCCATTTGCCATTCTTGGTAATTAGAAATACCGGCCTGTATTAGGGCTGCCAGGCCTCTGGCCAGGGTGGGGAACGCCCTGCCCTAAGTTCCTGTTGAAGGAAAAGATCACCCGTGTTGCGAGTGTGATTATGTCACTTTGGGGGAGGGGGTAACCTGGAAGCGATGTCAGCAGCTCTAGGAACAGCTGGAAACTGTCGCTCACTCCGCCCCATGTCCCTGTCCCAGCTCTCCCATTGGCTGCAGCCTGTGTTTTTACTCAGCAAAGTTGGACGCCTTTCTTTGATTTAGGTAGATCTTCTGCCAGCAGCAGACTGGGAGAATACAGTATACAGTATTTGATTTCAGAGTCTATTTTGTTGCATCTCTTTAGATGCAACTTTAGAATAAACTTTAGAATAAAATTCTGATTAAAAATTATAGCACATGAGTGGTTTGTGCCTGATCTTCCTCTGTACGAATTTAGGAAACGCAGCACCTTTAGAAGTAATACTGGCTTTAAAAATTTTTTTCCCACTGCAGTATTAACATTCCTTTTCCTGTGTCTTCTTAGCTCCCATGGCTATCCCGCCAGCCTACGTGGACCTCGGCAAATCTGCCAGAGATGTCTTCAACAAAGGATTTGGTATGAGTGACGCTTCTCAAATATATGTTCTTAATTTGTTGTGCTGACTCTGAACAAGCCAATTTTATGCTCCAGTTACAGTTCTGAGAGAAGGGAGATTCTTTTGAGTCTCCGTCTGTGGCTTAAGGGGAGGGGGGCAGAGATCCTGCACTGGTCCTCATTTAGTGCCTACTTCTCCAGTCTGCAGCTTCATTCGTGCAGTAGCAGGCTGTCTGCGTATAAGACTACCTGCAAAGGTCCCCCGTCTGCTCCTGTTCGGGTTGAGGGTTCCCAGAAAGTTGCTGTGCGGGAGGGGGGTTGTTGTTGAGCTTAAAACATCTGTTCTTTGGTTGCTGTGTGTGCCGCTTTGTGCTTCAAGGCTAAAGATACTTATTTTCTTTTCTCTTGAAAAAGTAAAAGGGGCCTTGCTAGGGAAAAATGAGAGAGCCCGTGCTGTAACTAATGAGGTTACTTTGCCAGTTTCTGAGCTGGGCATCTGGCAACTACTGCTTTCGTAAAAATCATCTGCTCCCAAACAGTCCATGTGAACTCCTGTGAGCGGTTTGTGAGTGAATAGTTTCCATGGAGGGTTGGGCGGAACTTCTGGGTTGCGCTTGGCTGAGTTCTGCCAGAGCGTGGAATGATTTCCCTCTGTTCCACTGCTACTCAGAAATGGATTGCAGAGGCTGGAATGGCTTCTGAAGGTTTCTGCTGCTGGGGAGACGTAGTGGTGGGAACTTTGCCTTGCTGGATCGACATCTGTCAGAGCCAAGGAGTGCCTGAACTAGGTGTCCTCTCCCCCAGCCCAGCATCTAAGCAAGGGGAGGCCATGACCCGTTTCCGGGGAGGGGGTCCACAACATGCCAGAAAGCATTGCATCGTGGCCTTCCCCATAAATCCTTTTGATCCTATTGGATGCAGTGTGGATTTTGGTGGGACTGGTCTCTGTCTCCTCCTTCCAGGTTCAAATTTAAAATTTGTTTCTCCTGTGTCCTGGGAGCAAAGGCGGAAGCCGAGTGGAGAAAGGGTGAACTAGGGTTTCCTCCAGTCACTATTAGAGTAATTGACTGCATTCACAGTTCTGTGGCTTCTTCAATGGTATAATCTGTATGACTACTATATATATATATTTTTAAAAAAGCTCTTTTAAAGCTGTGTCGTGATTGGCTGGACCCGTAAATAATCCAGTTAAAATTAAAAAAAATATAGACAAGCAAAACAGTTTTACAGCTTTTCCTTAAATGATACTGTTGCTGTGAAACGCCTGCCCCAAAAGAATTGCTAAACATTTCCTAGGGATGATGGACATCATGGGGAGGGCATTTCATAATGCTGGAACTGTCACACCCACCTCTCCTTGAAAAGTGGGACTTGCGCTGTGGCCAGGCAGCAAGAAAAGAGGGGTCAACCAGGAGCAGCCCCAAGGAGGCTGTGATGTGGTGAACAAGCTCATAACAAGTAAAACGTGACGTGAAAGCAGGCAGAACACCTTTATTATGTTGATTCCTGTTTGCTGTGTGCCACTTTAAGAGCTGCAGGAGAAAGCTGGGCTTTTCCTCCTGGATGTGGGGCGCAGCGTATTGAACGGCTCTCCTTGATTTGCTCTCAGAAGCCATTGCAAGTTGGATGAAGGGGCTCCTGTCATTCTCCCCAAGGCCCTCCAGATTTTAGACCACCCCCTGAAGGGCTGTGTACAGGTCCCCGTTTGTAAGATGTGTTGTGTTAAAAAGTGTGCTTTATTAACTTCAGTTCTTTCTGTCAAGGTTTTGGCCTTGTGAAGTTGGATGTGAAAACGAAATCTGCAAGTGGAGTGGTAGGTACTGGCAGTGGGGTATTAAAACACTGGCAAAGCTTGTGGCTTTGGTTGGAGGGATGGAACCCCCCTCCCCACATACACGCCTTTCTGCTAGGGAGTGGGGCTCCAATCTGACTGCAATGGTGTCAGGACCCACAGCAACAACGAAGTACACACTTGCAGGAAGGTTTTACTTTTTTTGAAGCTTTAGATGCATGAACAGGAACACTGTTAGGAATGACGAGTAATCTAAGAGCATGATGGGTTATAGTACATTCAAATCAGCCAGACCCAATTACGGGGGTTCCCCCGCGCGCCATTAGGCCTGAGAACAAATGGTTATAACAGGTAAAGCTTCCCACGACTATTCCCAGGGAAAGCCAAAGCAACTTCTCCAGCGACTCCTCCAGCAGCCTTGAAAGATATGCGTTGCGGCAGCAAGGCAATTAAGCGCAAGGAGAGGAATGCGCAAGAAAGGGAAAACAGAAAACATTTGGCAGCTAGCTGACAAATGGGAAGCTGCTTTCTGGCAGTCTCATGATCACGTGCAAAGCTAAATCTCAATTGAGGAAGCGGCTGCTGCCTTAGCCGTTTTCCTGCCTGTCCTTTGATGACCGATACAAGTGAGTGTTGGGGCATGTGAAAAGTTTGAGATGCTGCTGCACTAAGGGCCACTCCATGCGTTGCCTGCCAGTAAATCCATGTTTGCAAAAGGCTGCATTTGACAGCATTGCTACGAGTGCTCGCTGGCTCTGAATTATGCATTTTCCCACGATATTTTCAGTTTCAAGAAACATGATGTATAAAGTAGCCCTCTATTGTTATCATTCAGCATCCTGGTGCAATTTCTGCCCTGTCTTCAGGGGTGTATCTGTGGGCTCTTGAAACAAATGCTGTCCTTATATATAAGCAGTTTTTCTAAAAAGGGCAGTAAGTGGGCTAGTGATGTGTGATGAATTGCACTGAGTTGTAATCTGGTCATTTCAGAAGACGCTACTTTTACTGGATGCCTGGCGATTCTGGCTCTTTGGTTTGCCAAACTCAGAAATAACCTGGACTGTGTTGTCTTTGTTAGGAGTTCGCAACAGCTGGCTCATCAAACACAGACACGGGGAAAGTGAATGGGAGTTTGGAGACCAAATACAAGTGGACTGAATACGGTGTGACTTTTACAGAAAAATGGAACACAGATAACACTCTGGGAACAGAAATGGCCATCGAAGATCAGGTAAATGGGTTTTTAGTCAATCTGCAGTTAAGGAAAGCATTTGGTGCTCTTAATTAACTACTTTTCCCTCCCTAAATCAGATTGCCAAAGGTTTGAAGTTGACATTTGACACGACCTTCTCACCAAACACAGGGTAAGTTTTTTTTTTTGGTCTTCCTCATTGAAGTATCTGTGTGTCATGCATGGGTGTCATGCAAGCTGAGAGGTCGGTGAGTGTGGCTTGATGCGAGCTGTGAGCTTGAGACCACACACAAGTGCCTTTGACAGTTTCACTTGCCTTATCCTCGCACTGCTATTCCACAGGGAGAAACAAAATCCTTCCCATTGCTAAATACCACTGAGAATGTTGGCTCTCACAGGGTAAGGTAGCTGGTTCCTGTAGTGGAATGACCCTGCTCACCTGTGAGAGTCTTACTGGCCTGTCTAGGTGCCCGGCAACCATATCAAGTCTCCGTCTAGCAACACACTGCTCTCCTAGCTTGCCAGACTCTGAGAGGGGTTTCTTTTTCACTTGGAGCTGCGATGCTCCGTATTCTTGGTGCTTGGGGGGGGGGCAAAAGTGGGAGGGCTTCTGGAGTTTTGGCCCTGCTGGTGGACCTCCTGAGGGCACTGGGGTTTCGACCACTGTATGACCCAGAGTGTTGGACTGGAGGGGCCATTGGCTTGATCCACCATGGTCAGGTTTATGGTCTCCGTTGGTACATTTCCACCAACTTGTTGTTTTAGGGATTACCTGCCAAGAGGGCAAGTGCTTCCACCCGAGTGCCTGTGTCTTCTACTACCCAGAGACTGGTTACTATGGGCACAGCTTACCGCACTTGTGCCCTCCTAGGAAAATAGTGACTTAGCAAGTGGCTGCCTCCCTTCCCCTGGCGCCTGTTTTGAATAGTGTGTTTGAATGGTGGCAGTCCAAATGGTACGGTGAGCCACTGCCAGTGTTTTAAACTAGTAAAGAATTTATTGAAAGCAAGAAGTCTGTGCACATAATCTCTGCGCAGCAGTGCGTTGAGCAAGAAATACAAAAGAAAGGTGCAGCCATATAGTCCCTCCTGTCACTCACTCTGTACATGCCCTAGCTGATCTTGTTCTAAGGCAGGCTCTTCAGCTCGTAAGTTACAGTGTGCCAGAAACTTTCCCTTACCTTAGTCTTTGTCCAGGGAGCCAGCTCTGTCTCTGCTCCACACGGCCATGGCAGCTATCAGGATGGAGCTCCTTCCTCCAGATGTAATCAGCCAAAACTGCCCTGTCAGAATAGACACCTGGTTCCTCTGTGCCAAGGGATGTTATCTCCGTTCTCTTCCTACCCCCATGTGGGTCAAAGAATCCTTTTGTGAAATCTCTGGGAAGGTATGGTCTAGCCCCTTGCACACCAAGTCACTTTGTTGCTTTTAGGAGGGTGTGAGCTGACTGTTTAATTGTCTCTGGCCTGGAGAGCCAGTTCGGTGTAGTGGTTAGGAGTGCGGACTCTAATCTGGGAGAACCGGGTTTGATTCCCCACTCCTTCGCTCACAGCTGCTGGATGACCTTGGGCAAGCCATAGTTCTGACAGAGCTGTTCTCTCAAGGGCAGTTCTCTCAAAGCTCTCTCAGCCCCGCCTACCTCACAGGGTGCCTGTTGTGGGGAGGGGAAGGGAAAGGAGTTTATAAGCCGTTCTGAGACTCCGAGTGAAGGGCGGGGGATAAATCCAATCTCTTCTGTTCTTCTCTTCTTCACTTCCAAAGCTTTGATGGCCATTACTGGGATGGTACTTGGAAGCAATTGACTTCCCTCTTCCTGCTTGTCTTCTGCCAGGAGAAAGAAAAACCTCTAGAACAATGTGGGGGTTTTGTGAAGCCCTAACCCTAAAATAAAAAATCTTGAAAGATCCTTGTGTGGTTCTCACTGGAAAGTTAGAATCTAGTTTTCTTTCAGAGAACTTCGCATATAAAATATGCCAGCAGAAATTGCTGTCAGCAG
>NW_015165415.1:32701-36235 GCF_001447785.1 Gekko japonicus
TTTTTTTGGGGGGGGGGGTGAGTATTGTGTGTGTGCGCGCGCTTGTGAGACTGGGAGTCATGATGATTTCTGGCGACTCCTAGTGGGGCTATGATATTTCAGAGAGGTGGCTTACCTGCGTCCTGTCCCTAGTATTCCTTGGAGGTCGCCCTTCCAAATACTTGCCAGGGTCAGCCCTGCTTAGAAGAAGTAGTAGTGATGGGATTTATACCCCGCCCTTCACTACCTGAAGGAGTCTCAGAGCGGCTTACAACCTCCTTTCCCCTCTCCTCCCCACAACAGACACCCCGTGAGGTAGGTGGGGCTGAGAGAGTTCCCTTGAGAACTGCTCTTGAGAGAATAGCTCTGAGGGAACTTGTGACTGACCCAAGGTCACACCAGCAGCTGCATGTGGGGAATCAAACCCGGTTCTCCCAGATCAGAGTCTGCGCTCCTAACCACTACACCAAACTGGCTATCTCTTAGCTTCCGAGATTTGACGAGATCGGGCATGCCAGGTCAGGGCAAAATCTTAAAAGTCTCGATGGTGTCTGGCCGTCACTTTTAATTACCCTTTTGGTTTGGCATCTGCTGTGTTCATGAAGGAATGATATGCCAGTAAATGATGCAAGTTAACGGTGGCCCTCAAGTTCATGAGACATGCCCCATTCAGCATTGAGCAAGATCCCCATTCCAAAGCCGGGATGTAAGTAAGAAACAAAGTCTGTCTGAGTCTCATGATAGGTTTGCCCGTCCATGTCTCTTCCCCTGATGTTCAGTTGCTTTCCCAGGACTGCAGTTGTTTCCAGCGTTTTCTTGTACTTCATCCCAAAGGCCATCTTCCCTGCCAGTGGATGAGACTTCGTAAAGCTCAGGCGTTTCAGAGCAACCATTAACCTTGCGTGAGAAAAAAATCCTCTTTCTTTCAGGAAGAAGAGCGGCAAGATCAAGTCTGCCTATAAGCGGGAGTGCATAA
Organism: Gekko japonicus; assembly: GCF_001447785.1. Lineage (NCBI taxonomy): Eukaryota > Metazoa > Chordata > Lepidosauria > Squamata > Gekkonidae > Gekko > Gekko japonicus. The sequence goes on from NW_015165415.1 coordinate 33,657, forward strand.
ACATTGGGTGCGACGTTGACTTTGATTTTGCCGGCCCGGCTATCCACGGCTCGGCTGTCCTTGGCTACGAGGGCTGGCTAGCTGGTTGCCAAATGACCTTTGACAGTGCCAAATCCAAGTTGACGAGAAACAATTTCTCTGTGGGTTACAAGACTGGGGACTTCCAGCTGCACACCAACGTGTAAGTATTCAGCAGAAGTTGCCCGTGCAAAATTATGGGCAGGAACTCTGGGACGTTGTGACATCATTAAACTATAAATGTAAAAAATGCCTGCAGCAGTGTGTATTGTGTAAGTGTATTGTGCAAGTGTGATCAGAACCTTGGAAGTCCATGGACTAGAGTTAGATGAAATGACAGGCCGAATTGTTCCCTTACATTATGGAATGCAAACCGTGGTTTAATCCTGGCTGATAGCAAACCACAGTTCAGTCTTGTGTGGCTGGCCCATTGTGAAAAACTAGGTTTTGAGGAATGCCAAAGTCTTCAGTCTCCAAGCCACGAGCAAAAGGAAGGGTGGGTTTGCCGTCTTTTCTGAATGCAACCATAAGCAATAGTCCCATCCAAGTAGATAGATAAAATGCTTATTATTAGCCAAAGACCCATCATTTTCTTAGTCTAAAAATCTTCATTGGTCCAGAGAGCAATGTTCCCTCTAAGCTGTGGAGTCTTGTGAGCAAAAATTCTACTTTGTGAGGTACTGGCACTAAAGTTGTGAGCGAACAATTTGGCTATTGCATGAATTAGTTTGCTCTGGAGCCATCTTTTCTGAGCTAAAACAAAAATCTGTGAGCTGGAGGCTAAAAAACCGTGAGCTAGCTCACACTAACTCAGCTTAGTGGGAACACTGCTCTGAGCGTTATTCTTGGTTGTATCGGAAGACTTTTTGTGTCCTGTCCCCCCCATTTTGGCCCTTCTTTATTTGAGCTCAATGAAGAGAAAGCTAAAAAAAAATATGTTTGTGTGGGGGTTTAGTTTACGATGTGACTTTAAACATTTGCTGTAAAAATATTTTCCAGCAATGATGGGTCGGAATTTGGGGGCTCCATTTACCAAAAAGTCAGCGACAACCTTGAGACTGCCGTAAATCTCAACTGGACTGCAGGCAGCAACAGCACTCGGTTTGGAATTGCAGCAAAGTACCAGCTGGATTCTACCGCTTCAGTTTCGGTGAGTAGAGCGGCTGCTAAAGGAAAGGCCGCATCAGTGTTGGTCCACTAAACGTCTGGCTGGATCCTGCAGTGCCTCGTGGACAGTCTCCTTCTCAGCTGCACTGGTGGTCTTCCTGCTGTAAGGCTTCAGGTGGTGGATTGCTGTGGTGGTCTGAAGCAACAGAACAGAGTTTGAGTCCGGTGGCACCTTTAAGACCAGCAAAGTTCAATTCTGCATGCAGACAAAAGCTTATCCCCAGAATTAAACTTTGTTGGTCTTAAAGGTGCCACCGGACTCAAACTTTGTTCTGTTGCTGTAAGGCTTGGTAGTCTTGGATGGGAGCTTAGTCACATGGTTAGAGATGTGAAGGCCCAGAAAAATTTGGAAAAAACCCTGTTTGTTTCCTGAAACCTTTTTTGTTTTTTTCTGAAAAATTGAAAAAAGGAAAGGAAAAAAAATTGATTATGGAACATTTTATCTTAACATGATGAATAAAATATTTTAGGACAAGGTGTTCAGATATTTTCCAGATCATTTCTAAAAAATATGTATGGTATCAGATTGATGTAATTTCTGTGCACGGAGGACAAGCAAGTCCTAGGTTACAAACTGAACTCGCCAATGCAAGAACAAGATGCATTCCTTCTTTTAGGAGGTGCTGTTGTCACAAGAAAAGAAAAAGGTTTCAGTTTTGTTTTTGCATGTGGGTGGGTATTCTGTTTGTAATAATGGGTTGGATACACTATATTTTTAATATGCTAGTTGTGATCATTTCATGCCAAGTAAAAATGTCCATAGTCATATTTTATCTTCCTAAAGTAACAGAATGACTTTCAATCTGGAGAAGAAAAAAGAAGTGCTAATGTAGCATTTTTTTCAGTTTTTCCAAAAATTTCCATTTCCCCCCGAAAAAAACGGAAAAAACCCGGGGTTTTTTCCGAGCTTCAAAATTTCCGGAAATTTCACATCTCTAACCAATTTTACATCTCTACGCATGGTCTGCTCTCTCCTGGTAACGGCTGGTACAGCCAGTGGGCTGAGCTGTGTCCTGGTTCCGATCCTGGGTCTGCTGGCTGGGCTGGGCGGCATCATTGTGAAACTTTGCCAAAACGGCTAATGGAAATGGTTGTAATAGCTGAAGGGGCAGGCGCTTGGCTGTCCCGCTCAGAGTTACAGCCTTGGGCGTGTCACTTGCCATTCTTCCCTCCCCACCCAGAAAATGGGAGTGTGGCCGACCTGAATAGCAGTGGGGGAGAGAAACGGCGGTGGAGCATTTTGCACATTAGAAGGGCTTTTACAAAGTATTGATGGGATGTCAGTAGGGTAAGGGGGTCTGTCTCTTCTGTCTGAGTTTGTGGTCGCTGTGGCTGTAAGGGATGGCCCCGGGCTTTTTCAAAGTCCACCCCTCCCCCCCCCACCTACAGGCATA
>NW_015165415.1:36260-47815 GCF_001447785.1 Gekko japonicus
GCTTGTGTATTAATCTGTTGTCGAAGGCTTTCACGGCTGGAGTTCATTAGTTGGAGATTTCCCGGCCACGCAACAACTAACCCTTGTGCATTCTCATTTCAAGGGGTGTGTATGTGTGTGGAGGGGCGAGATTTGAGTAAGATGGGTCATAAAATGACCCACTTCATTGGGAGAGTCTTCCTGCTTCCGGCTGTTTCCTCACTTCAGGACTTGCTTTTCGAGCCTCGGATGTCTGGGCCCGTTGCCAGTCGCCGTGGCAGTCAAACAGGATTACGAACATTCTTTCATCAATTGAGGCTTTTCCCTTTATTGTTTTGCAGGCAAAAGTGAACAATTCTAGTCTAGTTGGAGTTGGTTACACCCAGACCCTGAGGCCAGGTAAATGAATACTTGTCATGAGACCCGAAAGGATGGTATTTCTCGACCTTGTGCAGTTGGCGGCTCCCAAGGAGATGCACACGGAACTCTGCCTCCCCCCACCCTCCCCAAAGGGGTCCACTCGCACAGAGGCCCAGTTCAGTTTTACCTGGTTCTGCAACCTCTGCTGAGCTAGTTAACGTGTGGATGTTTTGTAGACCTCACCGGTGAACCCCAGTGGCCCTCTGGGCACCTCAGATGTTTCTTGCCCTTGGGGGGGAGGGGCCGTGGCTCGGTGGGAGGACATCTGCTTGGCACCTAGCTCGAATCCCCAGCGTCTCCTGTTCAAGCCAGTCTGGTGCAGTGGTTAAGTGCGCGGACTCTAATCTGGGAGAACCGGGTTTGATTCCCCACTCCTCCACTTGCACCTGGCTGGATGACCGTGGGCGAGCCGTAGTTCTGACAAGAGCTGCTAAATGCAAAGAACGTCACGTAGAATAAATTAGCCTGCCCTACGGTGGCATTAGAGAGAGGGTTGAGTGCTGCAGTTGTGAACCAGCATGTTGCGTCGGAAGGGAGCGTCCCGGCAATATTGGATCCTGTGTTGGCATTGGTTGTCCTCCCAGGAACTAGCAGGGTGACAACTTGTGGGGTTCCATTATCTCTGGGACATATTTTAAAAGGGAACACATCATCCTTTTAGGAAGAAGCAGCTTCTCGTGCAGAAAGTTGCCTTTTCCCCTTCACTGCGGGAAAGACGTCCCCCTGCAGGGACCCCAGCTCCCGATCCTGCAATGATAAGTCTGCCCCCCTGTAATTCAGGTGTTGGGTGGGGGAGAGAGACGGGGATGGGGATGCCGGTAGCCAGGGGGATAACCTTTGCAGCAGGGGAGGGCAGGTTGCCCCTTCACTTGAAAAAATGGGGGGGGGAGAGAATGTCCCTGGCCCCTCGATTGCTGAAGAGCCCTGTACGTCCTCCAAAGCAGGGACCCCAAGAAAAGGCAAAGGCAAACGGTTTGGAAATCTAACTTGAAGAAAGTTTCATGGACACATTTGCTGTGTGTGGGGGGGGGGAAGGTTTCAGATTTCGGTGCTCTGCAGTATTGTGAATACCCCAGAAAACCAGTCTGCCCGTGACAGATGTTAACAGAAGGATAATTAAATCTTGTACAAGTGGAGGAGGGAGGAGTGTTTCCACGTTTAAGAAAGCGGGTGGTCTGTTTGAAAGCCACGGGCTACGTTGGCATATCTGAGCATCCCACCAAAAGAAGGTTCCCGCATCTTTGCCGTCTCACAGTATGAGCTGAACATTGCCTCACCAGAAGGTCACCAAAACCAGGGTCTCCATCCATGATATTCTCTAGAATAAGACGATCATGGGACAGATGCTGTGCGGGCTGAACAGGGGACTGAACTGACGCTTGTGTGGCTGGAGGCCTTTGCGTGCTGCCTGCCAGCAGGATCGCGAAATGTTAATTGTGTATTTGGACCACTCAGTCGCGGCTGGAGAAGCATGGCCTCTGAGCCTGTTCTTCTGACTGCTTAAGCACCCAGACGGGAGGTTTCCGTGCCCTCCACGAGCAGGATTATCATCTGTGGTGTAACAGAAGGTTCTGCTCAGATAAGAAATGCCAGGCGAGAGGGATGATTGCTTTCCATGGAGCCTTCTAGTTTTGTCGATCTCTGCAGGCTTCCAAGATTTAGGGCCAGTGCTCGGGTGGGAAGGAAGGGGTGGGCCTCAAGGCCTTTTCAGCTTTGCCTCTGCTGGAGGCGTGAAGACGAAGGAAGGGGCACAGACGGAACAAGGAAGGGGTTTTCTTGCTGGCTCCTAACTCTTGGGCTGTGTTCCCTTACAGGTGTGAAGCTGACACTGTCCGCCCTGATAGATGGCAAGAACATCAACGCCGGAGGTCATAAACTTGGTCTCGGCCTGGAATTAGAGGCTTAAGGGACTGGAGGCTGCCACAGAGAACGGGATATCGGAAGAATATGGCCTTAAAAATTTAATTCCAGTGTGACCCAGAGGTTCCCCCTCCCCCTTCCGTGGGGTGGCCTAGAACAAAGAGCGGTACTCGGCATATTTAGGCAGTTCTAGTTAGCTGGTTTTTAGTTAAATTGGTTACCTACCTAGTTCTTAACGCTGCATTAGTGCAGTCACCACACAATACATTATTTAAATGTATTTAACTTGTTGAACGCGCTACCCACAAATAATGAAATAGACTTTATGAAAAACCTGTACAAATGTGTGCATGTTACGTTTCTTTTAACACGTGATCTACCACCACTGGAATAAGGAAATGGATCAGCGGATGTTCTGAAAAGTGAGGTCAACAGGTTTTTTTGTTAAAAATCACCTTAATTAGAAATACTTTTGGTATCCCAGGGCAATTCCGAATTATGAATAAAACAAATCCACACGTATACTTGTGCCTCCAGGTATTTTAAATGTAAGTTGCTGAGAAGAAGGAGTGAACGTTGGCCTCAGCCTTCCCCCACATAAGGCTTCCTCCGGTTCCACGTACACCAGGCCTCTCGGACCTCCCATTCAATATTCCCTCTAAGCCGTGGAGTCTTGTGAGCAAAAATTGTACTTTGCGAGCTGCTGGCATTAATGTGAGTGAGCAATTCGGCTACTGCATAAATTAGTTTTCTCTGGAGCCCTCCTTCCTGAGCTAAGACAAAAATATGTGAGCCGGAGGCTAAAAAACTCTTGAGCTGACTCATCCTAACTCAGCTTAGAGGGAACACTGCGTCCTGTTCTAAATCCTGTAAGGTGAATCCTGTTCCAAGTCCACTCTGTTGACACCTCTTGAGGAGGCAGGTAGGCGTGGCTGGGCCAGGTGGTTCTGTTTGGCATTCTCACCTGGGACCCATGTTACCTGCATCTCGGTTCTCCTTGATCAGAGCAGGGCGCTCCAGTAACATAAGAATGTGTCATGCTACATGTAGCCAGGTGTTGCCCTCTCTCTTGAGGTTGTCACAGTTTGGCTTGTGTGGGAAGAGAGGGTCTTGGTGTCCCTTTGGAGACTATTGCCCAACTGGATTCACAACTCTGCGTTGTCCCACTGGCAAGATATTACCGGTGTGAACAGCAACCCTTGGCGGTTGCACTGAGCCCCGGAGGAGACCCCTGGGCAAGTGGTGGGCAGGAGTGTTAGGCTGAGACTGAGGTTACTGGGTTCTCTCATCCCCCTTCTGCCCGGGAGGCTACTGGGTGAGTGTATTCATTTAGACTCTGCCTTTCTTCCCAGTGGGGGCCCAAGAAGAAGAAGAGATTGGATTTATACCCCACCCTTCACTACCCAAAGTTGTCTCAGAGCGGCTTACAAACTCCTTCCCCTCCCCACAACAGACACCCTGTGAGGTAGGTGGGGCTGAGAGAGCTCTGACAGAAACTGCTCTTTTTTCAAGAACACCTCTTGTCAGAACTATGGCTTGCCCAAGGTCATCCAGCCAGGTGCAAGTGGAGGAGTGGGGAATCGAACCCGGTTCTCCCAGATTAGAGTCCGCGCACTTAACCACGACACCAAACTGGCTTCCGTAACCACCACACCAAGGCAGCTTCCGTAACTCTCCTCCCCAATCTGCAGCCCTGTGAGGTAGGTTAGGCTGCGAGGGCATGTTACTGGCCAAAGGTCATCCAGCAAGCTTCCCTGGCAGAGTGAGGATTTGAACCTGGGTCCAGTCCCCAGGCTGACGCTCTCTTAACTACTATAGCACACTGGGCCAGACTTCACAGGGATGTGGTGAGGGAGAGAGGAGGGAGGGCACTGTTTGCATGGCCCCTGGACAATAGTAAGCCCCCTCCCGAGTAACTCAAGACCTCCTTTCCCCTGGGGCTGTTGAAGTATGAGGCAGCCACGCGACCTTGGATCTTGGTCTCCGGGGAGACGGAAGCTCACTTGGAGTATGGAGGTTTGGTCCCCAGCCCCGTTCCATTCACGAGGTTCAGCCCATCTAAACTAGTAAGCCCCAAGTTCCCCACTCAAGAGACGGATGGACCATCCCACGGCGGTATATCCTGCTTGTCCACCCCTGGCTCCACCAAAGGAGGCATGGCTTGTGTGGTCCAGGCGCCTGGCCTGGCCGGGCTCTTGCCCGCCCCACATGCATACATACGTCATATACTTTGTGAGCCTCGGAGAGACGCATCGTGGCAGATATTCTGGGGACAGGGTGTGGCCTCTTTGAGCCCAGGGGAGGTCGTCCCTGGTGTGGCACATGACTGCAGCGCCACCCCACCCTGCGCATGCTTTTGTCGCGTTTGCGGTGTCACTTGGATGCAAACTTCAGTGGGAATCAAAGCACTCCAAGGTGGCTGCAGTCCTTTAAAAACAAAAAAACAAAACCCAACACAACAGCTTAGACGCACATGAAGCACTCCAAGGTGGCTGCAGTCCTTTTTTTTAAAAAAAAAACAACCCAACACAACAGCTTAGACGCACATGAAATTAGCGTGCTCATTTAAGATGAGGTGCGGTGGCTCAAGTGGTTAAGACGCTGAACTGCAGGCTGTGGAAGGTCAGTAATTCAGCAGTTCGAGACCCAGGTGCCTCATGATGGAGTGAGCTCCCGTCTCTAGTTCCAGCTCCTGACAACCTAGCAGTTCGAAAGCAAGAAATTGCAAGTAGATAAATAGGGACCACTTCAGTGGGAAGGTAACAGCGTTCCGTGCGCCTTGGTATTTAGTCATGCCAGCCACATGACCACGGAAACGTCTTTGGACAGCGCTGGCTCTTCGTCTTGGAAGCGGAGATGAGCACCTCAGCCCTAGAGTCTGATTCGACTGGCTTTCGAGCAAGGGAACCTTTACCTTTAAGATAATGGCAGAAATCCCATGACACTATAAAGTACCTCAATACTTGGTTCGGATGGGAGCTCCTCTGGCAACTCCACGGGGTTTTTAAGGCAAGGGAGGTTCAGGGTGGTGTGGCCTTGCCTGCCACTGTATGGTGACCTTGGGCTGCCTGAGGGGTGTGTGTGTGTCTCCCATCCAAGTACTAACCCGGGTTGACCCAGCTTCGGTTCTGAGATCGGGCTAGTCTGGGACCCACGGGTCAGGGCCACGGTGGCTTACAACAAGTAGAAACCCCTCCGTAAAGGGCTTGCGAAGAGTCAGGACTTGACTGCAACTGAACAACCACCAAAAAAAGGATTGTCATCACCCAGTGACCTCTGTGTGCAAAGTGTTTTTCCTTTATTTTTTTAATTTATGTGGAGGTCTGCATTGCCTGAAAGATTGGATGTAAAGCACCAGGAGCTATAATCTGGTGACTGAAAGACAGGCATGAGGTTCTTGTGGATAAACATGCCCAGGATTAGTTGGGAGACAACTTTATTCAGCTTTGGCGGCACACTACAGATCTCAGTAGCATTCTGTGTTGGTGGGACCCGTGACGCTAGCAGGCAATAGCGGAACCTGCCAGCTGTTGTTAGGCCACAAACTGCTTGCTATAGAAGGTCACCTTTCCCAAATTTGGGACATGCCTCCCAGGGTGGTTTCTGCAATACCAGTGGCCAGTTGCTTATGACGTCCCAGTGAGGAAGAACGTCCTGTGTCGGAGAGAGCCAGATCGGTTTTCTCTGCTGGCACTCTGGATGTGTAGCAAAATGCCTCTTCGACTGGCAGGCTTTAGGGAGTGAGGCTCAAACCCATGTATGCTTGAATCACAGGTTGATAGCAAATTACAAGCTGCGCTCTTTTTTTAATTTCCTGATTTCCAAAAACAAGAAAGAACAAGAAAGCCCCCTCCAAAATCCAGTAACAAAAAGAAAAAAGGGAGGTGAAGTACACAGAGTAGAAACCTGTGGCAAATCTACATATAGGGTTCCATAAAAGGTTTCCAAATATCTAAAAATGAGTCCATATGCAATTGTTGGCTCAGAGTGGCTTGTGTTCAAATATTAATAAAAGCTGTAAAGTTCTCAGTCCTCTGATTTACCAGAGGTGAGTATTTATTTCTCCAGTGTTGTCATACGAGTCTCTTAGCAGTAGTAAGGGCGCGGAGGGTCCATTTCCGTTGATCGTCAGGTAGTCTCCGAAAGATGGGCAGATATAAAACGGATGTCTCCAACCTTTTTTGAGCCTGTGGGGCACCTTTAGAATTCTGACACAGGGTGGTGGGCGCGACTGCAAGAAATGTCTGCCACCTAAGTTGGAGCCCACTAGAAAATAGCAGGGAATTAAGTTACGTGTAACTTTAATAGTAAGTCCTCAACATTTCAGACGGACACTGTTTAATAGGATGCCTTTTCATCTGTGCAGTCAATGAGAAGCCCTAATGAGCCAAAGCCTCGCGTGGCCCTGCCTAATTTTTATAATCAAGTGTGTTAAGAGTGTGTTAACGGCATCCACAGGCCCCAGTGCTGGGGAACCCTGCTTTAAGAGCACACGAACATCCTCAGAAACCAGTGAACATTCTAATGCAAAATTGATATGAGGAATTATTTCCTTCCAGAAGAACAGAGTGATTAGCCATGCCCGAAGTATATGCTTAAGGGGCTTCTGCTTTAAGTTACAGTACTAAAGAGTTGCTGTGGTGTCCAGTGTGTTCTGAACATAATTTTTTTTGCTGAATAAGCCTCAACCTAAGATCCATCGAGAGAGCAAGACCATTTCTCATCGCTTTGGCAAAACAGGGCAATTTAGCTCTTTATTCCAATCATTCCTGAGACTCTACCAGCAGTACTCTTGAACAATAAAGCACTGGGCAATATGCTGCAAATACTCCATGTGCATGCTTGAGCTCCATAATAAACTTTGAGTCCAGTGGCACTTTGAAGACCAACAAAGTTTCATTCCTGGTCTGAGTTTTTGTGTGCACTGTGTGCCACTGGACTCAAACTTCCTTCTGCTGCTTCAGACCGACCCACCTGAAACAAACTCCATGTTACTTGGCCACCCACTCTCTTCTCCAACGTAGCCCGTCAATAAGAGAAGAAAGTAAGAGCTGTAGACATGCAGCCAGCGAGAAGTAAGAGATTTTTGAAAGCGGGGGAGGTAGTAATATGGATTCAGCTACACCAGTTCCCAACACCATTCACTTCAAAGAAAGATAAGTTTATTGAGACATTGATAGATATCCGACTGGACGCTACCTATGTTAGGACTGAAGGTGAAGGTGCAAAGATTGCAGATATATTGTGTTCAAGCAAAGGCACTAAAGATCAGGACCCAATCACCCCACAGCATTTGCCTGCCAGAAATAATAGTTGACTCCCCCCCCCCCAAGCACGTACCCCTCTACAGAAATAAAGCAGAACAACAGGTCTCTGTGGCACAGTGTCTGGCACATCAAAGCATTTAGGAAAGGGAATCTTCACTCCCCTCCTCCTTCCTCTGTGGCAGGCAAACCATAAAAGGCGTAGTGAGCCTGACAGGCAGGCACCCTTGCTCAAAGGGATACGGGAAAGGCACCCATGCTCAAAGTTCAGGAGCTTCTCATCTGCTGCACGGGATTCTTTCCCTGATGCAGAGATCTAACGTACCACTGGCCCAGTCACCCACAGAGGGAGGAGGATGAGATTGTTAAACATTCCCCTTCTCCTCCTCCTCTTCTCCCAGCACGGAGGTGTCAAATGTTAGTCTTTCGGAAGACAGTGGGGTAAAAGATTTGATAACATCCCTTGCCACAGGAAGAGGAGGTCTCCTGCAGCTGGATCCATTAGGAGAGACCGACCTCTGATCTGAGGTCTAGGGAAGGTGGCCGTTTTTGTCTATCCAGCTGACATAGAAAGCTGAAGCGCACTTGATATTGTAAGTAGTAAGATCTGGAAGGGTTTTCAGTAGTATCTTTGCACTCTCTCGATTAATAAATAAGGTTTTTGATATCCAGAATTTATCAATCCTTGAATATGTGTGGTGTAAGAAAATCTGCTTGGCAGCTAAGCCTGCTCTTTGCCAGAGCACGGGATGTCTGGGAAGCGCCCATAGAGATGGTACATAGCCTAGGATTGGATAGGTAGCTGTAGAGCACAATTTGGTACATAATCTGAGGTACCACATCGTGCCAGAAAAGTACAATTTTGGGGCAGGCCCGGAGCATGTGAACCAGATTGGTTCCAGGAGTTTGACGGCATCAGTGGGTATGAATTTTGGCAAGACTTTGGTGGCTAAATCGAGTTGGGGTACCAATATACTTGTAAAAGGTTTCTGATGAATGAACTGTACACAAATTCAGGATGGCAGATTTAATGGATTTGTGGAGAGGAGAGGAGATTGGATTTATACCCTGCTCTTCACTACCCTAAGGAGTCTCAGAGCGGTTTACAACCCCTTCCCCTTTCCCCACAACAGACACCCTGTGAGGTAGGTGGGGCCGAGAGAGCTCTCTCAAGGACTGCCCTTGAGAGAACAGCTCTGAAAGGACTTATGTCTGACCCAAGGTCACACCAGCAGCTGCACACGGAGGAGTGGGGAATCAAACCCGGTTCTCTCAGATTAGAGTCCGCACTCCTAACCACGACACGAAACTGGCTCTCATTTTGCTATTGGAACATGTGGATTGGGGGTAGTTACACGCCTGCTTTGTTTTCTTGCACTTGTCCCTTCATTAACATCCCACCTTTCCCTAGTGGCCACGCGAGTTGGCTGTCATTGTTCACCTCTCCTCTGTTTTCCCCTCACAACTACCCTGTGAGGTAGTTCAGGTTGAGCGTGTGACTGGCCCAAGGTCACCCAGCCGGCTTCCATGGCTCAAGTGGGGATTTGAACCTGGGCCGTCCAGGTCCTAGCCTGACAATCTAACCACTCTGCCAGGTGAAACGCTTCCTGAAAGAGTCCTTGGGACTGGGAAGACAGAAACTTGGCTGTCCACGGCATGCAGTGAATGGCCTTTGCCAACAAGGTAAAGGGTAAAGTCAAGGTTCCCTTGCTTGAAAGCCAGTCGAATCCGACTCTAGGGTTGCGGTGCTCATCTCCGTTTCCAAGCCGAAGAGCCAGCGCTGTCCGAAGACGTTTCCGTGGTCAATACAGACGAAGGGAACCAAGATGGTTAGGGAGGCTGGAGCGCCTTCCCAGTGATTCTGGGATTTCTCAGTTTATTAAAACGATGACTAAGGGGGGATGTGACCAGTGTTCCCTCTAAGCTGAGTTAGTGTGAGCTAGCTCACAGTTTTTTAGCTTCCGGCTCACACATTTTTGTCTTAGCTCAGGAAGGAGGGCTCCAGAGCAAACTAATTGATGCAGTAGCCAAATCACCTGCTCACAACTTTAATGCCAGTAGCTCACAAAGAAGAATTTTTGCTCACAGGACTCCACAGCTTAGAGGGAACATTGGATGTGACAGAGGTTTATAAAATGATGCCTGAGGCAGAGAGAGTGGACAAAGAGAACTTTTTCTCCCTCTCCCAAAAGACTAGAACTGGAGGGCTTCCAATGGAGCTGAGAGTCAGTGTTGTCGTTGTTGCTATTTAAATTTCTGAACCGCCCCACCCTTGAGTACACAGAGCTCTGGGCCATTCACAACAGGTTAAGACCAGACAAATACAATTTAAAATCAACAGATCAGTGAATCCTAATTGCATCGTCTCCAGATGGCGTCTGTCCTTCAGTCTGACACCCGCTCTGGCCTGTTCTTCCATCTCATGGGCAGGTTAGGGAGGAGGCCGAAGGAGGCAAGAGAGGAGAAGAGGAAGAAGAGGGTGCCGGCTAGGATGGGAAACCGTCGCCGTCCTCAACTGGAAGCCTTGCAGGCCCTGCGGAATTGCAATAAGTCCTGCAGGGCCCTGGTGGGAGTTGGCAGAATGTCCCACCGGGTCGGGGACAGACGGATGGGATCACCAGTAGATTCAGGGCAGACAAAAGGAAAGACTTCTTTACACAGGGAGCGATTAAATATGGAATTTGATGCCAGACGGCGTCGTGATGGCCACAGGCATAGATGGCTTTAAAAGGGGGTTAGATTTACAGAGGAGAGGTCCAGCAGTGGCCAGTGTTCCCTCTAAGCTGAGTGAGTGTGAGCCAGCTCACGGTTTTTGAGCCTCTGGGTCACAGAGTTTTGTCTTAGCTCAGGAAGGGGATGGCTCCAGAGCAAACTAATTTATGCAGCAGCCAAATCGCTCGCTCACAACTTTAATGTCAGTAGCTCACAAAGTAGAATTTTTGCTCACAAGACTCCACCGCTTAGAGGGAACATTGACAGTGGCTACTAGCCATGGTGACTGAAGGGAACCTCCGCGTTCACAGAGGGTCAACCTCTGAATATCAGTACCAGGAGGCAACCTCAGGGGAAGGCCTCGGCCTCTCTGCCCTGTTGTTGGCCCTCCAGAGGAACTGGTTGGCCCCTGTGTGTGAGACGGGATGCTGGACTAGAGGGACCCTCACTGGTCTGATCCAGCAGGGCTCTTCTGAGGTTCTTCTGAGGGAAAAGGCAGGGGAAGGAGGCATTAAAGCTTCCCTTTCTCCCTGTGCGGCTGATCTCCTCCTTTTGGTGTAGTGGTTAAGTGCGAGGACTCTACTCTGGGAGAACCGGGTTTGATTCCCCACTCCTCCACTTGCAGCCGCTGGATGACCTTGGGCAAGCCATAATTCTGGCACAGCTGTTCTCGAGAAAAGAGCAGTTTCTGTCAGAGTTCTCTCAGCCCCACCTACCTCACAGGGGAGGAGAAGGGAAAGGAGATTCCTTTGGGTAGTGAAGGGCGGGGTATAAATCCAATATCTTCTTCTTGATAAAGCAATCCTACCAGGGAAATTTGCAAAGGGGGGGGGGAGTCATTTAAGAATAGCCGAGACTCCGAACCAGTGTCTGCCTACTGTAGTTAAATGGCTAAAGATCCCAGTGGATTATTCTGTTGTATTAGGAACGGTTGGCTGCTATTAGATTCTGTAAAATACTTTGTAATTCGCTTGATTGATTGAATAGTTCTTTTATATATTTATAATCTGGTTTGAGTCCTAGTGAGAAAGTCAGACTATAAAGGAAGCCGCCATTATTGACTGACTGATTGATTGACTGAGGGGGAAAAACTGGATTGGCCTCAATTTGAAAGTTTGAGACACATTATTGTGGAGTGCAGCATAGGCCAGTTACAATGTGGAGCAATGCCGCCATCTAGTGGCTGTTCTGCTTAATTGTTTAGGTGTCTGTTACTGATGCCTGTTTATATACAACTGTGCTGTTTGCACTGACTCAGAAAGCAGGCTAAAGATCATATCAAGAATGTACGGGCAAAAAAGGATGTTTCTGCTGCAAACC
>NW_015165415.1:47980-50407 GCF_001447785.1 Gekko japonicus
GGTAGTGAAGGGCGGGGTATAAATCCAATCTCTTCTTCTTGATAAAGCAATCCTACCAGGGAAATTTGCAAAGGGGGGGGGGAGTCATTTAAGAATAGCCGAGACTCCGAACCAGTGTCTGCCTACTGTAGTTAAATGGCTAAAGATCCCAGTGGATTATTCTGTTGTATTAGGAACGGTTGCTATTAGATTCTGTAAAAGACTTTGTAATTCGCTTGATTGACTGAATAGTTCTTTTATATATTTATAATCTGGTTTGTGTCCTAGTGAGAAAGTCAGACTATAAAGGAAGCCGCCGTTATTGACTGACTGATTGATTGACTGAGGGGGAAAAACTGGATTGGCCTCAATTTGAAAGTTTGAGACACATTATTGTGGAGTGCAGCATAGGCCAGTTACAATGTGGAGCAATGCTGCCATCTAGTGGCTATTCTGCCTAATTGTTTAGGTGTCTGTTACTGATGCCTGTTTATATACAACTGTGCTGTTTGCACTGACTCAGAAAGCAGGCTAAAGATCATATCAAGAATGTACGGGCAAAAAAGGATGTTTCTGCTGCAAACCTAAATGGACTTAGTTCCAGAGGGAACAACGTTAAGTCTCGTTGCAGCAAACGTTAACAGGTTTTTTGTGATGAGGTGATAGTCTTTTTGCAGGATAAATTTACTTGGCCTACGAAAGATTCTCCTGAAATAAGATCTTGTTATGGGTGCTGTGGTCACTCAGAGGTTAGAACGCTGAGCTGTAGGTCGGCTTAGTTCGAGACCCGAGTGTGCCGCATGACGAAGTGAGCTCCCGTCTCTGGCCCTACCTCCTGCCAACCTAGCAGTTCGAAAGGTACCGATTCAGTGGGAAGGTAACAGCGTTTTGTGCACCTTGGCATTTAGTCATGCCGGCCACATGACCACGGAAACGTTTTCAGACAGTGCTGGCTCTTCGGCTAGGAAACGGAGATGAGCACCGCCCCCTAGAGTTGGATTTGACTAGCTTTCAAGCAAGGGAAACCTTTGCCTTTACCTTATGCGTGGGGATACCTTCAGTCTTCAAACAGTTAAACAGGATTCTGGTGAGTAAGAAGCGGGGGGGGGGGGAAAAAAGGGGACGGGAAGCGAGAAGGTCTCCGGAAGTAGCGCCTGGTGCCCTCAGTTTCAAACAGGCTTTTCTTGAGGTGTTTAATTCCAGCACACAGTCCAGTGAATGGTTCTTCATGCATCACTTCTGACTAGAGATTAAGAATTTCCAGAAAACCCCCCCACACACACCCCTTTTAAAATGGAAATTTGGGTGAAAAGTGAGATATATACAATATTTTGCTCTCAAACCTAAAGCAGCATTTATAATGTAGCATATAAAATTGTAGTATCTGGCCTATTTATACAATTCAGGTGAATAAATGTCATCATTTTGCATACGAAAACTGCAGGTATACATAGTACTTGAGAAAGAGTAGTAAAATGCTGCACCATACGCTGTCATAGTGCATCTGTCTTTAATTTTTGCCCCTTGAGAGGTAGGAAGTAGTTAAAAAGTTGAAGGTAGAGAACAAATTCTGTAATAAACAGCAGCATTTTATTGAGACAAGGTCTCTCATAGAGTCACAGTAAGTAGGACTGCCGGCATATTTGGGATATTCAGCTAACGTGATTAACGGTGAAACATACACACACATCTTTAACAGTGTATTGTCATTAAACACATTGTAGCATACTAATTGTTCCAAAATTATTTACATTTAAACAAAACACATCTTGAAGTTATTGTTATAAGCATTTTTTTCCCCAGTGCTCCCCCAAATTTCCCAGTTTTGCATTGGAAAAATGGAAAAAGTCCTAATATTCATCCTGAATATTTTGAATGTGCCCTGTGCAAGCATTCTACTCATTTGAAAAGAGATAGAGTATGTCATACGGAGGCTTTCCCTTACTGTTTTTCCAACTGGAGTAATAAACAGCAAACCCTCAGCCCACAATAAACTTCGCTCCACAGAGAAACATGGAAGAGTTTAAAGGTTGCTACTGCAAAAGTTTTTTCAGTGCTCCCCTAAATTTTCCAGCATTTCCATTGGGAAAAGGGGGGAGCTTGGGAAAAATGGGACCCCACCCAAATGTTCCAATCCCCCCCAGCCCCCCCCTCTTCAGATTGATTCACACCTCCTGGGTAGGTTCTTTTGGCACGTTTAGGGGACTTTGCCGTGCTTTTTTTGGGGGGGGGGGTTAATTCAGAGCAAGAGACCAACAAATAGCCAGCATGAAACGATGTCAAACAATGTTTCTGATCATTGTCATGTTAACTCATCACAACCTGTGAAGTTTTTGCTAGCCCTTTATTAGGGAGTGGTACCCACGAGGTGCCCAGGCAAGCGCATTCTCTGCAGATTTTGGAAGCTAAGCGGGGTTGGCCCTGGGTTAGTATTTGGATGAGAGACCA
>NW_015165415.1:50942-52497 GCF_001447785.1 Gekko japonicus
CCCTGCGGGCTTCTGCAGTTAACTGACGGTTAATGTATTTAACAGCGTTCCGTGCACCTTGGTGTTTCGTCATGCCGGCCACAGGACCACGGAAACGTCTTTGGACAGCGCTGGCTCTTCGGCTTTGAAACGGAGATGAGCACCGCAACCCTAGAGTCGGATTCGACTGGCTTCCGAGCAAGTGAACATTTACCTTTTTAATGTATTTAAACCGGAGGGCGCTAGTGCCGGTGGGGGGGGGGGAGAAGTCAAGTCGCAGCCCTGGTGGGCTTTTCAAGGCCAGAGATGCTCAGGGGTGGTTTGCGTAGAGGCCCTGGAGGTCTCCCAGTCAAGTACCAAACAGGCCTTACCCTGCTTGGCTTCCAAGGTCTGTCAAGATAGGGCTCACCCGGGGCTGTCCAGGTCAGAGCAGACAAGCACAGGTGGTTTGCCCTTGCCTGCCTCTGTGTCGCGACCCTGGCCTTCCTTGGTGGGCTGGTCCACTGGACTGTTTTGGGCCGGGGGGAGCTCTGCAGCTTACCTGTCTGCTTCTTGCTCTGACTGAGGGCTGCGGGGAGCAGGGGGCGGGGCTTGTTGCATGTGCCCGCCCCCTGGGCTCTTTACTGCTGGAGCTCCGCTCCTGTGCGCTCCTGCAGGAAATGACCCCTGCTCCTTGTGGTACTAAGTTGGACATCAAGTTTGTGGACAGGGGGGGTTGCTGAGCCACACTGAAGCACCGTATTCCACAGTACTATACACCAACCCCAAAGCTGAGCATCCAAGTGTTGTAGCAGACGCACCCCAAGTTGCACCACATAATTTTCGGAGAAAGTTGTTTCGCGTTCGTATTGTCACTGCTACATTGGTAAGATATGTAAAGTATGCTACATTGGGTTATAGCTCATAGCCCTGTCCAGGGGAATGCCTGGCATATGGTTGTGTGTAAGTCGGGTGCCATTAAGGGGTGCAATTCTAGCTTGCCTCCTTGTGGTGCCCCCTGGATAACGTGATAGAGCTAGAACTTCTGGCTGCCAGACAATCACAGGATCTCCTGGCTATCCCACAAACATGGAAACCATCAACCAATCAAACAGTCCTTCTCAGGACCACTTGACAAGGCGTATAGGAGACTGCATCTGAATCTTCCAAATGAATATGGAAGGTATAAGCAAGTCCAAATAAATGCCAACACTTGTTGCAAATCTTACCGGCCAATAAAATAGCCCTGGTCGGTATTTGGAAGAGAGACCTCCAAGGAATACCAGAGTTGCTATGCGGAGGTAGGCCAAGGGCAAACCACCTCTGAACCTCTATTGCTTTGAAAACCCTGCAGGGTGCCCATAAATGGGCTGCGACTTGATAGTCCCTCCCCCAAATAAAATAGAAAGGGGGGGGAGGGGAGGGAAGAAGAGGGAATGAGAAATGGTAAAACATACAGGCATGCAAACGTACCATTCCAAAGAGGGTATTTCTCTCTCTTGGGGAAGGTGAATACAGAACTGGCTGTTCTAATATTTATTCCTATTGTTTGAAAAGTAAATATTGCCAATAACCAGGGGTCATTTCCTGTGGGAGC
>NW_015165416.1:0-18221 GCF_001447785.1 Gekko japonicus
GCCGCATGTTTGACACCCCTGCTCTAGCTAGTCTATCATCCTGGCCAAATGTACTGTGCAAAGTTCTGGTCATGGAATGTCACGACAGGGCCAGTGGGGCAAGGTAGAGAGGGGGAGTTCACAGTCCAGTCCGAGAGTCAAGCCAGAGAGAGAGCAAAACAACCAGAGCAAAAGTCCCAATACATAAAGTCAGGCCGTAGTCAGAGCGTTATCGAGAGTCAGAGTCCAGATAGGCAAGCGTCGAAGTCAGGGTGCAGAGCCGAGGATCAAGAGCCAGGGGGTCAGGGGGTCGTCAAAACACGGATTAGAGTCAGGAGCCAGGAAGTCAGTCAGTAGCCGGATACCAGGAACAGAGTCAGAGGTGCAGAGCTTCTGGTCCGAAGGACAAGTTTGCCAGCACGATTAGCCAGCAGTCAGCGACCTATTCAAATAGCTCGCTGGGTTGTTAACTCATTAGTGCATCATTAGCACTGCCTCACAAAGTCCTTGATCCTGCTAGAACTCCGGGCTTATTGATCTCCAACCGCACAAGCGTGCCTCTTTGCGTCTGGTTGCCAAGTCCTGGCATCTCCGATCCATCAGCCGGTCGACATGTGGCGGAGAATCGGGTGGTGTGCTGCTGGGGCCAGGCACTGCCTGATCGGTTTCAGGTGCAGGCTGTTCTGGAGGCTGGTGCTCATCCTTTCTGGTAGTTAAGTTTGACAAAGACTCCTGTGCCTCCGATGGTGTTAAAGGCACAGAGTCCTCAGTTTCAGAGCTCCCAGGTGCCGAATCAGGGGCAGGCATGACACGGAACCTCAAAAAAATATATTCTAGCATTGGAAAAGGTGCAGAGAAGGGCAACTAAAACGATTAAGGGGGTGGAACATCTTCCCAATGAAGAACAGTTAAAGATGTCAGGGCTCTTTAGCTTGGAGAAATGATGATTGAGTGGTGACATGATAGAACCCTGGTGGCGAACCTATGGCATGGGTGCCAGCGGTGGCACTCAGAGCCCTCTCTGTGGTCACGCTGTCAGCTAACTGCCATGCTTTCATTGTTTTTGTCTGTAGCGCATGAGCACTTGCTTGCTTGCTTGGCTTAAACTGCTGTAAACAATTATCGGGAGGCGCTCATGGGACCGTGTGAACTGGCCGAGCCAGACTGTGTTATCTGCATAACCTTGTGGAGGAGGGAGGGCTTGCATTCCACTGTCGGTGTGAATATTTCTGCTCTCATGGTGAACGGGGAGTCTCCCGATCATGACCTAATATCCTGCTGGAAGATTTCCCACACGCGCGCTTGGATTTCATTTGCTTCGCCCATTGCAGCATCATGGTAGATGTATTGATGCCTCAGCCCTCACAGTTATTCCTAACAATGTACCTGTATAAGCTGGCAATAGATCTGTAGTCTAATAAAGCATAACGATTCCTTGGAACGTGTGTGGAGATTTGCATGCTGTTGATCCTGACAGAATTGTTAGGAATCCCTTTATCCCTATTGGACCGAATCTCTCCCAAACAAGATGAGTGGATCCGGTGTGACAGGGGTGCCTACCCCAACAACCACGGTGGTACCAGTGAGAGTCCCTACAACGGTGCCTGTCATGGTTCCCACCACGACAGCACCTGGACTACTCACCCACCCCGATGACTACGGGAACAGGGGTGCCAGTGACGACGGCCCCACTGAAGATGGCAAGCCCGGGAGGCCTGTTGTCTATGGATGGGAGGGGCCATTGACCGGCCTGCGGTGTCGTTTATCCTGGTACACTTGGGAAGAGGAGTAACCTACCACCGCAAGGAGACGGATTGGGGCCGACATTTGGGGGACTCCACACAGACTACCTGGTCGATGCCGGGGAGTCAGAGTCGGGACAGTGTGTTTGACCCCCAGTCGAGCTCAGGGAGCTTTGGGATGACCCCGAGCAGACCCATCACATTCTCATCGAGGTCTTCGTTAAGCCTGGAAAGGGACGTGGATGGGAGCCTGGGTAGCCTGGAATTGGACTGCTGCACTATAATGCGGGACATGGGGCAGTTGCTCCAGAACCTTCCGGGGATAGTGGCCCAGGCAGTGCAGACCCAACTGGCCGCACCACTGGCCCCACCGATAATTCCTCCCCCCGTGCCTGTCCAGCTGGTTCCTCCATCACCTCCGCCAACACCGCCGTCACCGCTGGGCCCCTCAGGACTACCACCCGCAGCCCCTGTACCTCCGCCAGCTATGCCTCGGCCAAAAGACTTACTGGATGTTACTTTTGATGGCGATCCCGAGAACCTCTCTTTCTTTATTGTACGGGTGATGAAGTTTGTTGAATGTTGGGCCCATTTGTTCCCGGACAAGGAGCAACAAGTGGACTTTATTGCTTACCGCTTCTGGGGAGTGGCGACCAGCTGGTATGTGAGCCTTCAGAACCTGGAGGCAATGGAACTGGGGAGCATAGATGCATTTACGTGGGCGCTGAGAGCCCAGTTCGAGAACCGCGCCGCGGACGAGAAGGCGGAAGCGTTCCTTCGCACTTTCAAGCAAGGCAAGCTGACAGTGTGGGAATACTCGACAGAGTTCCAACGACAAGCTGCCAAAATCCGGGACTGGTCCGACCCGGTGCTTGCGCAGCAGTACCGACTGGAACTGAACACCGACATCCGGAACTCAGTCATGGGGACCCTAGACCCGAGAACCTTGGTGGCTTGGATGCAAGAGGCGGAGAGAGCCGAGAGCCGGTTGCGCACTATGCGGCTAGACAATGCGGTAGCAGCAGGAAGGGCACCGGCAACCTCCAGGTGTGTCTTGCTGGTTCAGTCTAGGCTATAACAACCTGAGAACATTCTTTGCAAGAATCCCAGCAGGTACTAGACAATCCTCTAGATGCTGGCCAGAGGGCCTCCGGTTGACCCCAATCTACCTTCTGCCTAGATGGGTTTTTAGGACACACTCTCCGGTCAAGCAGTGCCCTAACCAAGATGTATGGAGGTGGAGCCTGGAGAAGGTGGGCTATGGGAGGGGAAGAGCCTAAGTGGGTATCAAGCCATAGAGTCCACCTTCCAAAGGAACCACTTTCTCCAGGGGAACTGATCTCTGCCAGCTGGAGATCAATTGTAATACCGGGAGATCTCCAGACACTGCCTGGAGGTTGGCAACTCACCCATCTGGCATTTCATGAAAACCTTGCAAGATCCCAGACCCTGGGCCCAAATCTCTCCTGTAATCATTCACTGTAGGTGAACATGAGAAGAACATGAGAACTTAAGGAGAGCCCTGGTGGATCATACCAATAGTCCATCCAGTCCAGTTCCTCTGGAGGGCCAACAACAGGGCACAGAGGCCGAGGCTTTCCCCTGATAAGAACATCAGAAGAGCCCTGCTGGATCAGACCAGTGGTCCATCTAGTCCAGAATCCTGTCGCACACAGAGGCCAACCAGTTTCTCTGGAGGGCCAATAACAGGGCATCGAAGCCAAGGCCTTCCCCTGATAAGAACATCAGAAGAGCCCTGCTGGATCAGACCAGTGGTCCATCTAGTCCAGCATCCTGTCTCACACAGTGGCCAACCAGTTTCTCTGGAGGGCCAACAACAGGGCATAGAGGCCAAGGCTTCCCCTGATAAGAACCTAAGAAGAGCCCTGCTGGATCAGACCAGTGCGGGTCCACCTAGTCCAGCATCCTGTCTCACACAGTGGCCAACCTGGAGGGCCAACAACTGGGCAGAGAGGCCGAGGCCTTCCCCTGATGTTGCCTCCTGGCTCTGGGATTCAGAGGATTAGTGCCTCTGAATATGGAGGTTCCCCTCAGGCACCATGACTGGTAGCCATTGATAGACTGATCCTCCATGAATCTATCAAATCCCCTTTGAAAATTCTTTATTCCTGTGGCCATCACAACATCCTCTGGCAGTGAATTCCACATTTGAATAACTCTCTGTTTAAAAAAAGACCAAGGGCAGCTTTCAGTGAAGTTTTATTTGCCAGGATCTACACGCCCGCTGAGCGTCTGAGGAACAACCTGAGCTGCCCAGAACACAGGGCGGGAAAGTGGTACATTCGTGAGATGCTGTTGCAACCCACCTTTGCCATGCAAGCTTTTGCACACCCCGTGCGGCTGGTCCAAGTCTTGTGTGTTTGTATGTAAATTGCATTTTCTGGGTTGGGGAGCTCATCTCTGCGTCCCCGCCTCCAAACGTTTCCCCTTCCCCCTCTCTGAAGTTGATGACTTTTCTGCAACGAAAAAGAGACACATAATGTTCTATCCAAACAGCCCAAAGTCATAAAATATAATTTAATTCCTCGAGGAGGGTGAGGTTGTAAGTGGTAATTATCACAAATGTTCTGCTATTTTTATGCTTGTGTGTCTGTGTGTGTGTGTGACAGAGAGAGTGAGAGAGAGAGAATGAGAGAAAGAGAGAGAGAGAGAGAGAAATTGCCACTGCGGCAAAATATTCCCTCCTTTCTCACCAGCTTCAAAACAGGGGGGGGGGGTCTGATACCTGCCAGGCCTCTAGACCCAGGTGAACAGGAGAGGGGGGGGGGGGGGCGGTGCAGAATCCGGCTAGCCCCTGAGAAGTGTGAGATGGAGGAGGGGTATTTCAAAGGTGTGTCTTCCTGCGGACCACCACTTTCTCTTCCAACCAGTTCTAAGACATGAAAGCTTTACATGAGAAGAGTCCTGCTGGATCAGACCAGCGGCCCATCCAAACCAGCATCCTGTTTCACACAGTGGCCAGCCAGTAGGGATGTCAGGTCTTACCTGGCTACCGGTGGAGGACTTCTTCAGCGTGCGAGCAATGACATCACCCAAAGGGGACGTCGTCACACAGGGCACGTCGCCGGGGACGCTCTATCATTCAAGGAAAAACTCTATGGTAAACATAGAGCTTTTTCTTGAGTGATAGAGCATCCCCCCCGCCGCAACGCGCCCTGCACAGTGACATCATCTCTGGGAGATGTCATTGTGCCGGGGCGCAGTGGTGCGAACAGGGAGCTTTGGGGGCTGGGTTCCCCTCGCTGGCCGGATGGGGGCCGGGGGATCTGGGGGCCCAAAAGCGGGCAACCTCCCACCCCCATTGGGGGAATGGCAGCCATATTAACAAGTTCCTCTTGGAGGCCAACAACAGGGCATAGAGGCTGAGGCCTTCCCCTGATGCTGCCTCCTGGCTCTGGGATAGAGGATTAGTACCTCTGAATGTGCCTCAGCCACCCTGGCCAGTGTTCCCTCTAAGCTGAGTTAGTATGAGCCAGCTCACAGTTTCTTAGCCTTCGGCTCACAGGTTTTTGTCTTAGCTCAGGAAGGAGGGCTCCACAGCAAACTAATTTATGCAGTAGCCAAATCGTTCGTTCACAACTTTAAGGCCAGTAGGTCACAATGTTGAATTTGTGCTCACAAGATTCCGCAGCTTAGAGGGAGTATTGACCCTGGTTAGTAGCCATTGATAGACTGATCCTCCACGAATCTATTTAATCCCCTTTTCAAGGCCTTTATTCCTGTGGCCGTCAAGACATAAGAACATAAGGAGAGCCCTGCTGGATCAGACCAATAATCTATCTAGTCCAGTCTCACCCAGTGGCTAAAGTAACCAGTTCCTCTGGAGGGCCAACAAACAGGGCATAGAGGCTGAGGCCCTTCCCGTTGTTGCCTCCTGGTTCTGGGATTCAGAGGATTAGTGCCTCTGAATGTGGAGGTTCCCCTCCATCACCATGGCTAGTACCCACTGACTTGTTCTCCACGAATCTATCTAGTTCCCTTAGAAAGCTGTTTATTCCTATGCTACTGCATCCTCTTCCTGCCAACCTAGCAGTTCGAAAGCAAGAAATTGCAAGTAGATAAATAGGTACCACCCCAGTGGGAAGGTAAGAGCGTTCCGTGGGCCTTGGTGTTTAGTCATGCCGGCCACATGACCACGGAATTGTCTTCGGACAGCACTGGCTCTTCGGCTTGGAAATGGAGATGAGCACCGCAACCCTAGAGTCGGATTCGACTGGCTTTCGAGCAAGGGAGACCTTTACCTTTACTGCATCCTCTGGCAGCAAATCCACATTTGAATCACTCTCACAGTAAAATTTAGATTAATCAGAACAAATTATTGTAGACTGGATCCTTCCATTGTTTTCTTGGGTGTTCTTCTGGACAGGGCCAGGTGAGCATAGGGATGCCAGCCTCCAGGTGGGGCCCGGGGATACCCCAGAATTATGGCTCATTTCTAGAGTACAGAGATCAGTTCCCCCTGGGGAAAATGGCTGGTTGGGAGAGGGGATTCTATGGCATTGTACCCCACTGAGGTCCCTGTCCTCCCCAGGCTCCATCCCCCAAACTCCAGGAGTTTCCCAACCTGGATCTAGCAACCCTACCTCCCCCATACCCCTCTGGTGACTAAGAGGGACCTGGCAACCCTAGGTCAACATATTTTGTTCCCCCTCCTCCAAGTAAGGTATTTTTATTTTTCTGTGTGTGTACTTCATTTATACCTGCCTGAGTCCCCAGTGTAGTAACTTGTAAACTCTTGAAGCAGTGCCTCCGTAGCAGGGTTCTCTCCGAGCTTTGCAACCGATCTCTAACTGCTCATCTGCAGGGGTCATTTCCTGCAGGAGCGCACAGGAGCAGAGCTCCGGCAGTAAAGAGCCCAGGGGGCGGGCACATGCAACAAGCCCCACCCCCTGCTCCCAGCAGCCCTCAGTCAGAGTAAGAAGCAGCCAGGTAAGTTGCAGAGCACCCCACCTGCCCCCCCGGTCCAAAACAGTCCAGTGCCACCTTTAAGACCACGTTTTATTCAGGTACAAGCTCTCCCTCCTCTGCAAGGACAGATCTGCACGTTTCTCCCCCCCCCCAATAGCTAGCAATCCAAAACAGTCCAGTGGGCCCCGACTGGTGGGCGTTGCCTTCTTCCGGAGATGTCAGGGGGTGTGGCATATGCAAATAAGTTGTGCTAATGAGCGCCACTGCACCTCTTTTTCTACGAAATGACCCCTGCTCATCTGTATCGACATGGGGCTCCTGCTCTGCCCTCCGCTGTTTTTGGAGGCGAGGTAACATGGAGCAGAACCTTTTCAGCGGTGGCACCCAAACTGGGAAATGCCCTCCCTTTACATGCTTGCGTGTAATTGCTGTTCTTTCAGTGCTGGGTGAAGACTTACTTTGCTCTCACAGGCTTTTAGCTAGACCACCTCTCATCCCACCCCCACATCCCAGAGCCCTTCTGATCTGTATGTGCTGATGTTTTTGTCTACTTTTAATCTAGATTTGATTGATGCTATCTTAATTTAATTTCTTCTGTCAGCTAAGATGTGCTTGCAGAATTTTATTTGCTGCTATTAGAGTCCAGTCCTACACAGCTACACCTGTCCAGTCCTATTCGTTTCAATGGACTTGGAACAGTGTAACCCCCCCCACCCTTAAGACTCCACTGTTTTTTTCTGACTTGTAAATTTAATAATTACTGCACATGTGCAGTTTTAATAGCTTGACTGGGAAGTAGCTTCTTGGTTGAGTGGCAGTATATAAAATTTAAAAATACACAATAAACGTATTTTACAATGCATGATAAATAAACTTGCAGGGGAGCTGACGTCTTGCACGAAACTCTTGAACTGAACAGCTCACCTCTTGCAAAGTTTACCTTTCTTTTTTGTTGGTCAATGACACTGTGCCAGAAATGTGAATAGAAAGTGCAGAACTGAGTAGGAGGAGGAAGGCCAAGAACCAGAGGGAAGGCATGGAATGAAGGGAGTAAAGGCAAAGGTAAAGGTTCCCTTGCTCGAAAGCCAGTCGAGTCCGACTCTAGGGTTGCGGTGCTCATCTCCGTTTCAAAGCCGAAGAGCCAGCACTGTCCAAAGACGTTTCTGTGGTCATGTGGCCGGCATGACTAAACACCAAGGTGCACGGAACGCTGTGACCTTCCCACCGAAGTGGTACCTATTTCTCTACTTGCAATGTCTTGCTTTCGAACTGCTAGGTTGGCAGGAGCTGGAACTAGAGACAGGAGCTCACTCCTTCATGCGGCACCCCTGGGTCTCAAACTGCTGAACTACTGACCTTCCACAGCCTGCAGTTCAGCATCTTAACCACTTAAGCCACCACAGCTCCTTGTGAAGTAGAATGTGAAGGGAGTAGAGGAAAGCAAATGGATGTATATAAGGTTGGGTTGCCAACTCCGGGTTGGGGAATACCTGGAAATTCTGGGGCGGAGCCTGAGGAGGGTGGGGTTTGTGGAGGGGAGGGGCTTCATGGGGGTCTAATGCCATAGAGTCCACCTTCTGAGGTGGCCATTCTCTCCAGGGGAATTGATCTCTGTTGCCTGGAGATCAGTCGTGATCCCGGGAGATCTCCAGCCACCACCTGGAGGCTGGCAACACGCGTACTCACTGACCTCCCATCAAAGAACTCCAGGAGGCCAAGTGTGCAGAGCGGGAGTGCCTTGTCGTGATCTCGTGCGCTCGTGGGCCCTCTTCGGGGCAGGGGGGCTGAGGGAGGGGTGGTGGGAGTTCGTGCCTCATCCTTGTCAGGGAGGAAAAAAACCTGTCAAAGCAAAGGTGGGGGAGTGATCCCCGTGGAGAATTTTTATATTTTTTTTGCGATTTCAAAAATCAAGGAAATATTATCTAATGGTGCTCAACGCTTGCACGTGTGAGCATGCACACCACCCGTTGCCGTGACAACGGCGCGTTCCCCCTCGGCAAGCGGCCGCCTTGCCAAAGAGCTCGTTTCAAAGTGGTTAAGAAAGTTTGCTGCTCGACATCCCCCCCCCTTCCCACTGGTGCACCCGGCCTGATCTTTCCCACCGGTCTCTCCTCCACCTCCGCAGAGGCTTCGGCCTGACTCATCTCCAATCCCCGTCTCCTCCTTGGCCTGCCAGGCCTCCTTTGCTGTTCATTTCTGGATCTATTCTTCCCTGCCCCTGACCTTCTTTATCTTCTGCCTAATCCTGTCGCGGCTGGCATTTCCCTCTCCAAGTGACTCATCTCGAGGTGATGAACGCGGCGGGAGAGATGGGGGCCGGAGCGGGCCCTAGCCTGGCGAATTGCAGCCTGTCTCGGAGCCCTCTTCGGCCACCAAAGCCGACCTCCGCGTCAAAGGTGCCACTGGAGACCGATGGGTGGATCCCCTGACACAGAACTGACCGACAAAAAGCAGATGTGAAGAGGGCCCTAGCCCTACATCGTTTGGAACTGAGGCAAAGTGGAAAGCACGGGGGGAAATGATTCTGTCTGCCATTATTTTCTTGATTAAAAAAAATAGCTTCCCCAGGATGCTTTTTAGCACGTCATGAAAAAGGGTAGGCCATGAGACTGAAAATGTCCCTCAGATGGGAAAAAAGACAATCAGGGAAACGGTGCTCTGGAGAGAAGAAGAAGATGATGATGGAGAGGAAGAAGAGGAGGAGGAGGAGGAGAGGAGGAGGAGCTTGGATTTATACCTACTTTGTGAGTACTGGCATTAAAGTTGTGAGGGAGTGATTTGGCTACTGCATAAATGAGCTTGCTCTGGAGCCATCCTTCCTGAGCTAAGGCAAAAATGTGTGAGCTGGAGGCTAAAAAACTGTGAGCTAGCTCACACTAACTCAGCTTAGACCGGACAATGGACATGTCCTCTTCTTCCCTTCCATCAGTTGCTTGCGGGCTGCAGAAGAGCCCTGGATAGGGTTGCCAAATCTTAATTACTCACCGGCGGGGGAGCGTTTGCTGGGTCTGGGAGCTGGCTGCGGGTGTGGGTGCGTGCACGCATGCACGAAGTGCGTGCCACCGCCAGAACGTCACCAGAAGTGACGCCGGACGTAGGGCACGTAGGGGATGTGGCCCCCCCCCCGACGATCTGGGCCATGCCCCCAATGTGCCGTATGTCCTGCGTCACCTCTGGTGATGCAGCTTCGGGGGGTGGAGTTTTCCCCGGGGCCCGATTCTGCCGCGGCGGAAATCGGGCCTCCAAAGCGGGGGGAAATCCGCCTCCCGGGGGGGATTTGGCAGCCCTAGCCCTGAATGGGCCGGATTTGGCCCCCGGGCCATATGTTTGACACCCCTGGCCTATTGGCTGTTCTTCTGATCATCTTCAAGTCGGTGCACGATAGACCTTGTATATTCCAGCAGGTCCAGGTGCTAAACCCCCATTCTGCCATAGAAGCTCACTGGAGTGATGGGATATGGCCTTAACGTCTTTACCTACTCCCTCTCCATGGACCTTACGTTGAGACTTATTCAGCAAAAAATTATGCTTAGGATATCCTGGACACCACAGCGACTAAGTAAGTGTCTTATTGTTGGCACTGTAACTTACAGGATGCGTCCCTTAAGCATATACTTTGGGTGGATCCATTCATTCGGTTGTTCTGGGACGAAGTTAACTCATTACTCATATCAATTTTGTATTAGAGTAAATTTGTATTACTCATATCAATTTTGTATTAGACTGTTCAGTGATTGTGGAGGATGCTTATTATGGACTTTGAAACTATCTGCCTGTCTCTTGGAGGCGAGGTGATGGTCCGCAACACTGGACCTTCTGTCCCCTGACTACAGCTAAAAGATTTGTATTGCAACACTGAAAAGATAAAAGCCCACCTCCGGTAAATCAATAGAATGATTTATTTATTATTTATATATATCTTCAATTTCTATCCCGCTCCAACCCCGAAGGGTCTCTGAGCGGCTTACAAGTTCCGAATTTATCCCTAGCTAAGGCCACATGTGTACAGGGGTTGGGGCTGCCTACCGGCACCCAGGTGACAGGGCTCGCTGTTTTTCTTGGTTGTTCTTCCCGGGCGGTCTTTCGGGTGTCAGTGTTCCGTTCCTGGTGTGGTCGTCCGGTCCAGCGGCTTCTTCTTTCTTTCTTTCGGCGGGCCCGTCTGGTATGTGGGTCGTATCGACTTACAGCCCAGCTAACGTCCGTACGGCTCCGCTGCGCTTGCGTCACATCACCACGTCCTTCTGTGGCTCCACCTCTGTCTCCACCTCCATCACTCCGCTTGCCTTCGCTCTGCCGCTCCGCCGCTATACGCAATTGTCGCTCCGATTTGAACGCATGGCATATAGATGGCAATTGCGTATCGAATTTGGAAATCATTTAGAGAAACTGATGTGTAGATCTGCCACCGCTCTTGTTATAATTTTGTCTCATCTTTTTCCTCTTCTTTTTAAAAAAAATCTTAGTTGCTAGATTTCAAGTTCTTTCCCTTTGTTCTCTTCATTCTGTTCTGTGAAAAGAAAGAATTTTTAAAAATAGACACTTACTGGGGGACCCGCTCTCAGCCTAGCCTACCTCACAGAGCTGTTGTGAGGATAAAACAAAGGCGCAGAGAACAACGCAAGGTCTTTGGGGGCCATTGGGAAGAAAGGCAGGGTATAAATTAAGTAAACAAAAAAGGCACAGCAGTTTTCTTTTGTGTTCAGGCATCAACCAGGTGGGCCACCCACTCTTTTGTTAACCTGCCACTCCTGTTCATGCATCACGCTTTTTTCCTCCTATTTAGAGAGAGCACAAAACAGAGTGTTGCACAGTTTCTCCGGGGGCGAAGACTTCGTGAAGTCACAGGTACCAGCCAATCAGTGCTATGGACAGCCGACTTCTGTTGCGAACTTGTAGAACTGGATTTATCTGAACTCAACACTTTAAAAAATCATTTGAAATGGACTCAGAGGGTGTTTGTCCAGGGTAGCCCTAGAGCTCTGAGTCTTGAGATCGAGTTGTGGAGATATATGGGGGGGGGGGCGCGGATATAAGTGAGAGGGAGGGCAGCCTGGTCAGATCTCAGAAGCTATACAGGGGGTGATTCTGCATTGGCTTTTCCCTCTGTTGTTTTACCAAAGGAGTTGGCGGGGGGGGGGCAGCAAGTTGTCATGTTTAGTTCGAGGCAAAACTGTGGCACGTCTCTCACTCGGGGCTGTCCTGCTGTCAGGTTCAACGGCAAGTAACTCTCCACACACGTTTCCAGGGAAGCGCTATACTTTATTAGACTACAGGTCTGTTGCCATGATCTACAGGTATATTGTCAGGAATGACAATGGGGCGGATGCATCCCTTCATATAGCATGATGCTACAAATGGCTAAATAAATGAAATCCAAGCGCGCGGGCGGGAATTCTCCCGGCGGGAGGTTACATAATGAACGGGAGAGTCTCCGTGCCTCATGAGAGCAGAAAGATTCACACCAACGGTGAAACGCAAGCCCTCCCTCTTCCTCAAGGTTAGTCAGATAACCCAGTCTGGCAGCGCCAGTTCGCATGGTCTCAGGAGCGCCTCCCTATCGCTGTTTACAGCAAGCGAGCAAAGCAAGCGAGCAAGCATGTGCCGCAGCACCACAGTCAGGAAAGGACAAATACAAATGAAACATGGCAGCTAGCTGACACCTGCACAACAAGGCCACCAGTTCTGCTTCAGGCCTCTTGAGCAGGAAACAGGATGCTGGACTAGGTGGGCCCTTGGTTCTTCGTTTCCTTTAGGTTCGGGCTTTTGTGTAAATACAAAATCCTCCTAGAAGAAGAAGAGAAGAGATTGGATTTATACCCCGCCCTTCACTACCCAAAGGTGTCTCAGAGCGGCTTACAAACTCCTTTCCCTTCCCCTCCCCACAACAGACACCCTGTGAGGTGGGTGGGACTGAGAGAACTCTTGACAGAAACTGCTCTTTTTTTCAAGAACAGCTGTGCCAGAGTTATGGCTTGCCCAAGGTCATCCAGCCAGGTGCAAGTGGAGGAGTGGGGAATCAAACCCGGTTCTCCCAGATTAGAGTCCGCGCACTTAACCACTACACTAAACTGGCTCTCCTACTGGTCCAGAGGTCAAGAAGCTGGCTCTCTGGGCGGCCCCGACTCCCTGTTCTGTTCCGTTCCGTTCCCCCAAGGTAAACACAGGGTTGCGTGCTATTAAGGGGGCCTCAGCACTACCCTTATGCAAAAAAAATTCACTGTGCAGAAAAAACACCCAGTCCTATGACCCACAGGATCGTAACCAGGGGTCATTTTGAGGGGGAACGAGCAGGAACGGCGTTCCGGGAGTAACAAGCCCAGGAGTAGGGAACCCAGGCATGCTTGCATGCCTGCCTTTTGCTTCCCATCTGGGGAAGGGAAAGAAAGGCCTTTTAAGCATGCCTGCCCTTTGTCAGGGGGTGTGGCATATGCAAATAAGTTATGCTAATCAGTTATGCCAATGAGCTCCTGCACCTCTTTTTTTTAACAAAATTACCCCTGATCGTAACATAACTTTTACGCTCCGTCCATTGCCCTAAGATTATCTGCACATATCTGGTGATGCTACCTGTGTGCCTTCTCCAGGGTCTCTCCAGAGCCACCTGGATTGTGTAACCGAGCAGCTTGAATCGGCAGCCTCTCTCTTCCACCTCCACCTTCCGTGCAGCAAAGCCTGCCTCTCCAGAGGACTCCAGGTGACTCACGGCTCAGCCTGGCAGCTGGGATCTGCTGTGCCCACCTGCACCAAACTCTCTGGGCTCGGCAGATGGAAAAGCTCTTTTGGAAACAGAGAGCCTTCTTCCTCCTTCTCACTTGTCCGTGGAAATCAAAACCTTCCATCAAAGGGGGGGGTTTTTTTGGAGGATTGAGGCAAAGCCAAGCAGAGTTTTTACTATGAAGTCAGTGCTGGACCATCTCTGTTCACCAGGGCTTCTTAAAGGCTCTGCGCCATTGAGGGGCTCCAAGATGGACAGCAATCCAACAGGTACCAATGCCTGACATTCTTGCAGCTCTGAGAGAAAGCTGCACCAGGATTCTTGCCTTTTACACAGCTGGGGGAAGCACAAGGCCCCTACTGAGGGGAAAGGAGCGACCCTGAGAAGGCAGGGTGTTCTATCATGGGCAGTTGTGAATTAGTTGACATTCCCTTATTGTATGGTATAGTCAGGGGTCGTTTCATAGGAAAAGAGCTAGGGGAACTCATTAGCATAACTCCTTAGCATATGCCACACCCCCTGACATCACTGGAAGTGTGTCATAAGGCCACACACACCCCGCCCCCAACGGTCCCAGTCGCCGCCGCCGGCCTTGCAGCTCCACTGCCGAGCCCCATGAGGGGCCCGGCGGTGGACCTGCAAGGCCAGCGGGAGTGCGAGGAAGCCCCGCGAAGGCCCTCCCTGGCCCCAGGCAGGCAGGGGTGGGGAGAGGCAGGGAGGAAGCAACTTACCCTCCCTCTTCTCCTGCCTCCTCCTGGCTGAATGAGGGCTGGAAGCGGGGCGGCCTGAAGCAGGGGGTGGGGCTAGGGTTGCCAAATCCTTTTAACTCACCAGCGGGGGAGGCTCCGTCCCAGCCGGGAGTTCACTGTTCGTCCTTGCGTTCATCCTTTTGTAACATATGGTTTCCCCCCCCGACGAGCTCAGCCACGCCCCCAACGTCAGCGACGTGGCTGCGTCACCTCCGCTGACGCAGCTTCGGAGGCGGGGTTTTCCCCGGGCCCGGATTCCTCCGGGGCGGAACTCGGGGGCTCCGAAGCGGGGGGTTCTCTGCCCCCCGGGCACATTTGGGAACCCTAGGCGGGGCTTCGTCATGTGCCCCGCCCCCCGTAACTCACCCGGGGGAACTGCGATCCCCCGCGATCCCCCCCGAAATGACCTCTTGGTATAGTTATTTTAACATGGTCCCTTAAGGTAAAAAGCCTTTGTTTTAGGTTTCACTTTTCACTTGTGTTGTTGGTTGCTGGCTATGGCTGCTTATGACCTGGCAGGGCCCAGACTAGGCCTTGCTTATATTCAAATAAAGTTCTGTTCTCTTTTAGTAGGGTGCTGTGGAATTATTATGCAGGGGAAAAGAGCAAGAGTCCAGTAGCACTCTAAAGACTAACAACGTTTGTGGCAGGGTATGAGCTTTTGTGAGTCGCTGCTCACTTCTTCAGATACAGCTAGAATGTGGGGCCATCTGTCTTTATATCTTGGAGAGTAGAGTGATTTCAGATGCCAAATGGCAATAGCAGGTGAATGACAAGAGCAGGTGTGATTGGATCAGGTGTGATATGCAGAGGAGAGGGGTAGTAGACAAATCAGCATTGGTAATGAGACAGGAAACCTAGGTCTTGATTCAGTCCAGGATGCATTGTCTTGCGCTTCATTATTAGTTGCAGTTCAGCAGTCCCTATCTCCCTCTGAAATTCTTTTGTAAGATAACTGCCACAAATTTGGTTAGTCTTTAAGGAGCTACTGGACTCTTGTTCTTTTCTGCTGCTACACACAGATTAACACAGCTATCCATCTTGATCTATACAGGAGAAAGTTAGATATGCCAATCTTGGCAGGATATGGATTAGGTCTGGAGCAGGAGCAGAAATGATCTTCCTGAATGAGGGTACACCAGAGAGCTACCCTATTAGCGCCATCTTTTTGAAGAACTTAAAAGTGGAAGTCTTTCCTAAATAAGGTGGGCAAAAAGAGAACTGTATTTCAGAACATTTAATCCTGCCCTTCCTCTAAGGAGTTCGGAGTGGTGTACATAATTCTCCACTCTTCCACTTTATTTTCACAACAACGACCCCGTGAGGAAGGTTCGAGTGAGAGTGTATGATGGGCCTGATTCAAAGTCACCCAGCAGGCGTTCACAGCAGAGTGGGGAACTGGAATCCTCCCTCATCCTAGCCTAATACTGAAAAACACCACATTACACTACAAAGAGGAGGCAATTGCTGTCACCATTGAGATGAACAAGAAGACTTCCTTTAAAGACATCAGGAGCAGGAAACTATCAGGGATCCCACAGGATTGCAAAAGGAAGATTTGGAGAGTGCAGAAAAACCGAGTGGATTCTTTGCATTGTGGAAGGAAAATGTGGTGCTACTGTTTCAAGGAAGGATGTTGGAAAAACAGAGTCAAGCAGAGGTGACCACCAGAGATGAAATTCTAGAGCTGATGGGCAAATTACATCCACGTGGTCCCAATGGCACACACCTGAGGATTCTTAAGGAACTCAGATGTAAAACTGTTGATCTCTTAACAAAGATATGCAAGTTGTTTCTAAGATCAACCTTCCTTCCAAAATATCAGAAAGTAGTAAATGTAACAGAGGGTTGTGAGTCTCTAGGACAGGGGTGTCAAATGTGCGGCCCGGAGGCTGGATCAGGCCCCCGGAGGGCTTCTTTCAGGCCCGCAGTGGAACTGGCTGTCTTCTGCTTCTTCTTCCAGTTCTCCTGCTGCTGCCTCATCGTAGGTTTGCAGTTTACAGAAACACACCTGAACAGCATACTCGAGATTGCAACAGCACAGACATTTTGATGCAATAATTCAGAGCAAGAGGTGGCAGTTATAAGACAGTTAAATAAACAAAATATTGCAAGAGTGCTAATGTTTTAAGCATGATTTTATTGCAAGTAAAAAAAAAACCCTTTGTGTTTGTGTCCTTTATAAATTTTATATCTCCGCTACCTGGCATTACATTTTATGACACACATGGCCCGGCCCGACAAGGTCTCATTAATGTCAGATCCGGCCCTCATAACAAATGAGTTTGACACCCCTGCTCTAGGTGGTGGCTGGAGGTCTCTGGTTATCACAGCTGGTCTCCAGGTTACAGAGATCAGCTCCCCTGGAGAAAATGGCTTCTTTGGAGGGTGGACCCTTTGGCATCGTACCATACTGAGGTTTCTCTCCTGCCCAAACTCCACCCCCCAAATCTCCAGATATTTCTCAGCTCAGAGCTGGCAACCCTAACAGTTAAAACAAGTAAGGGCCCAATGAAAGCCCAGTGTGTCTTGGCCCTTGTGTTTAGGCCACTTGAACTTTTTTAACGAGGTTTTCATTGGGCCCTTATACGTTTTTAACTGTTTTTCTAATAAATACATGTATACTATATGTTTCAACGAGTTTTTTTAATATTGGCCCTTTATCAGACTTCTTTCTTACACTTGTGATTTTGGGGTGGAGCTGAGGGGGCGGGGTTTGCGGAAGGGGTCTTCAAGGGGGTACAATGCCATAGAGCGGTGGCGCAGGCAGTAAATGCCTGCAAGTAAAAACTATCTCCGAACAGCCTTAATAGCTGTTTGAGTCCCACCGCGGCCGGGGTGAGCTCCCGGTCCTTATCCTAGCTCCCGCCCACCCAGCGGCTGGAAAGCCCTTAACGGCAATTAGACAAATGGGTACCCACTCCTTAAGAGTGGGGGGGCACCCTACCTCCAATACTGGAGGGCAGCAGCAGCGGCTGGATGATGCGGTGAATTGATGAGCGGCGAGCCGGCAGAGAGAACATGGTGACGGATCGGCGGCAGACGGCAGGCGACTCGGGAGGCGATTGGAGGCGGCGTGGAGGCGTGGTGACGTAAGCACGGTCGGAGCCTCCGGGACAGAGACCAGTTGCGACTTCATCGTGCAGCCGTGCACCATAAAGGACCATCCCAGGGAGCCGAGCCAAAGAGATGGAAAAAGACCTCTGCCGAAGGACACTACCGCCTGGTTCCAGCAAGATCCCGCCACAGAAAGACCTACGCTGCTTAGGTGCCTGGTAAGGCATCCATCTCCCCTGATATGTGTGTGGCCCTAGTTAGGTGATTAAATGTATATGTGTAAACCGCTCCGAGCCTCCGGAAAGGAGCGGTATAGAAATGTGATGATGATGATGATGATGATGATGATGATGATGATGATGATGATGATGATGATGATGATGATGATGATGATGGGGAAGTCTTGTGTGATCCAGGTTGGGGAACTCCTGGAGATTTGGGGGTGGAGCCTGGGGCGGACAGGGACCTCCGTGGGGTACAACGACATAGAGTCCGCCCTCCAAAGCATCCCTTTTCCCCAGGGGAACTGATCTCTGCCGTCTGGAGATGAGCTGTAGTTCCAGGGGATCCCCAGGTCCCTCCTGAAAGTTGGCACCTCTGAGACCTCCAGCTACCACCTGGAGGTTGGCAACTCTAGGGTGGTGTCAGTTCTGAAACTGCATTAGAGAGGTTCATAAGTCAGCTGTGTTATTTAGTACCCTGAGAAAAGCTCCACTTTTATTGGGGGGTGGGGGGAGTTTCTAGTCCTACAGGCTGTGAAAACGTGCAGGTGATACCTGATGAAACCTCCAGGGTCAAGGGAGCAGGATTTTGAATAATTAGGGGGTGGGTAGGGTGGGCAGTTCCGGGTTGGGAAATACCTGGCGATTTTGGGGGTGGAGCGAGGATGGGATCTGGGGTAAGGAAAGACCTCAGCAGGGTAGAGTGCTACGGAGTCCGCCTTCCAAAGCAGCCATTTTCTCTAAGTGAACTGATCTCTGTCACCTGGAGATCAGTCGTAGGGTTGCCAAGTCTGTCTTCCACCCCCAGCGGGGGACTTTGGGGGCATTC
>NW_015165416.1:18381-25984 GCF_001447785.1 Gekko japonicus
TTTCCCCTTTAAGAGCAGCCACGTTTCCCTGTTAAGAGCATGCAAGCCTGATCTCAAGTGGAGATCAGGCTTGGGAGGAAACATGGGTTCCACACACTTAAAGGGAGAGAGAGGCCTGGCTGTGGGTGTTGGGGGCGGAGCTTCCCCCGCCGGCCATCTGGCCGGGGGTGGGTAGAACCCCCAAAAAATGGAGGACCCCTGGCAAACTGGGGGGGTTGGCAACCCTAATCTGTCGTGACAGTGGGAGGTCTCCACGGCCTGGAGGCTGCGAAGCCCAGGTGTGAGGCCTGGCCCAGGCTGGCCCAGGTGACTAACACACTTGGGCACTTGATGTTACAGACATATTTAGACACGTAACTCAACACCTGCCACGTGCACGGCCATCTTGAATCTGAAGCTCTGCTAACTCAGCAGCACATGGGTGCCAGTTTGCACGTGGCCCCGTGGCGTCTGCCCCCCTCTTGCCCCATAGGAACCGACAGTTCTCCTCCCCCACCCACTCCGACCTTCACTGACCACGCCTCTTCCCTCCTCCCCCTTTCTAGGGTCTCCCTTTACCAGGGAGTTTGGGTGCGCCCACCTGGCCTTGTGCCCAAATGCCATGAGTAATATGATATATTATACACAGCTACAGATAGTCTGGATTAAAGTCACAACTCTTTGGGGAGGAGGAGGAGAATTCTGTCATTTCTGAGCACACCCCGAAGGATAATGAATGCCTAAACGGCACAGAACCCAACAACTTAGCAGGAACGAACGGTACTTATAGTAATTGTACCTCGTAAATCACTGCCCTCCTTTCTGGCATTTTGGGGAAGTCTTGTGTAAAGGGGGCTAGTGTGGGCACGTGCAGCGGAGTCCCTCAGGGTTCAGCCTGGATCTCTAGGGCAGGGCATCCAAGTCTTTTCCATAGTGGGACGCAGGATCAGAAATCCGTATGTGTGTCGCTCACATGACATTTTTCCCCGGATAAACAGGGTCAAACAACAAATATATATACTGCAAAAACCTTATTTATAAGTTAAAGTGTTCTATATGTTCCATCTTATAAAGTGCATTGTGTATTATTCCTTAAAGGGGGGGGGGTCTTCCCTTTTAGATGGAATGACTGTACCGGGAAGACCTGAGCTTTTCTTAAATCCTCCTGCATCGAGAGTATTAATCTCGGTATCCGTGGGGAATAATAATGCAGGCTAACTCTATCCCCTCTCAGGAAACCTGGAACTCTTTCCACAAATTTTGAGTCAATGGAAGATGTAGCAGATAAGATAGATGTTCTTTAACTGCCCATTTATTCATCCAGCTTATCATTCGACCATTACAGGGTAAGACGTTCAGTACTATTTTGTTACTATCAAGGAACAAACAGTGAGCTTCAGTCAATCATCCTGTCCCCCCCATCCTTTCCATCCTTTCTCTTAGACTGATAAATCACCCCGTTGCCTTGTTTACTTAGATCTTGCTCTCTCATTGGCACAGTAGATGCCACTGTTCCTTTCATTTCTACATTTCAAACATCCCTTACACCCCATGTTGTCCTTACTCCCCTTTACCAGAAAATCTTCAATACGTTTTGATAATATTTCTAATTTTTCAAAGACTCTCTGTAGAGTGTTAGATATTAAGAGTGTCTGATCTGCCAACACTTCCAGGTCTATTTGTTGTTTCTTCCATTCCCCCCCCCCCCCGCAGAAGTTCATCTATAATAGCAATGTAAGTCGGAGATTATAAAGGAGGATCTGAAGAAATATTCAAGGGACTTTGGGGGTGGGGTGGGACGACACATATCTTTGTCCCTAAGTGAAAGAGCGGCTGCGGTGGCTCAAGTGGTTAAGACGCTGAACTGCAGGCTGTGGAAGGTCAGTAGTTCAGCAGTTCGAGACCCGGGTGCCGCATGATGGAGTGAGCTCCCATCTCTAGTTCCAGCTCCTGCCAAACTAGCAGTTCGAATGCAAGAAATTGCAAGTAGATAAATAGGTACCGCTTCAGTGGGAAGGTAACAGCGTTCCGTGCGCCTTGGTGTTTAGTCATGCCGGCCACATGACCACGGAAACGTCTTCGGACAGCGCTGGCTCTTCGGCTTTGAAACGGAGATGAGCACCGCAACCCTAGAGTCGGATTCGGCTGGCTTTCGAGCAAGGGAACCTTTACCTTTAAGTGAAAGAGATCTATTAGAATTTTTGGTGACAAGGAAATTCTCCATCTTGCTCTGCTTAGAAGGGGGTAAACCCTCATCAAGGGGGTGCGCCCTTTTCCTTCTCATTTTCATATGACACTACACTACGTGATAGATAGCAAAAATATATTTAAAATCAGATCTGTAAAATCAGTAAAGTATCTTTAATATCTTGCTAAAATCAGATTAATCCTGCCAACCTAGCAGTTCGAAAGCAAGAAATTGTAAGTAGATAAATAGGTACCACTTCAGTGGGAAGGTAACAGCGTTCCGTGCTCCTTGGTGTTTAGTCATGCCGGCCACATGACCACGGAAACGTCTTCGGACAGCGCTGGCTTTGAAACGGAGATGAGCACCGCAACCCTAGAGTCGGATTTGACTGGCTTTCGAGCAAGGGAACCTTTACCTTTTACCTTTTACCTTAAAATCAGATTAAACTACTAAATTCCCACTACTTAGTTTATTATGCTAAAACACAAATCTGTTTAAATTAGATTAAAACCTAAAACCTAGCAGAACAGTAAAACCCTAAAAGCCTCAACTGGAATGGCCTTAAAAGGGTTGTAAGGGTTAAGGCAGTAATGGACCTTTAAAAAGAAAGAGAGAGAGAGAGAGAGAGAGAAAAAGAGAGAGAGAGAGAGAGAGAGAGAGAGAGAAAACCATGGGGGGGGAAGGAAAATTCTTCCCAGTTTCCCTTCTCCTCACCTTCTCCTTTGGTTTCCCTCTTCTCCAGGCTACTCAAGTTTCTCTTAGCGCTAGGGTTCCTTCATTGTTGTGTTCCCTGCTTATATCGCTCTTCCTATCTCAGACCAAGAAATTCTTAAGGTCTCCTTGCCAGCCTCCCAGGAGGCGAGACATTTCTCCACACCCACCATTAAGCTGACCCATGTGGCATGAACCAGAGCCCAGGCCTTTTCCATGGGAGCTCCTGCCCTGTGGCATGGGCTCCCTGAAGAGGTGAGAGGGGCTCTTCCTTGGAGGAGGCACTGCAAGTTTCACATCTTCGTGAGGCCTTTTGAGGGGGGTTGAATGGCAGGCATCTTTTATCGGGGGCAGGGGGAGAGAGATTTGGCCCTTTAAAAAAAAGTTTTTGTTTCAACTGAAAAGGATTTTTAACTTATTGTAAGCCGCCTTGAACCACAAGGAAAGACAGGATAGAAACGTTTTCACAAATCATATAAAGATATTTTTTTTAAAGATTCTACCTTCTTCAGCTTGATATCCATGTTGCAGAAAGCTGTAAGGAATCATAAATGGGAAAATGCGACATATGGACAGTACAAATACCATGAAGTGTCATGACATTAACCGATCATCTTCTCCCTTGGCAGTAGAATACCACCGTGTGAATGTCTGGGATTGTCAGTATTCACAAAGAAACTGTTTTACCACACGCTAATGCTGCGCTTTATTCTATTGTAAAGGAAACTATTTTCCTTTATTTATTCTATTTCCCTTTATTTATTCTAATTTATTCTATTGTAAAGGAAACTTTACAAGTTCGAGACCCGGGTTGCCGCATGACGGAGTGAGCTCCCGTCTCCAGTTCCAGCTCCTGTCAACCTAGCAGTTCGAAAGCAAGACATTGCAAGTAGATAAATAGGTACCACTTCGGTGGGAAGGTAACAGCATTCCGTGCACCTTGGTGTTTAGTCATGCCAGCCACATGACCACGGAAACGTCTTCGGACAGCGCTGGCTCTTCGGCTTTGAAATGGAGATGAGCACCGCAACCCTAGAGTCGGACTCGACTAGCTTTCGAGCAAGGGAACCTTTACCTTTAAAGGAAACTTGAGGTCTAAGTGCTGAGAAATTTTTCAGAAAAGGAGGGAATTTAAAATTCTTGGTGCATATTTTGAAAGATAAAACAGATAAAATACAAACGGGAAAGTTAAATGTTTTTCTGCAAAATCTCGCAAGCATCTGGAATTCTTTTCTTTTTATTTAAGAATTTTGCCTGTTAACTCTTTGCAGTAGAGGTAAGGGATTGTTAGAGACTGCATTAGGAAGCCTCAGAAGATAATTACACTAAATATGAACGGTTTAAATAATCCCAGTTCTAAGAAAGCAATGTAATTAATCACTTAAGCAAAAGAAAGATAACATATTGGGTAGAGATAACTGTTTTGGCCTGGTGCCTAAGCAGAGTAAAGTATTCTTCAGGGCGCTCCACTCCTCCACTTGCAGCTGCTGGATGACCTTGGGCAAGCCATAGTTCTGTCAGAGCTGTTCACTCAAGGACAGTTCTGGAAAGAGCTCACTTGACCCCAACTAGATCTGTTTTGGGGAGGGGGAGGGAAAGGAGTTGGTAAGCCGCTCTGAGACTACGAGTTAAGGTCAGGGTATAAATCCAATCTCCTCCTCCTCTCTTCCTTCTCCTCCTCTGCAAGCAGGCAGTCATTGACCATGTGCTCACCTGGGAGAGTGGGGGCAAGCTTTAAGGTAATGGTGAAAGTGTTGAGAACTAGAACATCTAAGCTAAAGAGCCTGCTGATCATCATCATCATCATCATCATCATCATCATCATCATCATTATTATTATTATTAACAGCTGATAGGGCACGTATAGAGAAAGGGACAGAGAAATTGTCTTTTGACCAATCTCCTGCTGTACTAAAAGTATGCTTGTAAACATTTTCTTTTTAATAAATATTTTATAATTTTTGATGCAGGGACTGGAGCAGCTCTCTGTACCACAAAGACCTCCACCAGGGAGCCAGGGGGGAGGCACGGAGTTGGCAAGCGGCTGTTCCTCCAAGGGCGCCCAAGGCATTAAGCTGTCCCCATGGTGACCCAGAGCTGACCTGTCTTAGCTGGTGATCAGTTGTAATTCTGGGAGATCCCCAGGCCACACCTGGAGGTTGGGAGCCCTGGAATGGCCACGCTTTCAGTGTTGGGTTGCCAACCTCCAGGAGGGACCATCAGTAATTTCTACCGAACTCCAGGCTAAAGAGATCTGTTGCCCTGGAGAAAATTGACTGAGGGGTGGAGCGGAGTCTAATAGCATCAAGCCCCTGTGGAGGTGAGGTCCCTCCCCTCTGCAAACTCTGTCCCCTGATCTGCCCCCAAACACCCAGGAATTCCCCAATCCAGCGTGGGCAACCCACTTTTCGTTTGAGCCAAGGCGCTCCTGCTTATGGCTTTAAGCGGTGGCTTCTCTGCCGACTATTTGACTGCTTGGGCCTTGCCGCCTCACAGCATTTAGAGATTATGAGAGAGGTCCCTGCCCGCCTAGGATTTATGATGGCATTTGGACTTGAGAAAGATCTTGTTTGAAACAGGTTCCTGTCATCTGGCGCTCCTGCTTATTGCTTTAAGCGGTGGCTTCTCTGCCGACTATTTGACTGCTTGGGCCTTGCCGCCTCACAGCATTTAGAGATTATGAGAGAGGTCCCTGCCCGCCTAGGATTTATAGTGGCATTTGGACTTGAGAAAGATTTTGTTTGAAACAGGTTCCTGTCATCTGATGATTTCTTGTTAAGAGGACCTGACAGGAGGACATCAGATTCAGTATGGTTTTTCGGACTGTCACAGACATTTTGATGTCCTTTTTTAATAACAATGTTTATTATTTTAGAATAAAGGACAAAACAAACATATATGAGAGTAATCAAAACAATGTTATATCTCTTAATCTACCTCATTCATAGATATCTAGTTCTTTATCTTTCTACCATCCAACCTACTAAAGTTTTTGCAAACCTATATTTTAACATTATATATTTTCTACTAAATAAACATTGCCGAAGCATTTCATTACAATTTTCTATTAATATAATCAAGTGTACCTTGGATTTTCTTAAACATAACTTTCAAATTATTTTTTTATCAACTATAATATACT
Source organism: Gekko japonicus (assembly GCF_001447785.1). Taxonomy (NCBI): domain Eukaryota; kingdom Metazoa; phylum Chordata; class Lepidosauria; order Squamata; family Gekkonidae; genus Gekko; species Gekko japonicus. The sequence goes on from NW_015165416.1 coordinate 24,402, forward strand.
TTGTTTAAAAGTTTCAACTTGATCTTCCATTGCATAGATTTGGATTTCAAATTTTTAAACATATTTCCTTAGTCTCTCTTAAACACTTGGAATTAACTCCTTTTGTTAATACAATTGAAATTTCTACTATCATCACGTGCATATAAGGTTTTTCACTTTAAGTTTAACTTCTGGGCCCAGTGGCGCCTTTAAGATCAACAAAGTTTTATGCAATTTTGATGTCCTTTAGGAGGATATTTCGCTTTAACTCTATTGCTTTAAGAGCACCTCAAGAGGCTTGCGTGGTTCTTGTCCACCACAACTGGATACATAGGCAACCTGGCAATTAGGGCAGGCCGAGTGGCAGAGACTGCCCAGAGCCAGGGGCCACGCCACGTGGCTCAGTGTGGGTGGGACCCCAGGGCTCCCAATGTGATATTCTGACCACTCCCTCATAAGAGCTCTGCAGCACTGAACAAGTCAGAAGACAAGGACTGGTTCCTTCCACCTCTTTCTCTTCGTCTTCCAAGACACCTTGCCAGACGGCCCCGAGGCTGCTATCCTCTCAAGCTGGCAGGTCACAAGGCCTCCTTGGCTAAGCAGCAGAATGGGGATCCGGAGGGGGTGAAGGGAAGGGAAGGAGGGAGGGAACTTTGCTCACCTGTCTGAAACGACACCACTCTCTGGATGGCTTGCGGGCGCACCTCACCAGAACTCCACCCTGGGACATCCCTGCAAGACAAACACGAGGTAAGCAGGGAGGATCCCGCACTTCCCTGCACCATGGGCGGCATCCCCCAGGCTCTTCCACTCCCTTCGGCTGGCCAACATCCACCGGCAGCTGTCAGTCCACATCCCCTGGCTTCAATGTCCACTGGTTCCCCTCCATCCTCAACCAGTCAGCCCATCACATTCACACACAACCATTCAGCCCGCCCACCCCCAAGGATGGACATAAACCAGGGAAATCTGCTTCAGTTTGTGGCTGAGAAAAGGACTGGTGTCAGAAACTGAGAGCTCTCCAAGAAGAAATTGATGAAGATTTCAGAGAGAGGATTCCATAACATATGGACAGTTTGATGGACTTGAGAGATAAGGAACCTTGTCTGAAATGGAGTTCTCTCTGAGAAGAAAATGATGAAGGCTTCAGAGAGAGGATCAAATCACTTTTGGCCAGGGCTCCTTTTGTAGAAAAAGCCCAGCAGGAACACATTAGCATAATAGGCCACACCCTTGACAGGGCAGAAAGAAAGAGAGAGATAGAGAGAGAGAAGGAAAGGAGGAGGAAAAGAAAGAGAGAAGGAGGGAAAGAGGAAAAGAATGAAAGAAAGAGAAAGGGAGAAGGAAAGAAGGGGGAAAGAAAAAGAAGGAAGGAAGGATAGAAATAGAGAGAGAAGGAAAGAAGTATGGAAAGAGGGAAAGAAAGAGAAGGAAAGCAAGTAAGAGAGAGAGAGGAGAAGGGAAAGAAAAACAAGGAAAAAAGGAAGAATAGAAAGAGAGAGAGAAGGAAAGAAGGAGGGAAAGAAAGAGAAGGAAAAAGTAAGGAAGAAAAAAGGAAAGAAAGAGGGAAAGAACGAAAGAAAGAGAGAGAAGGAAAGAAGAAG
>NW_015165416.1:26118-40140 GCF_001447785.1 Gekko japonicus
GAAAGAGGGAAAGAAAGAGAAGGAAAGAGGGGAAAAGAGAGAGAGACAAGGGAAGAAGGAGGGAAATATGGAACAAAAATAAGGAAAGAAGGAAGGAAAGCAAGTAAGAAAGACAGAGAGAAGGTGGGAAAGAAAAGGGAAAGAATGAAAGAAAGAGAAAGGGAGAAGAAAAGAAGGAGGGAAAGAAAAAGAAGGAAGGAAGGATAGAAATAGAGAGAGAACAAAAGAAGTATGGAACGATGGAAAGAAAGAAGGAAAGAAGGAAGGAAAAAAGAGAGAGAAGAAAAGAAGAAGGGAAAGACGTAACGAAAGAGAAGGAAAGAAGGAAGGAAAGCAAGTAAGAGAGACAGAGAGAAGGTGGGAAAGAAAAACAAGTAAAGAAAGAAAGGATAGAAAGAGAGAGAGAAGGAAAGAAGGAGGGAAAGGGGGAAAGGAAGGAAGGAAAGACAGAGAGAGAAGAAAAGAAGAAGGAAAGGGGATAAAAAGAGAAGAAAAGAGGGAAAGAAAGAGAAGGAAAGAAGCAGGGAAAGGGAAAGAAGTAAGGAAGGAAAGAAGGAGGGAAAGAATGAAAGAAAGAGAAAGGGAGAAGGAAAGAAGGGGGAAGAAAAAGAAGGAAGAAAGGATAGAGAGAGAGAAGAAAAGGAGGGGAAGAAAGAGAAGGAAAGAAGGAAAGAGAGAGAGAAGGGAAGGAGGAGGGAAGGAAGGAACAAAAGATAAGGAAAGAAGGAAGGAAAGCAAGTAAAAGAGAGAGAAGAAGGGAAAGAAAAAGAAAGAAAGAAGGAAGGATAGAGAGAGAAGGAAAGAAGGAAAGAAAGGGGGAAGAAAGAGAATGAAAGAGAGAGAGAGAGAAGGAAATGAGGGAAAGAAAGATAAGGAAAGAAAGAAGGAGAGAAAGAAAGAAGGAGAGAGGCGTCGGGTGACTTTTGTACAGCGAGAGAGGAGGGAAAGAAAGAGAGAGAAAGAAGGATGGAAAGAGGGAAACAAAAAGAAGGAAAGAAGGAAGGAAGGAAGGAAGGAAAGACAGAGAAGGGAAGAAGGAGGGAAAGATGGAACGAAAGATAAGGAAAGAAGGAAGGAAAGTAAGAGATAAAGAGAGAAGGAAAGAAAGGGGGAAAGAAAGAGTAGGAAAGAGGAAAAGAAAGAGTAGGAAAGAGGGAAAGAAAGAGAGAGAGAGAAGGAAAGAATGAGAGAAAGAGTGAAGGAAAGACAAGGAAGGAAAGAAAGAGAGAGAGACGGACGGAAAGAAAAGAAAGAGAAGGAAAGAAGGAAGGAAGGAAAGAGAGAAAGAGAGCAAGGAAAGAAGGAGGGACAGAGGGGAAAAAAGAGAAGGAAGGAAAGAGAGAGAGAGGGAGAGGGAAATAAGATGGAAAAGAGGGAAAGAAAGAGAGGAGGGAAAGAACGAAAGAAAAAGAGAGAAGGAAAGAAGGAGGGAAAGGAGGGAACGAGGGAAGGAAAAGAGAAAGAAAGAAGGAGGGGAAAAGGGAAAGAAAGAGAGAAGGAAAGAAGGAAGGAAAGAAGCAAAGATGGAGAGAAGGAAAGGAGGGAAAGAAAGAGAAGTAAAGAAGGAGGGGGAAAGACCAGGAAAGGGCCCTTGGAGAGGAGGGGAGGGGAGGGGAGGCAGTTTAAACTGCCTTGCTTAGGATTGCCTGGGTCCCCCGCATGTGGGTTTAACAGTTCTTATGGATTGGAGAGAAAGGACTGGTGCCAGAAACTGAGAACTATCCAAGAAGAAATAGATGAAGATTTCAAGAAAGGATTCTATCACATATGGACAATTTTATGGACACAAGAGAAGAGGAACCTTGTCTGAAATGGAGTCCTATCTAAGAAGAAAATGATGAAGGCTTCAGAGAGAGGATCAGATCACTTTTGCCCAATCTTCTGCAAATCTCTACCCATCTCTACCCATCTCTACCCATCCCTACCCATTCGCATTCATTCTCCATCCATCCACAAACATACTCGGTCCCTCGGCAGGAATGGGCATCCCAGCTCCGTCCATCTGAAGGGACGGGCATCCCCGCCCTGTCCCTCTCAAGGGACAGGCACCCAAGCTCCGTCCATCTGAAGGGACGGGCACCCGTGCTGCGTCCATCTGAAGGGACGTGCACGCCACGTTCCATGAACCTGAGTGGACCAGCACCCGTGCTCCGGCCATCTGAAGGGATGGGCACCTGGGATTCCATTCGCTCACACTTCCGCTCCCCGTCCATACACAACCTCCTCCCCCCCAACTGCCCGCTACACTACCCCTCCCCCACCCGCTCGAGCTACCTGTTTCTATCAGCTTCCGTCAGCCAATGATGAGAAAGAATTTGAAGTTAAGGAAAGCAGTGATGTAGTGGTTGCCGCAGAAAATAGAATAGACAAGAGTGACAATGAACTCAAGGGGAGGGTGGGTTTATTAGTTCTTATGGGTTGGAGAGAAAAGGACTGGTGTCTGAAACTGAGAGCTATCCAAGAAGAAATTGATGAGGATTTCAGAGAGAGGTTTGGTTTCTATCACACATGGACAATTTTATGAACATGAGAGAAAAGGAGCCTTGTCTGAAACAGAGACCTATCTAAGAAGAAAATGATGAGGGCTTCAGTGAGAGGATTAGATCACTTTTGGCCAATCTTCTGCAAACCCCTACCCATCCCTACCCATTCGCATTCACTCTCCATCCATCCATCCATCCTTCCATCCATCCATTCACACTCGGTCCCTCGGCAGGAACGGGCACCCCAGCTCCGTCCAACTGAAGGGACGGGCATCCCCACCCTATCCCTCTTAAGGGACGGGCACCCAAGCTCCGTCCATCTGAAGGGACGGGCACCCGTGCTGCGTCCATCTGAAGGGACGTGCACGCCACGTTCCATGAACCTGAGTGGACCAGCACCCGTGCTCCGGCCATCTGAAGGGACGGGCACCTGGGATTCCATTCGCTCACACTTCCACCCCCCGTCCATACACAACCTCCTCCCCCCAGCTTCCCGCTACACTACCCCTCCCCCACCCTCCCCACTCTGGCTACCTGTTTCTGCCAGCTTCCGTCAGCCAATGATGAGAAAGAATTTGAAGTTAAGGAAAGTAGTGTTGTAGTGGTTGCAGTAGAAAATAGAATAGACAAGAAACTCGAGGGGCGTGTTGGTTTCTTAGTTCTTATGGATTGCAGAGAAAAGGACTGGTGTCTGAAACTGAGAGCTGTCCAAGAAGAAATTGATGAAGGTTTCAGAGAGAGGATTCTATCACAGACGGGCAATTTCATGGACTTGAGAGAAAAGGAACCTTGTCTGAAACGGTGACCTATCTAAGAAGAAAATGATGATGGCTTCAGAGAGAGGATCAGATCGCTTTTGCCCAATCTTCTGCAAATCCCTACCCATCCCTACCCACTTGCATTCACTCTCCATCCATCCATCCATCCATCCATCCATCCATCCATCCATCCATCCATCCACAAACACACTCAGTCCCTCGGCAGGAACGGGCATCCCAGCTCCGTCCATCTGAAGGGACGGGCATCCCCGCCCTGTCCCTCTCAAGGGACGGGCACCCAAGCTCCATCCATCTGAAGGGATGGGCACCTGTGCTGCGTCCATCTGAAGGGACGTGCACGCCACGCTCCATGAACCTGAGTGGACCAGCACCCGTGCTCCGGCCATCTGAAGGGACGGGCACCTGGGATTCCATTCGCTCACACTTCCACCACCCCCGTCCATACACAACCTCCTCTCCCCAGCTTCCCGCTACACTACCCCTCCCCCACCCTCCCCGCTCCGGCTACCTGTTTCTGCCAGCTTCCGTCAGCCAATGATAAGAAAGATGTTGAAGTTAAGGTAAGCAGTGATGTAGTGGTTGCCGTAGAAATAGGATAAGATTGACAAGGAACTCAAGGGGCGTGTGGGTTTATTCGTTCTTATGAGTTGGAGAGAAAAGGACTGGTGTCTGAAACTGAGAGCTCTCCAAGAAGAAATGGATGAAGATTTCAGAGAGAGGATTCTATCACAGACGGACAATTTTATTTCGTGAGCCGGTTCATGCCCTTCCCTGCCCATTGCTTTCACTCTCCACCCGTCCACAAACACCCTCGGTTCCTTGGCAGGAATGGGCATCCCCGCCCATCTGAAGGGATGGGCACCCCAGCTCCGTCCATCTTAAGGGACGACCACCTGGGATTCCATTTGGTCACACTTCCACTCTCCGTCTACACACAGCCCCCCCAGCCTTCCGTTACATTACCCCTCCCCCACCCGCTCCGGCTGGCCGCTTCTGCCAGCTTCTGCCAGCCAACGTCATCAGGAGCTTCAGGCCGTGGCATCCCCTCAGGTCTCAAGGCGCCAGTTCCCCCCTGCTTACACTGCAAGCCCTCCCGCTTTCGCGGAAGAACTTGCCTTCTGGGTCCTCTCCCATCCGTCCACACATCGCCCTCTGGTCCGTATCAGTGCTCCTCCTCCTCCTCCTCTCGTGTTGATGTGCCAACTTGCCTCGGCCTGGTGGAGAAACGAGGAGTATGACTTAAAGGCCAGTCTGGAAACTCAAGGGCCCTCTTCCCCTCAGCCTGCTGTCTGATCCTCTCGCTCCCATTCCCACTTCCTGAAAGAGATACTCCGGAGTACATTCATTCCTGTTTGGTGGGTGACAGTGTCACCCCACCCTTCATTTCGTCTTGGCTAAGCAGCAGAATGGGGATCCGGAGGGGAGGGAGGGGAGGAAAGGAGGGAGGGAGCTTTGCTCACCTGCCTGAAATGTCACCACTCTCTGGAGGGGCTTGCGGGTGCACCTCACCATAACTCCACCCTGGGACATCCCTGCAAGACAAAGACGAGGTAAGCAGGCCGGATCCTGCACCTCCCTCCAACCATATAAATGAGGCCTCTTTGCGAAACGGGCGATTTGACTGAGGACGCTTTGGCTAAGCCATCATCAGAAGGCACTTTCTGGGCCAGAAATGATTTTCAGTGAAATATCCTTTGGCATGTGATTGCATCTTTGGAGGCCTCGTTTCTACTTTTATTCTGTGCCTAGCGGTTTCACTTTGGAGCAATTCCTCTCTGGTCCATCTTGTATCCATGTTGCATAATTAAATGATTGCTGCAAAGTGTCAAGGAAATTCATCCCTCAGCTCACACGTCTTATGACATTTCCATGCTTCGATTTGCATGTGGGGACCAGTGTTCCCTCTAAGCTGAGTTAGTGTGAGCTAGCTCACAGGTTTTTAGCCTCTGGCTCACACATTTTTGTCTTAGCTCAGGAAGAAGAAGAAGAAAGAAGAGATTGGATTTATACCCCGCCCTTCACTACCCAAAGGAGTCTCAGAGTGGCTTACAAATGCTTTTCCCTTCCCCTCCCCACAACAGACACCCTGTGAGGTAGGTGAGGTTGAGAGAGCTCTTTCAAGAACTGCCCTTTCAAAGGTCAGCATCCTCAAAAGGAAGCAGTGTCCCCAAGGCAACAAGTCCTCCTTCGATGTCACAGGAGCTGAGGTCCCTGCTGCAAAGTGTCAAGGAAATTCGTCCCCCGACTCACACGTCTTACATAATTTCCATGCTTTGATTTTCATGTGGGGACATATCACCCCTGGCTGCCCCTATTTAATTTGTTGATTTTCTTTAAAGCGTCAATGAGCCACCTTTCTGCCGTGTGGAACTCAAGGCAGCTTACTACAGAAGCAGAACAGGAAAGAAACAGAATAAAAAGAACCATGATAGAAACTATAACGTCACCAATTAAAATCCGCAAGCCCTCACACTTTCTTCCTCCCACTCAAGAGCCAGCCTACCTTGATTCGTTCCCGTCTCCATCTTTCCCCCCTCCTTTCCTCCCCATCATGGCCTCCCCGTGAAAAGGCTGGCTCTGTTGTGTGGTGGTCGCCGGCTCAACCAGCTCAGGCCGGCTCCCAGTCGTGCCACGGTGGCTGCTGGCACTGCCATCGTGCCAAGACTCAGGGCACCACAGCCACCGCTTGCCAAGCCAGGCTCAATTGTGTTGGTAGTGTACCAGGCCTGTCCTCGGCAAGTCCTCCTCCATCAGGGGACACGAAGCTTAGAGGGAGCATTGGTGGGGACATATCTATCACCCCCTTCCCTGGCTGCCCCTATTTAATTTATTGATTCTCTTTAAAGCATCAGTGAGCCACCTCTCTGCCGTGTGGAACTCCTGGCGGCTTGCTACAGAAGCGGAACATGAAAGAAAGAGCATAAAAAGAACCATGATAAGAAACGATAACGTCACCGATCAAGAGCCGCAAGCCCTCCCGCTTTCCTCCTCCCACTCACCAGCCAGCCTACCTTTATTGGTTCCCGTCTCTGTCTTTTCTGCCTCCTTTCCTCCCCATCATGGTCTCCCCATGAAAAGTCTGGCTCCGTTGTGTGGTGGTCACCAGCTCAGGCCGGCTCCCAGTCGTGCCACGGTGGCTGCTGGCACTGCCATTGTGCCAAGACTCAGGGCACCACAGCCACCGCTTGCCAAGCCAGGCTCAATTCTGCTGGTAGTGAGTTTCCAGAACTCGCTACTGGGCCTGTCCTCGGCAAGTCCTCCTCCATCAGGGGACACGATGACCTGGGGGAAGAGGCCTTTCCGGGGCTCTTTCGGGGGCCCAGTCTCCTCCCCCTCCCATAGCTTTCCTTTCCAGAAACCAAGTTTCGGAATGTTTGGCAACTGCACTGTGGTTGCCAAGCAACCCCCAACAGCCACAGAATCCAGCGGGCAGTCTTAAAGCGACAGATGTTGGTTCTGTTCTTTCACAGAGTTTTGAGTCCACGATGTGTTGTTTCCCTCAGATTTCTTCTGCAAACTTGGGACTGCTTTGGGTTTGAACAGAAATTCCCCCACACACACCTCCATTTTGCATTGGGTTGCCAGGTCCCTTGGGTGAGTGGAGGGGTGGGTGGGGGGTGCACTTACTGGGACGGAAGGAAATAGAAACAGAAGATCAAGGTGATGTAGGCACACTGGGGGTGACGCTCTGGTTTGTGGGCAAAGCTCTATGCTGAATTATCCTCAGGCCACAGTGCTTCTGAACGGCTAAGTCTATCTGACTCCTGCTCTGTTGGTGGGAGAGTAGAGTGGAGAGGCCTGAAATCAGCCCCTTCAAGGAACTCTACGAACTCCAAGGGGGCAACAAGGACAGACATCTAAATCACTTGACAGTCGGCTGACAGTGATCCACCTAATCAAGCCATCCATCCATCAATCAGCATGTCAGACTCCTTCAGCAATCAGCTCACAACAGCTTTCATTCAAAGAAGTAAAGTTTATTGAGACATTGAGAGTATGCAGAGCAATGTTCCCTCTAAGCTGTGGATTCCAGTGAGCAAAAATTCTGCTCTGTGAGCTACTGGCATTAAAGTTGTGAGCGAGCGATTTGGCTACTGCATAAGTTAGTTTGCCCTGGAGCCGTCCTTCCTGAGCTAAGAAAAAAATGTGTGAGCTGGGGGCTAAAAAATGGTGAGCCAGCTCACATTAGCTCAGCTTAGAGGGAACACTGATGCAGAGTATCTTAACCATGTCATGTTAGAACTGGGGGAAAGTGTGTGAAGCAAACAGATATACATTATTCAAGAGGGTCCCTGATGGCGGCCAGCCAAAGAGGCAACAGGTATGTTGTACGCACAGTTTATGAATCACTTTATCCTCTAGCAGGTTTGACTTGGTGGGTGTACTTAGCACTTCCATGGTGCATATATTAAGTGCCATTTATGATTCTAACATCATGAATGTATTCAGGTATTAACTTTGGTTCAGTTGTGACTGTTGTTTGGATGCATGATGGGAGGGTAAAATGCTGAAAGAACAAAATGTTAACCTGCCATTTTTGCTGAGGCTTTCGGCCTTGACAGCCCAGTCTAACGGTGCATGTCTGCCTAGCTGAATAGAGAACATTAACAGCCTGTAAACATAACAGCTATAAATGGATACTTTTGGAATTTCACAGTCTAAGAAAAAGAAGCACTTATTGTTTAGCTAAAAGAAAAAGTTTACTTGGGAGAGCCCAGCCCAAAAGGTTTTCCACCAATCTGAAACCCAATAGGTCAGAGTGCTGATATTTGATAGAACCAATAATTCTGTTTTATTTCTCTGATGTAATGTGAAATATAAAATGCTATGTCACCCACTGTAACACTCGAAGTGTCTGTTGGGTATTCAGGGTTCCAAAATCTTGAGAACTGTACTCTTCCTTTATTAATTAATTTTTATTAATTTTTTTGGTCTTCTGCTCTACAGGACTGCTTTGTGTGTTTTCTCAAATTGGCCTGGGCAAACACAACCAGGGACAGAGGTTCTGTCTATCAGGTAGGAACCCGCCAAAGTAACGGGCTACAGTTCCCAAGAGAAAAGCTACACCAAGCCAAAGTAATGGGCTACAATTCCCAAGAGAAAAGCTACACCGGGCGTTCAATGTCAGGAGGCACCAGTTACAGAGATAAAACATAGCACAGATTCAGCATAAAGGAAAGTAGACATTCCAGAGAGATCTCCCCCTCCCATCCCCACGACAGCCAGGACTTCGCAGAGGCCTAGCTGATACAGCACAAATTGCAACATTACAAGTTACAGACAGAAGAAGAAAACTCGAACAAAAAGTCTACCATAATAACTATATACAGAGACAATATCAAATTATGAAATTAGCTTGTTATGTATGGAATGGAATGAATGTATATAGAGCTTGAGTCTGATGTAAGGTATTGAAAACCAGCCTATCAGAGCCAGGGAAGTTCTGGAGGGAAGCAAACTGATTGGTCTTTATTTACAATATCTGATTGGATGTTATCTGACATGGGGGCGTGGCTTGCCAAGCCCAGACTGTTTAAAAAGGAGCTCAGTTGTTTGTCTCGTTCTGACTTTGTTGAATAAAGCTGTTATCACTGTTCACCTGCTTCCTCGAGTCTTGTATTCAAAAAATTGGCAACGATGGGATTCTAGAGCGGGTAGGCAGCCCCGCTGAACAAACACCAGAACGGCGAATGACCGAGAAGCCCCTGAGGAACCCAGGGCAGAAGAATGAGACCTGGCTGATCAAACGGCTGCAGCACTTATACCAGTGCCTGCACCCCGAACAATGATGGCCGTCAACCCGCGGTTTGAAGCATTCGAACCAGACCTTGAGGACTGTGACTCCTACCTTGCCAGGTTCGAGTTCCACCTCCAGGCTAACCAAATCAAGGATGAGGACCAGCAGACAGATCTTCAGGACTGATACAAAACCGGGCATGTTGGGGGGGGGTGATGCTCCTCAGCTCATCTGGGAGGGCTGTATTCGACGTCGCTCGGTCCCTGGTCGCTCCGGCTGAAATCAAGACTGTGTCCCTGGCTGACCTAAAGCTGAAACTGAAGGGACATGTGCCGCAACCTTCGCAGATTGCTAGTCGGCATGCGTTCTATAAGCAGTCCCAGGCAGCAAACGAGACAGTTGCTGAATTTGTGTCAGCCTTGCGGAAGGCTGCGTGGCCATGCAATTTTACCGACCTCGAGGAAGCGCTTCTCGACCGGCTCGTCTGTGGCATGAAGGACGAGAAGCTGCAGCAACGGCTGTTCGCACGGTTGCCTCTCACCTATGCCGTGGCCTACTTGGAGGCTGTCGCCGCCGAGGCCGCTGAGAAAGCAACACAAGAAGAACATCAGAACCTGGCTCCAATCCAACAGGGGCCAGTAAGTCTCATTTAATGTTAATTAAAAAGCAAATTTTAAAATTTTAAAATAAAAATGTGTGTGTGATATTTGTTCATGTCTTGTGGCTCTCAAACATCTGACATTTATTCTATGCGGCTCTTACATTAAGCGAGTTTGACCACCCCTGCACAGATTGCAGGTTAGACATCCATTACCAGATGTCCTATTTTTAGAAGACATGTCCTCTTCTTTTGGTGTCTGTCCTCTTTGGGGTACTTAAAAAAAAACACTGATGAAAATGTCCCCTTTTTGGGTTGGAGGTTAGGAATATTCCTAGTTAGCAGCAATGATTACAGCTTAAACAGGAGGGGTATTCAAAAGGAGATTTGTCATAGGGATCACTTGTTTGAGTCGGGAAATAGGTCCTCTTTTTTGCTTTTCAAAGTATGGTAACCCTGGAACTTAAATCTCTGAGTGGTGTGTTCATGCTTGAGTCCAGAGCGCATGCATCTCAGCCTCGGATCTTGAATTCATAGAGCCACCTGTCCAGATAGTAAATGTTTGCTAAATGTGTTTGTGCTCCAGCACTTCTTATATGGAAGGAAAAACAGATCTATTGCAAGATTAAACATCCTTAAAGAGCTTTTCCCCCTGAAGGAGTGTACTAACGCACTCTTCTTCAGGAGACAGGACAGAGCTTGGGGCAGGGTTATTTTTGGGCAGGAACGTACAGGAACGGAGTTCCGACTGGCTCCCAAGTTGGCCACGCCCAGCAGGAACTCATTAGCATAATAGGCCACACCCAACAGCAGAAACTCATTAGGATTGGCTACATTAGAGGTGTGTGGCCTAACATGCAAAGGAGTTCCTGCTACAAAAAAGTCATGGGTTTTGACAACAAACAAGGTAAACAGAATAAGAAGCAAAAGGTGGGTGTGGCTGGATGACCACACTTCTGGTAACACGTGGGTGTGGCCCAATATGCTAATGAGTTCCTCCTGTTGGGTGTGGCCTATTATGCTAATGAGTTCCTGCTGGGCTTTTTCTACAAAAAGAGCCCTGACTTGGGGTGTTTCCAATCTGTATACGCCTGTCCTTATATCTATGCAAAGTTGGAGGGCAGTGTCTACCCTACAGTCTGGGCCAAGGATTGCCAACGATTCAGCTTATCCCTGTAGCTCTGCCTTTAGTCTTTAGCAGCAGCAGCAGCAGCAGCTTTATAGTCCCTAAAGTAGCCGTCTTCCGGTGGGGGCATGGAGTTCTTTTGAAATTACAACTGATCTCCAGGCTATGGAAGAGGAAGAAGAAGAAGAAGAGGAGGAGGAGGAGGAGGAGGAGGAGGAGATTGGATTTATAACCCGCCCTTCACTCAAATCTGCATTTGCATTTTTAAATCAGTTTCACGCTGCTGTGACGCCGTCTTTCTCTATGCTTGTTTGAATGTTGTTTGGAGAAGATTCTTTTAAAGCAGTGCAGAGGTGCAATGACAGTGGAGCCGCCGAGGAGGAGGAGGAGGAGGAGGAGATTGGATTTATAACCCGCCCTTCACTCAAATCTGCATTTGCATTTTTAAATCAGTTTCACGCTGCTGTGACGCCGTCTTTCTCTATGCTTGTTTGAATGTTGTTTGGAGAAGATTCTTTTAAAGCAGTGCAGAGGTGCAATGACAGTGGAGCCGCCCGAAAGGACGATAAACATATGTGGACATGCAAAAGTATGCTAGCACTCTTGAGGTGTGAAAACCACACCAAATGTAGACAGCTTTTTTGAAGACGAGTCAGAAGGCTGGGACAAATGCAGATTGGGAGGCTGTCGCAGAGCATTTTGGAAACTCCTTTCCCTTCCCCTCCCCACAACAGATACCCTGTGAGGTAGGTGGGGCTGAGAGAGTTCTGACAGAACTGCCCTTGAGAGAACAGCTCTGACAGAACTATGGCTTGCCCAAGGTCATCCAGCCCGGTGCAAGTGGAGGAGTGGGGGAATCAAACCCGGTTCTCCCAGATTACAGTCCGCGCACTTAACCACTACACCAAACTGGCTCTCAGAGATCACTTCCCCAGAGGAAACGACACCTTTGGAAGGTACGTGTTGGAATGATAACTCTGCTGAGCTCCTCCCCAAGCGCTGCTTTCCTAGGCTCCGCCCCTCCATCTCCAGGAATTTCCCAAGTCACAGTTGGCAACCCAAAGCAGAGTTACACCCTTCAAAAGCCACTGCCCTCCATGGACTTAGAAGGGTATAACTCTGCTTAGGATGGTACTGGTAAAAGTCTGGGTGTTGGTAGGCAATAATATTTATCTTCCTGCTTGTGGAAAGGTGATTTCTGCACATCAAACAACTGCCAGAAACACCCGAACAGGTGAGGTGAGGTCACCTTTTTCCCTCCTGGTCAGTTGGCAACTCAAGGTCAAGCGCAGGTCTAATAGCAGATGCAATCATCAGTGAAGTGTGTCCCCTGGCCTGGTTTTCTCCCCCCTTCTATGTAGGGTTGCCAACTCTGGGTTGGGAAATCCCCAGAGATTTGAGGGTTGAGCCTGTGGACAGCAGGGGAAGGAAGGGACTTCAACTGGTTATCTCTCCTTATATATAAAAGAGCTTTTGTGTCCCTCTGGCCTCAATGTTCCACACGCTCCCACAGCCTTTGGCTCCCTGAACCGTCCGTTGCTTCTCCTGCCCACCTGCCGAAGCGGGTGAGCAGGAGAAGCCTCCCAGAGCCCCCCCCTCCTGGCCCACCCGCCGAGGCGGCCGAGCTAGGAAGGGCCCAGGAGGGAGTGGGGAGGCATTTAAAAACCTCCCCGTTGCTTCTCCTGCCGGCCTGCCGAAGCGGGCGAGCAGGAGAAGGCTCCTGGAGCCCCCCTGCCCCCTCCTGGCCCGCCTGATGATGTCTCAAAAACACATCCCGCCACCCCCCCATCCAGATTTCCCTTCCCCACAGCCTACCACTGGCCTCTCGGGGACAAGCACCTGCTGGGTGGGTGGGTGGAGCGTGGGGCGGGGCGGGGGGAAGAGAACTGCCCACTGCTGCAGGCACTTCCCCAGGCCCTCTTCCTAGAGCTCATTGCATTCATTTCCGCAACGGGCCTTTCTCCTAGTAATACCATAAAGTCTGGAGCAGCTATCTTCTCAAGGGGAACAGCCCTCTCTTCTCTGGAGATCAGTTGTAATTCTGGGAGGTCTCCAGTCTCCACCTGGAGGCTGGCAACCCTGCTTCTATGCCACTCCAGTTTGTGCCTCCCTTGGTGCTGATTTTATTCTCCTGGTTTTACTGTCTGTTGTTTCAAAATACTGAAGATTGGGTTTGCTGTTTTTCTTTTTTAGTTTATTGAGTTTTATGTACTCTATATTGTTCTATGTTGTTAGCTGCCTTGGCAGAGTCTGGAGAGGGCAGGATGTAAATCTTTTAAATAGGTAAATAAAGTCACCCTGGCAAGGCTGGTTCCAGCAGAGGCCCACTGGGCGTTGCATCATTCCTGTTTGAGGAAGGAACCGTCTTTTGCATTCAGCAGCGACGACGGACCGAGAAGTAAATACTGCCAGATGCACTGGGGCTGACTCCCAGGCAAATATGCCTAGGGTTATAGGGTAGGCCTACAAATATTATTAGCCATGTCAGCGAATTGGAACCTACAAGTACAGAGAGAGTCTACCACTAATTCTGAAGTGTAGTGGGTTAGACGCATGTAGAAACCACTAATGCAGATGTAGTGATCAGCGTGGTTTACTGGTACACAGGGCTATTTTTGGGCAGGAACGCATAGGAACGGAGTTCCGGCTGGCTCTCCAAGTTGGCCACGCCCAGCAGGAACTCATTAGCATAATAGGCCACACCCAACAGCAGAAACTCATTAGCCTATTAGGCCACACCCTTCACAGCACAGCATATTAGCATATTAGGCCACACCCCATGTTACCAGAAGTGTGGCCTAACATGCAAAGGAGTTCCTGCTACAAAAAAGCCCTGGGTTTTGACAACAAACAAGGTAAACAGAATAAGAAGCAAAAGGTGGGTGTGGCTGGATAACCACACTTCTGGTAACATGGGGGTGCGGCCTAATGTGCTAATGAGCTGTGCTGTCAGGGGTGTGGTCCAATATGCTAATGAGTTCCTGCTGTTGGGTGTGGCCTATTATGCTAATGAGTTCCTGCTGGGCTTTT
Source organism: Gekko japonicus (assembly GCF_001447785.1). Taxonomy (NCBI): domain Eukaryota; kingdom Metazoa; phylum Chordata; class Lepidosauria; order Squamata; family Gekkonidae; genus Gekko; species Gekko japonicus. The sequence goes on from NW_015165416.1 coordinate 39,872, forward strand.
TCTACAAAAAGAGTCCTGCTACCCTAAGCTTCCAAACATAGGCTAAGAATTCACGGCAACAGACAAAGTAATTGCCGGAAACTTATCAGACAATAAAGAAGAAGAAGAAGAAGAGAAGAGATTGGATTTATACCCTGCCCTTCACTTGGAGTCTCAGAGCGGTTTACAAACTCCTTCCCCTTCCCCTCCCCACAACAGACAACCTGTGAGGTGGGTGGGGCTGAGAGAGCTCTGACACAAACTGCTCTTTTTCAAGGACAGCTGTGCCA
>NW_015165416.1:40515-40759 GCF_001447785.1 Gekko japonicus
CCCAGAGTCTACTTCAACGCTTTAAATGACATCCGTCAAATCTCAGGACCTAAGCTGGGTCGGCCCCGGCTAGTTATTTGGATGGGAGACCTCTAAGGAATACCAGGGTCGTGACGTGGAGGCAGGCCATGGCAAACCACCTCTGAACATCTCTGGCCTTGAAAACCTTACAGGGTCACCGTCGATGTTCCCTCTAAGCTGTGGAGTCTTGTGAGCAAAAATTCCTTACTTTGTGAGCTCCTGG
>NW_015165416.1:42207-46592 GCF_001447785.1 Gekko japonicus
CATTTGTGACGGAGTTATTTCTGGCAGCTGACTTTGGCCCAAAATGCACGGGTGTTTTCCCTCAGTTTCACCATGCATGTCCATCCAGTTTTCTTTGTTGTTCTGCATTGATCTCCCTCCCTTTGAAGCTCAGTTCGCTTTCTGGCCGCTGTTTCCCTGGGTTTTTGGAGAGTGCTTTTGTGCCAACTATTCCCTTGTTTCACTTCCAAGCTGAAGGTAAGTCAAAAGCATACAGATTCCCTCTGATTCCCTCCCTGCCCTTTTGCCACCCCTCAAAGGTCACATCGAGGACATCCCGCCCACTTTGCACCTTCTGCCATCCTCCCCTCTTCATCGGTGTGCAAGCTCCATTTCCCCCTCATTTAATTTTTTTTTAAAAAAATTGACAAGCGGCATGAGTCTAGTGATAGAAAACTATCGCTAGACTCGGATCACTGAATTTAAAAAGTTTTAAATGATGGGGGGAGTTCAAAAGGAGCTGCGTGAGGTTTAGATCCCTGCTGGTATTGACTTGAAAGGGGGATTGGAGAGGAGGCAAATGCCATTTTGCAAATGGCAAAAAAGGGGGGGGAATGATTTCATACATGCAAACATAATAAAGGGGGAGGGTTGACATGCAAAATAGACATGCAAAGAGAGACACTGGGATGGTAAGCCTAAAACTTTGAAAATGTTTTTCCCTTTAATGCTTTAGTGAACAAAGTTGGGGGGGGGGGTTGGCAGTGTTTGGAAGACAACATTGGAATCTTTGGAAGCCAACATTGGAAGCGGTGGCGCAGATGGTAGAACGTCTGCATTAACAACCATGAACAGCCATTGTGGCTGTTCGAGAATCCACCGCGGCCGAGGTGAGCACCCGGTCCCAGTCCCAGCTTCCGCCCACCCAGCGGGTCGAAAGCAGTTTACAGCTATGCGAGTAGACTAATGGGTACCTACCCTTAGAAGGGTAGGGGCACCCTCCTCCGACGAGGAGCATGGAGTTGGCACAGACGGCGGTAAAATCATCGGTGGCAATGGTGGCGACGGAGCATCTGGTGGTGGAAGTGGATGACGATGCAGCGGCTGCAGCACGGACAGAGCGATCCCTGGCAGCGAGCAGACCATTGTGCGACCAACGACAACAAAGGAGAGAGACTGGGAGGCACCCGATGACGCACAACGCTGGGCGCGGCAGAGCCTGACCGGACGGAGCCAGAGCCAGGAAGCGAGCGTGAAGTTGTGCACCTGCACGGTCCCACCAATCGACAGTCGCCTGGGAAAAATGCCAAGAGAGATCGCCGGGAAGAAACAGTCACGCTGGAGCAACAACGAGGCCCTCCAACTAGGGTGCCGGTAGGCTCCCCCACCCCTATCATGTGTGGCCCAAGTTAGGGACGAAGGGTTACTAGAACCACTACATATGTAAACCACCCAGAGACCCCTAGGGGTTAGGGCGGTATAGCAAGTTGAAAGTTAAATTTAAAAAAACCAAACATTAAAATGGCAGCTGAGCCACATGGACCTTCTGTGAATGGCCAAACTTCAGAATAACTTGGGATTGATGCATTTGGAAGAAGAGTGAAACCTACACAGGACAGGCTTTAAAAAACTGCCAAGATCACAACCGGTTTGCAGGATCAAATTAGAGAACCACAAAGAGAAAACCATGCAAATGTGCAAGGAAGGGAAGGAAATTAGCATTACTATGCAGCTGCACTGAGTAACAGTGAAAATAACCTCCTAGTTTTTTCAATTTAGTGGCAAAAGACTAAAAGAGCTCTCTAGAGTTTCTGCCAGAGGACGACTCCTCCATATAGATTGCAGCCCTGTGCAAAGCATGGTGGAATTGCAGACAACTTTGTGCACAGGTGCACGCACACATACACACAAAATGTTGCCAACAATCACAGCTTGCAGTTCCAGTGTCAGTGGGTTCTACCATGCAATCTGTACGCTCAATATCTTCCCCCATATTATGAGATTGTGTGACTCTTTCCCATTTTTCACAATAACACAGCCAATAACACAGCAGAAAATCCCCCAGTGCTTACAATCTGGAAAATGCAGCTTCTCAACTGCTTGTCAGTTTCAGAAAAAGTCTGGTCAGTTTCAACAGCAGGTTTCCCCCTTTGCCTGTGTTCCTTTCTCTTCCCTTTCATTCAACCAACACTAACATGCATGTGCAAAACCTGAACCATGAGGATTTAAATGGGAGGTGCTTGCTGGATGCTATGGTACAGCCATGATAGGGCAATTGCGTAATTTTTAGGAAAAACTTTGGATGCCACTCCCCGCACATCACAAGTGATGTATCACTCCAATTTAGAAAAGTGTGTTTTTAAAATTTTAGCTGAAGAACATATTTACCAGAGGAAAAAGAATGGTGTGTAAGGTGGGCACAGAATCTGCAGTCAAGATTAAAGACTTACTGCTCTGAAAATCTGTAGTAAGATGTGCGTGCATAATGGGCCATAGTGAAGACACTGCTTTGCAGAAGAGTGGAAATTTGTGGAAATGCACATCACTTTTCATGGTAAGGGTTAACACAAATAAGAAAATGGTATTAACTGCCCCCAACACACCCAAAGTACGGTGCCGGGGTGTTTGTGTGCGGGTATGGAAATGTGTGAATTCACTCTGAGACTTTTACCAGGAAAAGGTCATCTTTATGCTACAGTAACAGTAAGCTAGGAGCTGTGGTGGCTCAAGTGGTTAGGATGCTGAACTGCAGGCTGTGGAAGGTTGGTAGTTCAGCAGTTCGAGACCCGAGTGTGCCGCATGATGGAGTGAGCTCCCGTCTCTAGTTCCAGCTCCTGCCAACCTAGCAGTTCGAAAGCAAGAAATTGCACGTAGCTAAATAGGGACCACTTCGGTGGGAAGGGAACAGCGTTCCGTGCGCCTTGGTGTTTAGTCATGCCGGCCACATGACCACGGAAGTGTCTTCGGACAGCGCTGGCTCTTCGGCTTGGAAACGGAGATGAGCACCGCAACCCTAGAGTTGGATTCGACTGGCTTTCGAGCAAGGGAACCTTTACCTTTTTAACAGTAAGCTGCACCTTTGAGACCAACAAAGTTTTATTAAAGGTATAAGCTTTCGTGTGCAGGCACACTTCTTCAGATACAATTAAATGGAATTACCAGTCTATAGATATAGGCAGAGGGTGAGCGGTAAATTAGCATACAGCATAATGAAGATGTTTAACAGATTCAAGGACCAAACAGGAATAACAAGCTTAGTTTATATGGTTACCATTTGTTTGGGTTTAATTTTTTTTGGGGGGGTGAACATAGTGAAGGAAATAAATATGTAAATATTGGAGATTGATGGGCAGATGTTAATTGTGGAATGCTGAGACTAATTCACTGAGACCCTGCCGTTATGTATTTATTTAGGTATTTATTTATTAAATTAGATTTACCGGGCCACCCTTCCCTACAAGTAAGGCTCGGGGCGGCTTACAACAGAGTAGCACAGAATAAATAATTTAAGTTAAAACCAACATTAAAACTACTTGAAAACAGATCGATATAGACAACGGTATGCAGTCCAAGATGACGGGGGAAAATTCAGCCCCCCAGCCTCCTGGGGGGGGAGGGTTGCAAGGGGTGGAGGGAGTAAATGAGAGTGCCAGATGTCAAATGGTCCCATCGCTGACCTCAACCAAGTGCCTGGTGGAATATCTCTGCCTTACATGCCTGTGGAAAGGTAGCAATTCCTGCACAGCACGGATGTTCTCTGGCAGAGAGTTCCACAAGGTGGGGGAAATCCAGGCACCCTCCAGGCACCCTGACCCCAAACCACCAACCCCCTACCACCAACCCCAACTTCACCAGGGGTGTCAGGGAACCAAACAGACTCACCATAGCTCCTCCAAGCACCAGGAGGTCAGGGGAACTTGCACAACACCACAGAACCTTCCCAGGAGGTACCCGGGACCCTTGGATAGACCACCCAGAACCCTTGTGATCATGGGCAGCCATTAAACACAGGCCCTAACACTAACACAAACCCTAACCCTAAGCCCTGGCCCTGGTTGAGGACAGCCGGACCTCTCTCTCAGGCTGAGCACTACCAGGAGGTTCTTATTCCCTGATTGTAATGCTCTTCCACGGGCATAATGAGAGAGGTGGTCCCCAGGGCCGGCTCACCCGCTAGGCGAACTAGGCATTCGCCTAGAGCGCGAGCCGGCCCTTAGGATGCCAAACTGCTCTCCAGCAGGGCGCTGTCTCGCAGTTCAGCTCCCCCTCCGTCCGACATCGGTGCGGGCTTCCACCGTCGGCGGGCGGCGCCTACTCCTCGCCCCATCGCCCCTCGCCCGGGATGGAGCAGCTGCAGTGGCGGAGGAGGGCCAGGGAGCTCCGCTTTCTCTCCGGGCATTGTCTCGCCGCTCAGCCCCCCCCCCCGG
>NW_015165416.1:46792-52586 GCF_001447785.1 Gekko japonicus
CAGCGGCTCCTTCTGGGGAAGCTCCTATAGTCTGTGACTGTGCGACGACTTTCCTGCGCTGGCCTCTGTCCAACTGGCTCTGGCCATGCAGCGTCGCCGCGTTGTCATGTCTCAGGGCCAATCCCCGCCTGGAACGATTGCTGCTTGGTGTTAAATCGCTGCCATGTTCTTTCACTGGATCGCTCCGCCACCGTTGCTGCCGCCGGCACAACTGCTCCACTCCTCCTTGCCGCCAAAATGCCAGAAGGCAGGTGCCCCCCTGCACCTAAGGCAGGTACCCATTTATCTACTTGCTAGGCTTTCGAACCGCTGGTCTCCCGCTTCTGACCAGTGTTCCCTCTAAGCTGAGTTAGTGTGAGCTAGCTCACAGTTTTGTAGCCTCCGGCTCGCACATTATTCTCTTAGCTCAGGAAGGATGGCTCCAGAGCAAACTAATTTATGCAGCAGCCAAATCGCTCACTCACAACTTTAATGCTCACAAAAGTAGATTTTTCGCTCACCAGACTCCACAGCTTGGAGCAGTGATGGCGAACCTTTTAGGGACCGAGTGCTCAAACTGCGACCCAAAACCCACTTATTGATCGCAAAGTGCCAACACGGCAATTTAACCTGAATACTGAGGTTTTACTTTAGAAAAATCAACTCCTACATTAACTTAAAATGATCCAAACAAAGTAAGGAAAGCAATCCCAAATGCTTTCATTTACTGAATATTATTTGGCAGAGAATTCGACACTTTAATGATGGTCTGGGCCTGGCTGGGGCGATGGCACGCGTGCCCACAGAGAGGGCTCCGAGTGCCACCTCTGGCACCCGTGCCATAGGTTCGCCACCACTGGCTTAGAGGGAGCGTTGCTTCTGACATTCTGTTGCAGTCGTCGAGATCTCTGGGGTTAAGTAACTGGCCAGAAGAGTTTTCCGCTGGGTCATGACCAGTTCCTGGTGCTTATTTTATTTATTTCACGAGCTTCCAGAATAAATACGCAGGCCAGCCGGGGAATGAAGCAGCTACTGAGCAGAAGAGATTAAACTGGAGCCTGCAAGCTGGCTTGTTTTATGGCCGCATCTCCTCCAGCCAATGCTCTCCAGTTACCTTTGTGCCGCCCCTGTGCCGAAAGTTCCTTGCAAGGCGTTTCGGGGAGAGCAGCCATTGATTTTTATTTGACGTTGGTAATGTGCAAAAGGCTTTATAAGACTGAATGAAAATATTGAAGTCTTTGTCCCCAGAGGAAGCCTCAGCAGGTCTGTTCAAAAGTAAGCCCCATATTGTTCAACGGGAGTTGCCTTCAAGAACAGGCTATTAGAAGTCAGCCATACCGAGTTAAATTAAACGAACAGGAGGCGCTAAAAAAGATTTGCGTCTGGGATGGAAAGACGGACTGGGGGTGGATTGGTGGGAGATTTTTGTTGTTCAGTCGCACAGTTGAGTCCGACTCTTCGCGACCCCATGGACCAGATCACGCCAGGCCTTCCAGTCTTCCGCCGTCCTCTGAAGTTGGCTCAGTTTCATGTTCGTTGCATCTATGACACGGTCTAACCATCTCATCCTTTGCTGTCCCCGTCTTCTTTGCCCTTCAATCTTTCCCAGCATCAGGGTCTTCTCCAGTGAGTGCTCCCTTCTCATTGGGTGGCCAAAGTATTTGAGCTTCAGCTTCATTATCTGGCCTTCCAGGGAACAGTCAGGGTTGATTCCTTTTAGGATTGACCGATTTTATCTCCTTGCAGTCCGTGGGACTCTCAAGAGTCTTCTCCAGCACCATAGTTCAAAAGAATCTATTCTTCGGCGCTCGGCTTTCCTTATAGTCCAACTCTCGCAGCCATACCTGACTACTGGGAATACCATTGCTTTGACCATGCGGACTTTTGTTGGCAGGGTGATGTCTCTACTTTTTATCATGCTGTTTAGGTTCGCCATCGCTTTCCTCCCAAGGAGCAGGCGTCTTTTAATTTCATGGCTGCTGTCACAGTCTGCGGTGATCTGGGATCCCAGGAACGTGAAGTCTGTCACTACTTCCACGACTTCGCCTTCTATTTGCCAAGGAGTGATGGGGCCGGATGCCATGATCTTAGCTTTTTTGATGTTGAGTTTCAAGCCCACTTTTGCGCTCTCCTCTTTGACCCTGAGCAAGAGGCTCTTTAGGTCCTCTTCACTTTCTGCCATCAGAGTGGTATCATCTGCATATCTGAGGTTGTTGATCTTTTCCCCAGCAATCTTAATTCCCGCTTGTGAGACAGGGTTATAAATAAATAAAAATAAACATATTTGTGTTCTTTCCATGGAGGACAATCAAGATGGGTCGCCGCGTTAGTCTGTCTGTAGCAGCAGAAAACAGCAAGAGCCCAGCAGCACCTGAAAGATGAACAAAATTTGTGGCGGGGGAAGAGAAGAAGTGAGCAGTGACTCACAAAAGCTCATACTCTGCCACAATTTTATTCATCTTTCAGGTGCTACTGTAGTCTTGTGCACTTGCGTTCTGTGATTCTGCAACCATGATGCACGAGTTTGGAAGGCAGTATTCAGTGCACAAGCCCTTGATCCCAATGTGGAAATTTCAGTGTGTCTGCCAGGGATCACCAGGGCATTCAATAAGGGGCTGTGGCCCAGTGGCAGAATATCTACCTTGCAAGAAGAAGAAGAGGAGGAGGGGGAGGAGGAGGAGGAGGAGGAGATTGGATTTATGCCCCGCCCTTCACTCGGAGTCTCAGAGTGGCTTCCAAACTCCTTTCCCTTCCGCTCCCCACAACAGACACCTTGTGAGGTAGGTGGGACTGAGAGAGCTCTGAGAGAACTGCTCTTTTCAAGAACAGCTCTTATCAGAACGACGGCTTGCCCAAGGTCATCCAGCAGCTGCAAGTGGAGGAGTGGGGAATCAAACCCGGTTCTCCCAGATTAGAGTCCACACACTTAACCACTGCATCAAACAGGCTCTCCCAGAAGGTCCCCAGTTCAATCCCCAGTCTCTCCAGTTAAAAGTATCAGGTAGGAGGTGATGTCAAAGACCTCGACCTGAGAGAGCTGCTGCCAGTCAGAGTAGACGATACTGAGTTTGACGGACTGCTGGTCCAATTTGGTACCAGGCAACCTCATGAGTTCATTTCGCTCACTTGACCTTGGTTTGTAGATCGGGCCATCCCTCAGGTGTGTGAGCCTGCACAACTGGGCGGAAGGGGGAGGAGGCCAAGCCGTTTCCTGCCTGGGGTTGCCAACCTCCAGGCGGTGGCTGGAGATCTCCCGCTCTTATAACTGATCACTTCACCTGGAGAAAATGGCTGCTTTGGAGGGTGGACTCTATGACATTCTACCCCACTGAAGCCCCCCCCCAAGCCCCGCCCGCCTCAGGCTCCACCCCCAAAATGTCCAGGTATTCCCCAACTCAGTCCAGTAGCATTGTATTCCTGCCTTAAGTGAAAGATAATATTGCAGCATGCACCTCCCCCCACTACTTGCGTTTTATTGGGTGGGAGGGTGGGTGAAAGACGGAAATTGTGTTTGCCTCCTTGGTGGTTCCCCCCCCCCGTTGTTTCCCCCTTTCCTTTGCTTCCTAAATGAACAGGAGAAGAGCTCAGAAACTGAGGACGCGTGGGATACACCTGGTCAGGGGTCATTTAGTAGAAAAAGAGGTGCAGGAGCTCAATAGCATAACTCATTAGCATAACTCATTTGCATATGCCACACCCCCTGACATCACCGGAAGTGTGTCAGAAGTCAGCGCCCACCGCTCAGGCTCCACTGGACTGTTTTGGATTGCTAGCTATTGGGGGGGAATGTGCAGATCTGCCCTCACAGAGGAGGGAGAGCTTGTACCTGAATAAAACTTGGTCTCAAAGGTGCCACTGGACTGTTTTGGACTGGAGGGGCCGGGGGGGGGCTCTGCAATTTACCTGTCTGCTTCTAGCTCTGACTGAGGGCTGCTGGGAGCAGGGGGCGGGGCTTGTTGCATGTACCCGCCCCCTGGGCTCTTTACTGCCAGAGCTTTCTTAGCTGGACTTCTTTCGTGTTGATCTCTTGTTCTGCACGTGGACCTTGTTCGGCTCTAAAAGGTTGCTTGTCCCTGGTCTAGGATTTTCTCGAAGTACCTGGCAGATCTTGAATTCTGCCGCCTCAGGCCTAGGGTTGCCAGATCTCTGGAACTTTTTTATTTTATTTTATTTATTTTATAACAAACAAACAACACACAAACAAACCCCAATACATAAACGTTGGAGGTACCATTTACATCATTATTTTAACTATTTTGTTACCTCTTACATTGTCTGCTTTATAAATTCATATTTCCCACCTTGTATTTCTATGAAAATGTTTTCGATTTCTGATTAAAAGTATAGTTCGTATTATTTTCTAATTCGGTTCTATGTCCATATGGTTTATTTATTGTATTCTTTCAACCATTTATAAAATCTTGGCCGTGTATTTTCAAAGCTTCCGTCTCATCCTCTCAAAAGTTAATTTATCGATCGCTGCAGTCTCTAGCATTTTGTTTATAATTTTTTCTTTAGAGGGAACTTCATTTTCCCTCCAATATTTAGCATATAATATTCTTGCGGTTGTCAGTACATGTATAATAAGGTAAAAGTCTTGTTTTTTTACAATTTCTGGCATTCTATTCAATAAAAACAATTCAGGTATATAAGGCAGGGCTATTTTGCGGCAGGAACGCACAGGAATGGAGTTCCGGCTGGCTTCAGAGTTGGCCACGCCCACTACAGCCGAAAACTCTGCTTGCGTGGCTACAGAGGGAAGGCCTGGAGAGCAAACCACCCCGGTGACTCCAAGGGGGGAGGGCCAGGGCCCCCCTAGAAGGATCGGGGAGGCATTTAAATGTCTCCCTGTGCCTTCCCCAGCCTGTCCAAGGGCCGGCTTGCCCAGGCAAGCCAAGGGAAGGCATGGGGGTGTGGCCTAATATGCTAATGAACTGTGCTGTCAGGGGTGTGGCCTATTATGCTAACGAGTTTCTGCCATTGGGTTTGGCCTATTATGCTAATGAGTTCATGCTGGCCTTTTTCTACCAAAAAAGCAGTTAGCTCACACTAACTCAGCTTAGAGGGAACGCGGCTTACAGGCGCTTCACTTCCCAGTGGGCAGCATGGAAATATCAACAGGACTTGCTTCCAAATTACTAGGTTAAGTCTGGGGGAGTCCCCATAGGTCTCAAAGACACAGATTCTGTTATGCATCTTTCCCCCTGGGCTGGAATGTTATTCGTGCAGCAGATTTTGATAAACACACACGCATGCCTTTAAATAAGTTAACTACTGGGTGCTCGTGCAAACTTGTTAATATGCACCAGAAATGCATTAATAGGGTTAGGGAAGAAAAAAAATTGCTGGTAGGCATCGTGCTCTCTTGAAAGGCGGGTGTCCAAGTCCTGAGGTGTGTTATTGGCTCTCCCCCATTCACACTCGAGTCCAGAAATCAAGACCCATTTGGGCAAGCATTACCCGGCTCAGGTACTTGTATCTCTGTGCATTCTCACTCTCGCAGGCAATCCTATGTGTAGGCTAAACTCTCCATACTTTGCAGATGGACAAACTTTTTCTGTATGCTTTTTTTTAAAAATGGCTCTCTGTGCAAGTGTTTATGTCTCAGGGCAGGTTAGGGAGGTACACAGGAACCTTATAGTACAGCCTAACGTTTTTTGTAACATTTCATGGATCCAAGACTGATACTTTTTAACTTTATCACATGACCATCACATATGAAAAAATGAGCTTTGAGTACCAGGGAACAACCTGTGATGGCAGCTGCTGTTGAAGCAACATTGTTATTATTTATTTATTTATTTACTTACAATTT
>NW_015165417.1:0-1875 GCF_001447785.1 Gekko japonicus
TATAAATCCAATATCATCTTCTTCTTCTGAATGTCATCAATGATACAAGGATTTCTTCCTTATTTGGCCAAAAAGCCCACAAGATAATCCATGTGACCAGGGCTATTTTTGGGCAGGAACGCACAGGAACGGAGTTCCGGCTGGCTCCCAAGTTGGCCACGCCCAGCAGGAACTCATTAGCATAATAGGCCACACCCAACAGCAGGAACTCATTAGGATTGGCTACATTAGGGGTGTGTGGCCTAACATGCAAAGGAGTTCCTGCTACAAAAAAGACCTGGGTTTTGGCAACAAACAAGGTAAGCAGAATAAGAAGCAAAAGGTGGGTGTGGCTGGATAACCACTCTTCTGGTAACATGGGGGTGCGGTCTAATGTGCTAATGAGTTGTGCTGTCAGGGGTGTGGCCGAATATGCTAATGAGTTCCTGTTGTTGGGTGTGGCTTCTTATGCTAATGAATTCCTCCTGGTCTTTTTCTACAAAAAGAGCCCTGCATGTGACTCTAATAGATGCCTCTTATCATGACTTTCAACCGAGGGGGACAATATTTTCCCCTCCAGGAAACACCACTTTGGTGTGCTGGTTAGGAGCACGGACTCTAATCTGGGAGAACAAAGTCTGATTCCCCACTCTTTCACATGCAGCCAGCTGGGTGACCTTGGACCAGTGACAAGTTTTTTTGGAGCTGTTCTCTCAAGGGCAGTTCTCAAAAGAGCTCTCTCAGCCCCACCTACCTCCCAGGGTGTCTGTGGTGGGGAGGGGAAGGGAAAGGAGACTGTAAGCTGCTCTGAGACTCCTTCGGGTAGTGAAGGGTGGGGTATAAATCCAATCACTTCTCTCTCTTCTTCATCTCTGAAAAGACTCTTTCAATGAAGAAGAATTAATATTTGCACCATCAACAGTGCCCTGCTGCCAAACCAGAAATTATAAGAAAAATTCCAAGGCACCTTCAACAACACAAAGGTCCTTCCCGCGTCCTTTTCAAGAGCACCTTGGCTTCATTGCATTGCTAATTCCAATACTCTCAGAAAAGGGAAATATTTCTACGTTAGTTGCTAAAGAGATTTTGCATTTGCTTGGACGTTGATCCTCTAGAGAGCCGTGGCTTTTCTCGGTGGTTGTAATTGAGCAGATTTTCATATAAATTGATTTGCGGGTCCTTTTTTCCCCCCTTTCAGGAGGACAGGACATGGAAGGCTGATTTCATGCGCGCGCGCACAGATACATTCAAAGGGGTAGCCGAGCGTGTTGGTCTGGAGCAGCAGAATAAAGTTCGAGTCCAGCGGCACCTTTAAAACCAGCAGTTTTATTCAAGGTATAAGAGTTCATGTGCATGTACACTTTCTCAGATACATTGTAGTGGAAGTCACCAGTCCATACATAGAGATAGCAGGGGAGCGGCAAAGTAGAATACAGCATAATGAATGCGTTTAACAGATGCAAGGTTGGTCCTTGCATTCCAGTTCGGTCCTTGCATTCCACCCGGAGGCTGGAATCCCTGTCTCCTCTCCTTCGCTTTATCCTCACGACAACCAGGGGTCATTTCATAGAAAAAGTGGTGCAGGAGTTCATTAGCATAACTCATTAGCACAACTTATTTGCATGTGCCACACCCCTGGCATCACCGGAAGTGTGTCAGAAGGCAACACCCAACGCTCAGGCTCCACTGGACTCTTTTGGATTGCTTTTTGTTCTTCAGTCGCACGGTCGAGTCCGACTCTTCGCGACCCCATGAACCAGATCACGCCAGGCCTTCCTGTCTTCCGCCGTCCTCTGAAGTTTGCTCAACTTCATGTTCATTGCATCGATGACACTGTCTAACCATCTCATCCTTTGCCGTCCACTTCTTCTTTGACCTTCAGTCTTTCCCAGCATC
>NW_015165417.1:1891-6922 GCF_001447785.1 Gekko japonicus
GATAGATAGATGATAGATAGATAGATAGACGATAGATAGATAGATAGATAGATAGATAGATGGATGATAGATAGATAGATAGACGTACAGACAGACGTACAGACAGACGTACAGATAGTCGATAGAACCATGCTTTTTATTAAGGAAGAAGAGGAGGAGGAGGAGGGGATTGGATTTATACCCGCCCTTCACTCCGAGTCTCAGAGTGGTTTACAGACTCCTTTCCCTTCCCCTCCCCTGGGTGGGGCTGAGAGAACTCTCTTGAGAACTTCCCTTGAGACAACAGCTCTGACAGAACTATGGCTTGCCCAAGGTCATCCAGCAGCTGCAAGTGGAGGAGTGGGGAATCAAACTTGGTTCTCCCAGATTAGAGTCCGTACACTTAACCACGACGCCAAACTGGAACATCAATGGACCTATCTGCATGCCATACCATTATTTTCCCATCACCAGCTATATTTCAAACAATGCAAATGCCAACACTGTTCTACCAAAAATATGTATTGATTTTTTAAAATAATATTTCATTTTACCACTTAAAGGGGGTACCAAATAAAGAGGGATAAAGGGAAAGGTGAGAATCATAAAACATCATTTCTTAAACACATTTTAAGGACACTACATAATATAAGAATATAAAACATGAAAAGGTATCATATCAAAGAGTATCATAACAAATCAAAATATCGTAAAATAATCCATTCTTCAACATAATATACTTGCATGTATATTATCATTATTTCCTGTCTAAAGAGCCGGTTTGGTGTACTGGTTTGGACTGCAGACTCTAATCTGGGAGAACCGGGTTTGATCCCCCACTCCTCCACATGCAGCTGCTGGTGTGACCTCGTGTCAGTTACAAGTTCTCTCAGAGCTGTTCTCTCATGAGCAGTTCTTGAAAGAGCTCTCCCAGCCCCCACCTACCTCACAGGGTGTCTGTTGTGGGGAGAGGAAGGGAAAGGAGATTGTAATCCACTTTGAGACTCCGAGTAGTGAAGGGTAGGGTATAAATCCAATCTTCTCTTCTTCTCCTGCTCATATAAGCAGAAATTATAAGAAAGGAGTAAAAAAAAACATTTTTCTTATCTTTATACAAGGTTTATGCTGTCATATAATAACTAGTCAATATGTAGCTATAAAAGATTAATGAGTATAGCTACGAGAATATGAATTATACAATTTTCAGTATTGATTTAAATTTCTTTGTAACTGTCTGACAGCTGTGTCTAATCTGTATAGTTTGTCAGTAGTAATTATAAAAGGCTCTCCACTTATTCATTTAAAATATGTTGATTTTGTATTTTATTAAGTATTATGTTTTCATGTGGAGTATGTTATGTGCTAAGTCATAACCGAACTCTTAAATGTTTAATATTCTATATTTGGAAAAGTTATAAAATCTGTTGTTGTTTTTAAGTATGTCCAGCTACACAGGAGAACAACTTTTGCTACTAACGTCATTAAAATCCAACATGCAGAGGAAATATTTAGGCATTTATTGCTCAAGGTTTCTGACAATTGTGACCAGTGTTCCCTCTAAGCTGAGCGGTTGGGTTAGAATTGATAAAAGGAAGTACTTCTTCACCCAAAGAGTGATTAACACTTGGAATTCACTGCCACAGGAAGTGGTGGCGGCTACAAGCATGGACAGCTTCAAAAGGGAATTAGATAGGCATATGGAGCAGAGGTCCATCAGTGGCTATTAGCCACAAGGTCTAGATAGGGGCTCTGGGGCAAGTGATGCTCTGTCTTCTTGGTGCTTGGGGGGGTCAACAGTGGGAGGGCTTCTAATGTCCTGGCCCCACTGCTGGACCTCCTGATGGCACCTGGTATTTCTGGCCACTGTGTGACACAGAGTGTTGGACGGGATGGGTCTTTGGCCTGATCCAACATTGGCATCTCTTATGTTCTTATGTTCTTATGAGTTAGTGTGAGCTAGCTCACCGTTTTTTAGCCTTCAGCTCACACACTTTTGCCTTAGCTCAGGAAGGATATGGCTCCAGAGCAAACTAATTTATGCAGCAGCCAAATTGCTCGCTCACAACTTTAATGCCGGCAGCTCACAAAGTAGAATTTTTTGCTCACAAGACTCCATAGCTTAGAAGGAGCACCCCTATTTTGACGCTCACCTTCTTTTCCTTCCCTATCTGGGCATTCAGACGGAACAGAAGAAGACGCTGCTCTCTCCCACCTCCTTGATTTTCTTCTCCTTCTTCCCCATGCTAACCCCGCGAGTTCCTCCTCTCTCTCGTTCCTCCTTCCCTTGGAGGCTGTTGAAATTCTTCATAAACTTTAATTAGGGTTTCATAACATTTTATATGAGACGCGCCAAGGTTATTCTTACCAAAGACCTTGAGGCTGAGAGACTTAAGTGCGCAGAATGAATGGAGAAATGCCCTTTGTCTGTGCCAGAGGTGAGCAATATGGAGGTTTGTAGCTAACCGGAAAATGGCATTTCCATATTCAAAGCCACGGCGATCTCCCATCTGACCTGTATTGCCAGCTATGTAACTGAACCTTTGGGGAGTTTGGGAGGAAGAAGAAGAGGAGGAGGAGAAGGAGGAGGAGGAGGAGATTGGATTTATACCCGACTTTCACTCGGAGTCTCAAAGCCGCTTACAGACTCCTTTCCCTTTCCCTCCCCTCCCCACAACAGACACCCTGTGAGGCTGGTGGGGCTGAGAGAGCTCTTTCGAGAAATTCCCTTTCAAGGACAGCTCTTGTCAGAACTACGGCTTGCCCAAGGTCATCCAGCAGCTGCATGTGGAGGCATGGAGAATCAAACCCGGTTCTCCCAGATTAGAGTCCGTGCCACTAATCATTACACCAGATTGGACAGAGAACCTTTGCTCATTTCAAGTCCCCACAGAGAATATTGTGTGTCTAGAAAGTGTCATCCAGTCGCACTCAACTTATGGTGACCTGTCATGGGGTTTTCAAGGCAAGAGACAAACAGAGGTGGTCTGCCATTGCCTGCCTCTGTGTAGCAACCCTGGACACCAGGGGTCCTACACAGAGGCAGTATCTATGATACTGGTAGATAACAATGAACACTGTGATGGCAATGGCCTAAATTTCACAGATAGACCTAGGGTCGCCAGCTCTAGGTAGGGAAATACCTGGAGATTTGGGGGGTGGAGCCAGAGGAGGGTGGGATTTGGAGAAGAGAGAGACTTCATTGGGATATAATGCCACAGAGTCCACCTTCCAAACCGGCCAATGTCTCCAGGTGAAGAAGGAGAAGGAGAAGAAGAAGAGATTGAATTTATACCCCACCCTTCGCCACTCAAAGGAGTCTCAGAGTGGCTTACAATCCCTTTCCCTTTCCCTTCCCCTCCCCACAACAGACACCCTGTGAGGTAGGTGGGGCTGAGAGAGCTCTTTCAAGAACTGCTCCTGAGAGAACAGCTCTGGGAGAACTTGTGACTGACCCAAGGTCACACCAGCAGCTGCATGTGGAGGCGTGGGGAGTCAAACCTGGTTCTCCCAGATTAGAGTCTGTGCTCCTAACCACTGCACCTAACCACAACAGCTAACCACTGCACCTACCAGATTAGAGTCTGTGCTCCTAACCACCGCACCTAACCACTACACCAAACTGATCTCTGTCACCTGGAGTTCATATGCAATAAGCGGGAGATCTCCAGCCACCACCTGGGGGTTGGCAGCCCTCGATGGATCGCACCAATTGAGCCTTGGATCTGGTTCCGTTCCAGCATTACACCGGTGCTTAATGTTGTTTGTATGCACTAGATGCCAAACTAACATGAAGGGGGGTGGGAGAGTGACAGGAGAAATTCGGCCATACAGCCATCCACAAGAAGGCGAAGGTGGATTTCCAAATTGTTCACCCCTCCCACAATTCTAGTGGACCCCCAACTCATTTTGCCTCTAATGCATGCAAATGTATGCGCATGAACAATAACTCCCACGTCAGGTGGAGAGACAAGAACGAGCGGCTGATAACGTCTAATAAGGCGATGATGATTTCCCGGTTTAGCTTTCACCCACAGGCAAATGCTCTCTTGTCTTTTCGATCAGGGGAGCGCAGGCGGCTGCGGTTTCTGCGACATGTCGTGGGAAAAGCCGGTGCGGGAATCGCGGGGGGGAGGGGAGAATCGAGGTCTTTATAAGCACATTCCAATTTTAACCTGCGAAATGTGGGAAGGGAATAGTTTATGGACACTAATATCTCCGGCCTGTTTCTCCTTACATCTAGGGCAGGCCCGGCGAAACCTTTGGCCGCTCCGAAACAGTTCTGTCGGAAAGGACTTCTCCCCCACCCCATGTCCTCTAAAGATAAATACAATAATATTTGTTAAAAGTTTTTTTTTTAAAGCCAACAAACACAAGCCCTCCCGTTGCAGGTTATTAAACGCAAAGACCGTCCTCTATCAAATTATCTCTGACATGATAAATAACGCCATTAGCGTTGGTGTTTTCCCACTGCAAATGTCCCCGGAGAGCCTTGGGGGAAAAAACCCTGTATAACGATTTAAAGGGAAACAAACTGCTTTGACGTTGATGAATAGGAATAAGCAGGTCGACTTGGGCAGCGTGGGCTACGTGTTTCCCCTTTCCGAGTCGCTATAACCTTTTTCGCCATCATCGTCATTGACTTCCGCTTGCCGGCCTGTACCACCAATGATTGAAATGCCACGGGCAATAAAGAGCGTGTTCCCATAGCTTTGAGTCCCATTATATTGCTATAACCTTTTTCGCCGTCATCATCATTGACTTCCGCTTGCCAGCCTGTACCACCAATGATTGAAATGCCACAGGCAATATAGAGCGTGTTCCCATAGCTTTGAGTCCCATAAAGAGCAGGGGTCATTTCCTGCAGGAGCACACAGGAGCAGAGCTCCGGCAGTAAGGAGCTGAGGGGGCGGGCACATGCAACAAGCCCCACCCCCTGCTCCCAGCATCCCTCAGTCAGAGCAAGAAGCAGCCAGGTAAGTTGCAGAGCCCCAGCCCGCCTTCAGGTACAAGCTCTCCATCCTCTGTGAGGGGAGATCTGCACGTTCCCCTCCC
>NW_015165417.1:7027-31242 GCF_001447785.1 Gekko japonicus
CAGGTAAGCTGCAGAGTTCCCCCCCCCGGCCCAAAACTGTCCAGTGGCACCTTTAAGACCAAGTTTTATTCAGGTACCAGCTCTCCCTCCTCTGCGAGGACAGATCTGCACGTCCCCCCCCCCAATAGCTAGCAATCCAAAACAGTCCAATGGAGCCTGAGCGGTGGGTGTTGCCTTCTGGCACATTTCCGGTGATGTCAGGGGGTGTGGCATATGCAAATAAGTTATGCTAATGAGCTCCTGCACCTCTTGTTCTACGAAATGACCCCTGATAAAGAGTATACCAAGAAACATTAATTTCTGTCAGGAAGGCCGGTTCGTCCCCAGCGTGAAAGCCCATTTTTAAAACCATCTCAATAAACATGGCCTTCCTTTCCACTTACCACCCGTTATCTTGGTGAATAATCTCCCGCTGCTTCAGCGCAGTATCCTAATGAGGATTTCCTCTTCAGCTCTCAGATTTCATTTTTAAGAAACCTGGAGGAAATGGGCCCAGAATAGTCACGAAGCAGTTTCCACTGCCACCAAAGACCTGCTGTCTCCTACCTGAAATGATTCTGTAATGTGCTGGGGCAGCTATCAGGCCGCTCTGATTCTGATTGGCTGAGCTGCTGTGATGTCAGAGAGGGGAAAGGGCAGGCGGGAAAGGCGCCGGATGAATTTCCCCAAGGGCCAGAGCGTGCAGCTGATTTCTGGAGAGCCCGTAGGGTTTTCAAGGCAAGAAATGCTCCGAGAGGGTTTGCCATGGCCTGCCTCCAAGTCACGCCCCTGCATCACCCACAAATCCACAGGAATTTCCCATGTTGGAAATTGGCATTCCTAATCCAAAATGGCCGTTGATCTTTTTTGATGGGACTGAGCATCCTAAGAGTGCTTGACTTTTAATGTGGATCTCTGAATCCTAAGGGCCGGAGGTGGATTAGGGCCCCTGAAAGCAGAGGAAACTCCACCCCCTTTGGGGGGAAGGTAACCCTAGGTTGTTGTGAGGATTAAAAAGATAACCATGTATATCACCCTGAACTCCTAGTAGAATAAAGATATAATAGTTATACAGAAACTTAGGAGAACATCTGCATTTGCTGGCTCTGATCATAGCTGCTTGTCAGATTTGACAGAGTAAGTAACAGGGACAAGGCAATACCAGCAGTGTTCCCTCTAAGCTGAGTTAGTGTGAGCTAGCTCACAGTTTTTTTAGCCTCCAGCTCACACATTTTTGTCTTATCTCAGGAAGGAGGGCTCCAGGGCAAACTAATTTATGCAGCAGCCAAATCGCTTTCTCACAACTCTTAATGCCAGTGGCTCGCAAAGTAGAATTTTTACTCATAAGGCTCCATAGCTTAGAGGGAGCATTGAATGCCAGTGCGTAAAACAAATGGGACTCAGAAATTTACCCAGAGGACTCAAACCCACAACCCATTTTGTTGAATCTTGCCTCTTACCCATGGCCAAAAAAAATGTGCATTAACAGCTCACCAGTTCCATTATTTTAAAAGATTCTGATGCCAATCCTAAGGGCCCTTTCCTAGGAGTAAGCCCTACTGAATGAAACAGAGCTGATTTCTGAGTAAACCTGCTTAGGATGGCTGTCTTTATGTTTTAAGTAAGGGCAGTAGTCGGAGTCCCCAGGGGGGCTGCGTACAGCGTGTGCGCATCCTTAAATGGAACATAAATCGGCCTTGTGAAAGAACGCAGCGTAATATCGCATGGCTTGTAGCCATTTTTGGTAACAAGGGAATTCAATATGGCATGCATTACTCCCCCTGGACTTTTAAAAAGCACTTCTTCTTTTTTTAAGTGCTTTCTCCAACCGTGACGCTGATAAAGTTTCAGATTCTCAGCCTCCCGTCCATGGCAAATCCTATTTCAGAATAAAAAAAGAGAAGCATATCTTTGCGCCAACTGTGGCCTTACATGTTTATGAACCGTGTCACTCGAAGCTGGGGTCTTTCACAGAGTGGCTGTCACGCTGAGAAAACAAACATTGATTTTTTTAAAATGATTCTTTGAGTAACAATAATATAACAAAATAAACCATAAATAGCAACATTATCAGTAACCAACTAGAAACGTCAACACAGAAAGCATGAAGTCATACATATCATAACCTTGGTTAAGATGTCTTATCATTTTATCAATAGTCACAAAGAACTGAACGTTAACTTTTGAATAAGTCTGACCATGAAATCATAGAAATGATATAATCTCAAGATATCTTTGAGGAATAGACTGGAAATTTTATTTATAAACGTTGCTTCAACAAAAGGGAGCCATTTTGAATAGAAAATAGATTGGGAATGGTAATTATTACTTGAAGGCAAAGAAGCTGCAGTCTTCTCCATAGTGCAAGATTCCCATATTTTTGCATACCACTGATTTATTGATCAAAAGACTGAACTCTTCCAATTACACGCTATAACTGATTTGGCTGCCATCAGTAAAGTGGATATTAGTTCTTTCCAAATACTTGGAATATCAACACCTTCCCATAAATCTAATAAGACCAACTCTGCTGAGTAAGCAGGGGTCATTTTCTGCGGGAGCGCACAGGAGCGAAGCTCCAGCAGTAAGGAGCCCAGGGGGCGGGCACATGCAGCAAGCCCCACCCCCTGCTCCCAGCAGCCCTCAGTCGGGCCACGAGGAGCAAGAAGCAGCCAGGTAAGTTGCAGAGCCCCCGAGCCCCCCCCCAGGTACAAGCTCTCCCTCCTCTGTGAGGACAGATCTGTGCATTCCCCCCCAGTCAGTCCAAAACAGCAGTCCAGTGGAGCCTAAGCGGTGGGTGTTGCCTTCTGACACACTTCCGGTGATGTCAGGGGTGTGTGGCATATGCAAATGAGTTATGCTAATAAGTTATGCTAATGAGCTCCTGCGCCTCTTTTACTACGAAATGACCCCTGTGAGTAAGGTATATCAATACCTGTAACGGTTTTGATTGAGTCCAAAATTGTGATCCAAAATGTTTTTACTTTTAACATTTTGGATTTTTTTTTTAAAAAAGCAAAGATTTATTGGATCTCGGTGGTGTCAAGGACCCTCAAGCCACAGCCGGTTTCTGGCGAGCCCGTAGGGTTTCCGAGGCAAGAGACGCTCCGAGACGGTTCGCCATGTCCTGCCTCTGTGTCACCCACAGGAATTTCCCATGCTGGAATTGGCATCCCTAACACAAACGGGCGTTGATCTTTTTTTGATGGTGAGCGTCCGAAGAGTGCCTGACTTTTAATGTGGACCTCTTAATCCTGATGCTGTTCGGTTACAAGGGCCTCTCTCTCTCCTCCAGAGCATTAAAAATGTCGTCTGGCCTCCTTAAATCGCAGTTAACGACAACAGTTCTTGAACTGATAGATGATGACTATAATTAAGAGTCTGTTTAATAAACAGGCAGTGCGCGGCAGACCTCTCGGCCAGCTGTTCTGCAGAAAGGAAAGGAAAACCCCTTCGTTTTGGAGAAGGAGTCGCATTAGTCATCGGGAGATTGATAGAGGGTTGGAACTAGCCTTGCCACCTCCAGGTTGGGAAACGCCTGGAGATTTGGGGATGGGCAGGGACCTCCATGGGACAGAATGCCATAAAGTCCACCCTCCAAAGCATCCATTTTTTCCAGGTTCTCTGTACTCTGGTGATGAGCTGTAATTCCAGGGGGTATCCAGGTCCCACCTGGAGGATGGCATCCCTACTGCCTGTGCGGACATGCACAAGTAACAGGAGGCGAGTTAATATCCACGTCTGTCTAGACCATGCCCTGAGTCATATGAGAATCGATGGTGCGTCCACTGCCACCACATTTAGACCCCAGAAAGGAAAGGAGAACGCCAAGGAAGTCCAAGGTTGCTATGCAGAGGCAGGCGACGGTCAACTGCCTAGGAATGTCTCTTGCCTTAAGAACCCTATGGGCTTGTCCTAAGTCGTATGCGAATCGATGGTGCTTTCCACTGCCACCACATTTAGACCCCAGAAATGGCCTTGGTCATTGTCCCCACCCCGCCCCAAAGCTACAGCCAGTTTGCTGTAGTGGTTAAGTGCACGGACTCTAATCCAGGAGAACCGGGTATAGGGTTTGGGTTAGGGTTAGCTCCACATGCTACTGCTGGATGGCCTTGCTCAAGCCATAGTTGTGTCAAAGCTTTCCACTGCCACCACATTTAGACCCCAGAAATGGCCTTGGTCATTGTCCCCACCCCGCCCCAAAGCTACAGCCAGTTTGCTGTAGTGGTTAAGTGCACGGACTCTAATCCAGGAGAACCGGGTATAGGGTTTGGGTTAGGGTTAGCTCCACATGCTACTGCTGGATGGCCTTGCTCAAGCCATAGTTGTGTCAAAGCTTTCCACTGCCACCACATTTAGACCCCAGAAATGGCCTTGGTCATTGTCCCCACCCCACCCCGCCCCAAAGCTATAGCCAGTTTGGTGTAGTGGTTATGTGCACGGACTCTAATCCGGGAGAACCGGGTATAGGGTTTGGGTTAGGGTTAGCTCCACATGCAGCTGCTGGATGACCTTGGTCAAGCCATAGTTCTGTCGGGGCTGTTTTCACAAGGACAGTTCCGTCAGAGCTCTCTCAGCCCCGCCCACCTCACAGGGTGTCTGTTGTGGGGAGGGGAAGGAGTTTGTAAGCCCCTCTGAGACTCCGAGTGAAGGGTGGGGTATAAATCCAATTTCTTCCTCCTCCTCCTCCTCCTCCCCCCCTTCTGCTTCTTGGTGTCCTGAGTGGAGCCCTCACATTATTATTAAGTTTTCAAAGGGTAACCTTTCCTTTCACATCGGTGGAGGAAAAGAACGGAAATCAGTTTTGGAAAAGTCAGCTTTGATCAGTTGTTATTTTCACCTGGGAGAAAGATCGATCTTCGAGAGGTTTTGCCGGGATCAGAGATTTTCCCTCTGACTGTTCCCTTCAAGGTCTGCTCCTGTTTCCCCGTGTTCTTGACAGCTGGCAAAGATCTGCCTGATGTTTTAAAAGGCTTCTTATTGCTCCTTTATTGGCTGTTTTATGCCATTTCCCTGCTGTTTCACTGTATCCCAGGCTATCTGTTTGAGACTCGCTTCTTCCGCCGTTGCCTCTTGGTCTGAATCGGTTGTTTTCATCTGATTTTCCAGGGCCGTTCGATTGCTCATTTTGCCCTGGAAAGATCACTTTCCCAGTCATTGTTTTATGGATCGTGGTAAGCTGCCTCCAAGGCCGCTGCAGGAAGTGGGGGCAGCTACAAGCACAGACAGTTTCAAGAGGGAGTTGGATAGACATAGGGAGCAGAGGTCTATGACTGGCTCTTAGCCACAAGGTATAGATGGAGCACTCTGTCTGGGGCAAGAGATGCGCTGTATTCTTGGTGCTTGGGGGGGGGCAACAGTGGGAGGGCTTCTGGAGTTCTGGCCCTGCCGGTGGACCTCCTGATGGCACCTGGGTTTTTGGCCACTGTGTGACACAGAGTGTTGGAGAGGATGGGCCATTGTTGGCCTGATCCAATATGGCTTCTCTTCTATTCTACAATGCAGAGGTCCCTGAGTGGCTATTAGCCTCAAAGTATCGATGGAACACCATGTCTGGGGCAGTGATGATCTGTCTTCTTGGTGCTTTAGGGGGCAACAGTGGGAGGGCTTCTGGAGTTCTGGCCCTGCTGGTGGACCTCCTGAAGGCACCTGGGTTCTGGCCACTGTGTGACACAAAATGTCGGACTGGATGGCCCACTGGCCTGATCCAACCTGGCTTCTCTTATGTTCTTATGTCTGGGGCAGTGATGCTCTGTATTCGTGGTGCTTGGGGGGGCAACAGTGAGAGGGGTTCTGGCCCCACTGGTGGACCTCCTGATGGCCCCTGGGTTTTGGCCACCATTTGACACAGAAGAAAATCCTAATAAAATGCACACATACAGAAATAAAGCACATGTTAAATGATACACAAAAGTAATGGACGTACAGAGGTGAGTGGGACTAATAAGAGGGTGTTGGAGAGATATACTTTTGGGGGAAGGAGGAGGAGGAGATTGTATTTATACCCGGCCCTTCACTCAGAGTCTCAGAGCGGCTTACAATCTCCTTCCCTTCCTCTCCCCACAACAGACCCTCTGTGAGGTAGGGGGAGCTGAGAGAGCTCTTTCGAGAACTGCCCTTGAGAGAACAGCTCTGAGAGAACTTGTGACTGACCCAAGGTCACCCAGCTGGCTGCACGTGGAGGAGCGGGAATCAAACCCGGTTCTTCAGATTAGAGTCTGCCACTCCTAACCTCTACACCAAACTGGCTCTCACTCTGTTTAAAAGTAATGGTTTGTGGGTGTGGGAGATGATAAATGGAACTTTCATGTACAGAGACAGTATACCTCTGAAGAACAAAAGCTGGGGACAAACGATAGGAGACTCATTATCTTCAAACGCTTCTTCTGACCTTCCGACCACGCTAGCAGCTGCTGGAATCAGGCAAAGTGGATTTCAGTCCAACCCAGCAAGACAGATTTTTCTCTTTTTAATACCCTTAAAGACAAGCAGGGCTATTTTTGGGCAGGAACGCACAGGAACGGAGTTCCGGCTGGCTCCCGAGTTGGCCACGCCCAGCAGGAACTCATTAGCATAACAGGCCACACCCAACAGCAGAAACTCATTAGGATTGGCTACATTGGGTTGTGTGGCCTAACATGCAAAGGAGTTCCTGCTACAAAAAAAGCCCTGGGTTTTGACAACATACAAAGTAAACAGAATAACAAGCAAAAGGTGGGTGTGGCTGGATGACCATACTTGCGGTGCTTCTGGTAAAATGGGGGTGTGGCCTAATGTGGTAATGAGCCGTGCTGTCAGGGGTGTGGCCTAATATGCTTATGAGTTCCTGCTGTTGGGTGTGGCCTATTATGCTAATGAGTTCCTGCTGGGCTTTTTCTACAAAAAGAGCCCTGATAGACAAGCTATCCACTTTTTTTTTTTTTTTGGCATGTCTGTTTGAACAAACAAACCCAGATCAATAGGTCGAGCAAGGTGAAGTTCCAAATCTCTGGCACCAGTTAGCATTTCCTAACTTTGATAGGAAGGTGCCGTCGTACACCTGGGACTTGAATTGATTGGGATTTACAGATCGGAACTGCCTCTCTCGGCAGATTGCAGGACATTCGCATTCAAGTCAGGTCCCCGGTGGAAAAACAGAGGCTTTTCTCTTTATCCCGTCCCCTACAGTTCAAGCTTCCCCATTAAAGCCCGAGATTGTTTTCATTCGATTGCCTGGATCTGTTTACCTGGCCAAAACCGTTGCTCACCTCCACTAACCTTCAGACGGAAATGGAGATTAGAAAGTGTTTCACTTGCTGCTGAAAACTAAGGCTTTCCCCCCCTCCCCCTTTATCCCCTTTTTAGAGATGAACCTGAGGCTTCAGGTCACTCTTGTGCTTCATCTGGGGGTGTGAAATGAAGGGAGGTCTGGCTCTGTGGCAGAGCCTCTGCTTTGCATGCAGTGGGTCCCAGGTTCAATCCCCAGCATCTCCAAGTTAAAGATCTGGAAACAGGTGGTGTGAAAGACTTCCGCCTGAGACCCTGGAGAGCAGCTGCCAGTCTGAGTAGACAATACCGTGCTTGGTGGACCAAGGGTCTGATTCAGTATAAGGCCGCTTCCTGTGAGAGTTCCATTCAGGGGAGGGGCCATGGCTCAGTAGCAGAGCATCTGCTTGGCATGAAGAAGGTCACAGGTTCAGTTCCCAACATCTCCAGTTAAAAAGGTCCAAGTGGTAGGTGATGTGAAAGACCTTGGCCTGGGACCTTGGAGACCCACTGCCAGCCTGAGTAAGCAATGCTGACCTTGTTGGATCAAAGGTCTCATTCAGTGTCAGGCCTGTAGCCAGGATTTTTTCCTCAGGGGACATTTAAATTTCTTTGGGGGCAGTCAATGGCACTCTTTATGGATCGATCCCAAGTGATTCTTAAGTTTGGTGGTTTGCAGAAGGTCCATGTGGCTCAGGCACCATTTTGATTTTAGGCTTCCAGAGACTACCAAAATGCCCCCCCCAAAATTGTTCACTAAAGAATTAAAGGGGGGAATTTTTAAAAAGCTTTTAGGCTTCCCATCCCAGTGTCTCTCTCTCTTTTTACGTCTCATGTCAATTTCATTCCCCACTGACGATCCCCCCCATTTATTTTGTTTGCATGCCACTCTGAAATCCTTTTTTTTTTTTGCACTGGGGACGTGGCCGTTTGCCCCCTCTCTGATCCCCCTTTCAAGTCAATACCAGCAGAGAGAGAAGGTTTTTATTGTATTTAGCCATAGGCCATTACAAACCACAAACAGAGAAGAATGCAATAAAACATAGAAAATTGTATAAAATAAAATACAGTCTAAAACATTGTCAATCCATAAAACCGAGGTTATAAACAGTTAATTAATTCACAGCATGCCCACTAAAATCAGTATTAGCTAGTACCCCTAGGAACAGCGTTGGCCCGTATTTTCCTTGCAGCCAAGGCAAACAAAGCCATTCTATTGGATACATCGGCATTGGCATCGGCTAGCAAAAATATAATCTTCTCTGGGAAATTAAACTTCACGCAGCTCCTTTCAAACTTCTCCCCGTCGTTTTAATTTTATGTATTCAGCTATCTGAGACTAGCAGTAGTCTCATATCGCTAGACTCAGGCCACTTGCCAAAAAAATTAAAATTTAAAACGAGGGGAAAAGTAATCAATAGAGCCTGTACACTGAAGAAGGGGGGGAGGATGGCAGGAGTTGCAGAGTGGGTGGAACGACCTTGATGTGGGTGGGGAAGTGACCTTTGAGGGGTGACAAAAGTGTGGTGGGAATCTAAGGGAATCTCTATGCTTTTGAATTACCTTCAGCTTGGAAGAAGAGGAGGAGGAGGAGGAGGAGGAGATTGGATTTATACCCCGCCCTTCACTACCCAAAGGTGTCTCAGAGCGGCTGACAAACTCCTTTCCCTTCCCCTCCCCACAACAGACACCCTGTGAGGTAGGTGAGGCTGAGAGAGCTCTGACAGAAACTGCTCTTTTTCAAGGACAGCTCTTATCAGAACTATGGCTTGCCCAAGGTCATCCAGCAGCTGCAAGTGGAGGAGTGGGGAGTCAAACCCGGTTCTCCCAGATTAGAGTCCGCACACTTAACCACTACACCAAACTGAAACAAGAGGGGAAACCAGCACAAAAGCACTCTCAGGAAACCCAAGGAAACAGCAACCAGACATCAAACTGGGTGCTGAAAGGAGAAAGTAAATAAAATAGTCAATAAAAGTAAGCACAAATTGTTCAAACAGTTCGCAACTGCGTATTGTTCATGAACAAAACTGTAGGATATTTCACTGTGCCAGAGATAGTTATTCATTTGTACCCCACTTTTGTTTATTTATTTAAAACATTTTTATGCCGCCTTTCCATCTGTGATAGCCCATCAAGATCTCCAGGCCAGCAAACATAAAAAACATCAACACATTTGAACAATTAACACATAAACAATACCAGATCCAGGAAGGAGGACCAGTAACCATGATTGGAGCTCTGTCGAATGAAACAAAGACGTTTTCACCTATTGGTAAAAATATGCCAATAGAGGGTCCCAAAAGGAACCTGCACTGGCTTACAACATTCTCCCCTCGTCTCTTTTATCCTCACAACAACCCTGTGAGGTAGATTAAGCTGAGAGGGTCTGAGTGGCCCAAGATATCCCGGCAAGTTTCCATGGCAAAGTCGGGATTCGAACCTGGATCCCCCCCCCGGATCCTAGTTATGATGCTTTAATCTCTGGATATATGCTACTATCCCCCTTGCAACGCATTGTGTTTGAAGCTGACAGTTGATATAAAAGTGGAGATTGATCTGTGATAGCGCATTCACACACCCTCGCCAATGAGCAACGGCTACGCGTGCACACATCATCCCCCCGAAGAGTGAGTAATCTGAAAGCCCAATCAGCAAAAATAAATCAATAATGAGATGTATCGAACTTTTTAAAAAGAGAATGAAAAGACTCACAAGAGCGTCTCTCTCTATTTATCTACCCGTGAATCACCGTCTCTTTAAATTACTTCTGTCCATTTGAGCTGATAATGCTAGTAAATTCTTTATCACGTTCCGTAACAGCTCGCGGCCTCTCGGCGCATAATAGCGATGCAGTTAAAAGAATTTGTCAGTAAAATATCCGTCTCCAGTTTCCAGTCAATGCCTGTGAATATCTTCTATTAAATTTGAGTACATATTCATTCTGCCGAATATGGCTTCTTGGGGAAACAGAAGAACTGGATTTTTAATATATGTGTGTGTGTGTGTGTGTGTGTGTGTGTGTGATGTGATCTCCAGGCATATTTAAACTTCCATATCTCTTGACGCAGAACCACGCTGCGGATCCTACCTTCCCTTCTGACGCAAGTGAATTTTCCCAAGGTTTAGAATCATAGATTAATAGAATCTTTGAACTGCAAGCACTGTTCCCTCTAAGCTGAGTGAGTGTGAGCGAGCTCACAGTTTTTTAGCCTCCGGCTCACACATTTTTGTCTCAGCTCCGGAAGGATGGCTCCAGAGCAAACTAATTGATGCAGTAGCCAAATTGCTCGCTCACAGCTTTAATGCCAGTCGCTCACAAAGTAGGATTTTTGCTCACAAGACTCCACAGCTTAGAGGGAACATTGACTGCAAGTGTTCCTCAAGGCCATCTACTCCAACCCTCTGTTCAGTGTCTGTGCGGGAACCAAGTGCTGTCAAGTTGTTCTGACAGGAGGAGGTGACAAAGAAGACGACGAAGAAGACGAAAAAGATGAAGATGAGGAAGAGGAGGAGGAGGTGATTGGATTCATACCCTGCCCTTCACTACCCGAAGGAGTCTCAGAACAGCTTACGATCTCATTTCCCTTCCCCTCCCCACAACAGGCACCCGGTGAGTGTTGTTCCCTCTAAGCTGAGTTTGTGTGAGCCAGCTCATAGTTTTTTAGCCTCTGGCTCACACATGTTTGTCCTAGCTCAGGAAGGAGGGCTCCAGAGCAAACTGATTCATGCAGTCGCCAAATCACTTGCTCACAGCTTTAATGCCAGTAGCTCACAAAGTAGGATTTTTGCTCACAGGACTCCACAGCTAGAGGGAGCTTTGCCTGTGAGGTAGACGGGGCTGAAAGAGCTGAGGACTGCTCTTGAGAGAACAGCTCCGAAAGAACTTGTGACTGACCCACGGTCACACCATCAGCTGCAGGTGGAGGCGTGGGGAATCAAGCCAGGTTCTCCCAGATTAGAGTCCGCGCTCCTAACCACTACAACCAAACTGGCCCTAAGAATTCATGACCTCCAAAACAGCCTATCCTTTTTCCCCCTTTTTTTTTAAACTACCCCATAAAGGGATAGAATTTTATTTGTAAAAAATTCAAAAACATACAAACATTAAGGACAAACAGACATAGAATGGGGGTGATTCTTCTCAGATGCCAACATTAAAATAATACATGTTAAGATGATATGAGTTATTAAAACTAGATTCTAATAAACTGGACTACCTCCACACATCTATTTCTTCATGTATTTGCTACTATCTACCTGTTGAGCCACCATAGGTGGCTCAAGTTTTAATGACAACATACAACATCAAAGATACCAAAACCAAACAATACCAAACAGTAAACACTTTGCTTTAAAAAAATGTAGCTACATTAAGGTCTAAATCTTTCACGATTGTGCGAAGTGAGCGACGGCCGCTTTTGACAGCTTGGGCAGTTTTTAGCCCAACGCATCGCTCCCCAGTGAGGGGGGGGGACAAGCAGGCAGCAGCGCCTAAGAGGGAGTGTGAGGTTGGCGTGATCCGGCTCCCGAAGGAGCCGTTTCATGCTTTGATCTCCTCCCCCGAAGAAGGCAAGTGCCAAGCAACTCTGCAGCGGCCGTTCGAGCCGGATTACCGGTTTAAGCTCTCTACCAGCCGACCTCTTGAAGATGGGCAACAACAGTAAGTGAAAAGAAGCAATGCGAAACCCGATTTGATCGTGCTAGATAACAATAAACGTGCCGCTTACCTGAACTGTGATAAGATAAAAATTGAAACAAGCAGTTGAGCGGGAAATGACCAAACATTCCCAGAAATCTGATTCCGGCAAAGAAAATAGTTGATTGAAGGCTTTAAAACAGTAAAAAAGAACATTGTTTAACATTCCTGCGGTGGGAATTGAGATATGTGCGCAGCCGAAAACCGAAACTGACGAACTGTATCGCGGGAGGAGCAGGCCGGTGTAACGAAAAAAATACTCCGAGGTGCTGGAACAGGAAGAGGAAGCCCTGAAAGAAGGGCTGAAGCCAACAGGAAGCCAACAGGAAGAGACTCGGAGCTACAAGAGAGCAGAACCGGAAGTGAGTGTATACGAACAGACGGGACCTGGAATACGGTAACCTGACCTACTCTATACCCGAATACCATAGAGAAGTTGCGCCCGACATTTTGAGGAGGACCTGACTTTAAATTTGACTTTAAACTTCTTTTAGAGGGTTTTTAAAAGCGAAAATAGAAGGGAATGGCTGATTGAAGGCTACCCTTTAGAAGAGACTGTTTGTTTGTGAATTTGCGCACCGCAGGAAAAGCACCAAAACGGAGACCAGAAGAGGACCGAAAAGAGCTGACTCTGATCCTGACGTTAAGCCAAAAGTGAGACCAAGAACTAATTCAACACCAACTAGGCTGACACCAACCCCCAAGATGTCAAAAGAGAGGGAGAAGGATAAGAAAGAGATGTATGCTGCCATGGAGGCAATGGAGAAAAGGATGCTGGAAGCAATACAAGCTATGGGAGAACAAAGTGAAAAAAGGATGGGGGAACAGATTGAAAAGCAACTGGAGGCACAAATGGCAAAGCAGACTCAGATTCATCTGAAACAACTTGAAGAGGTTCAGGAGAAGAACATAGCGGCAATTAAAGATTTGGTCACTACTGAGATAACTTCAATCAAGCAAGAAATAGAAGGAGTCAAAAAGGAGATTCAGGCTAATGCAACCAAAACTACGGAAGTGGAAGAGAAGATGCAACAAGTGGAAGAAAAACAGGATTCTTTGACTCAGCAATTTAGAAGATCAGAAACAATGATGGAGTTCAGAAGGATGCAAACCCATCTGAGATTCAGGGGCATTAAAGAGAAGGAAAATGAAGATATAAGAGATGAAATGATGAAGGCAATAACATCATATTTGGAAGAAGATGAAGGGACAATGGACTCTGATTTTGATTTGATATACAGAGTGAACTCCAGAATTGCAGAAAAGAAAAATTTACCAAGAGATGTTATTGTACAATTTGTAACAAGAACAACTACAGAAGATATTTTTAAGAAACAATTCACCGTCCCTTTTGAAATGGAAGGAAACAAGATTATGGTGATGAGAGAACTCCCCCGAGCAGTACTGCAAGACAGAAAAAGGTATAAGCCTTTGGTGGATAAACTGAGGACTTTGAATATTAGGTACAGATGGGAAATTCCACAAGGCTTATCCTTTACTTACAAAGGTGGGAGAGTCCAGATCAGGTCGGTGACGGATTTTTATAAATTTAAGGCGGACAATTCTGACGTCTTTGGAGAACTTTAAATTAAGAATCTACAATGGATTACAAATTGTTGTCATGGAACGTGAATGGATTAAATTCACCTAACAAGAGGAAAAGAATCAATTATTGGATACAAAAACAAAATTGTAACTTGATATGCTTGCAAGAAACTCATATTAGAAAACTGGATGCCAAATATTTAAAAAATGTTAAATTGGGATTAGAATTTTATTCCTCGGCCTTAAATAAGAAAAAAGGTGTGGTGATATATGTGAAAAAGGATTTACAACCTAAAGAAATTTTCAAAGATTTGGAAGGAAGATATGTGGGTGTGGAAGTGATGATTCAACAGAAAAAGACACTGGTGGTCAATATATACGCACCCAATGGAGCAAAAGAAAAGTTCTTTAAGGACTTAACTGAACACCTACAAGGACAAACTTATGATCAAGTTATTTTGGCCGGAGACTTTAATGGAACTATAGATCGGCTGGATAGACAATCACAAAAAGGCAACGAAATTAGTGGAAAATTGCCAAAGAACTTTTTTGAACTAGTCAAACAGGAAAAACTAGAAGATGTGTGGAGGAAATGGAACCCAACGCAGAAAGATTTTACTTTTTATTCCAATAGACATTGCTCTTTTTCCAGAATTGATATGATTTGGATGTCAGAAGAATTGTCAATGAAAACACAAAAAATAGAAATCCTGCCTAGATGTAACTCGGATCACAACCCTGTTTTGTGGACCTCTACTGAAAGGAATAAATCCTTTCTTTGGAGAATAAATGAAGATTTGTTGGATAAAAAAGGTGTTATGGAAATGTTAAAAGAAGAAACAAAACAATATTTCCAACAAAATCTGAATAAAGAGACTTCAATACAGGTAGTGTGGGACGCTTACAAAGCTGTGATGAGAGGGATTCTCATCTCACAAAATGTGAAGCAAAAGAAGGAAAAACTTCAAAGGCAAGTGGAAGTATTGGAACAAATAGCCCAAAAAGAAAAAGAACTGAAGAAGAAACCGGGGAAAAAGAAGATTATTAGAGAACTACAGTTGCTGAAAGAACAGCTGAATGATTTTTTGAACCAAGAGCTTTATTGGAATTTAAAGAAGTTACAACAGAAATCTTTTGAAGGGGCGAATAAACCGGGGAAATATCTAGCTTGGCAACTCAAAGCAAGAAAAGAAAGAAGAATGATAACCAAAATTATAGAAGAAGGAAAAGAATTCGTTGACCCTAATGGTATAAAGAGAAGTTTCTTCAAGTATTATGCTAAATTGTTTCAAGCAAATAGAATTGATCTTGAGAAGATTGAAAGATATTTAGAAGAGATTCCACTATCCAAAATAAGCAAAGAGTTTAAAGATTTACTAAATGGGCCAATCCAAACAGAGGAAGTGAGGAAGGCAATTGAAGAAGCGAAGTTGGGGAAGGCGCCAGGGCCGGACGGATTTACCGCGAAGTTTTATAAAAAAATGAAAGAGGAACTTGTCCCGGCCCTGGAAGCTTTATCCAACGACATACGGATGTGCAAGAAAGTGCCAGACTCATGGAAAGAGGCAATCATTTCATTGATACCAAAGGAAGGCCAAGAACTAACGAATGTAAAGAACTACAGGCCAATTTCTCTCCTAAATAATGACTATAAGATCTTTGCAAAAATTATTGCAGAAAGAGTGAAAAACTACTTACAAACAGTGATTTCAGAAGATCAAGCGGGCTTTCTGCCAAAAAGACAAATTCGAGATAATGTAAGAATAGTAATGGACGCAGTGGAATACTATGAAAAGCACCCTGAAAAAGAGGTAACTTTTTTGTTTGTGGATGCGGAAAAAGCATTTGACAATCTTAATTGGAAGTTTATGTTACAGATGATGGAAAAAATTGATACGGGACAACAGTTCAGAAATTGTATTGAAGCTATCTATTCGGAACAAAGAGCTACACTGAATGTAAATAAAGAATTGACCGATAGCTTCAAGGTACAGAAAGGTACTCGGCAGGGTTGTCCCTTGTCACCGCTATTGTTCATTTGGGTGTTGGAGGTACTTTTACAAAAAATACAACAAGATCAAGAGATTAAGGGTTTGACACATAAAGGTTTTAAATATAAATACCGTGCTTTTGCAGATGACGTAATGTTTATTGTGGAAAACCCGACGGAAGAGTTACCGTTACTATTTCAAAAAATAAAAGATTTTGGAGAATTGGCAGGATTTTATGTAAACAAGAATAAAACGAAGCTTATTTGCAAAAATATGACGAAACAAAAACAAGTGGAACTACAAAATTTGGTACAATGTGAAGTGGTAAAGAAGACGAAATACTTAGGCATTGAGTTAACTGCAAAGAATATAGACTTATATAAGAACAATTATGAAAAACTATGGGCTAAGTTAACCCAAGACTTTAAGAAATGGGACAAAATGAACTTGTCACTGATGGGAAGAATTTCAGTTATAAAAATGAATGTCCTACCACGTTTGATGTTCCTGTTCCAAACAATACCAATACTTAGTAAGACAGATTTGCTGCAAAGGTGGCAACAAGAACTATCAAAGTTTGTTTGGGCAGGCAAGAAACCGAGAATTAAGATGAAAATACTTTGTGATGCCAAGGACAGAAAAGATACCAAAACCAAACAATACCAAACAGTAAACACTTTGCTTTAAAAAAATTGTAGCTACATTAAGGTCTAAATCCAAAAGCACTTAAAAAAAATTACTGAGTTTATTCGAAATAAATATATATCAACTGAAGACTCTTATTATAAGGATACTGATAGGAGCTATATTGTTATATACAGTGTGGAATTTGTAATACTGGAGTACGTTATACTGTTTTATATTCAGCAGCATAACCAAGAAGCATAGGCCGGATTGTTTGGGAGTAAATCCTTCTCAGCAAAACATCCTATCCTTAACAGCCTTGCTCAAGTCTTGCAAACTGGAGGCCGTGGCTTCCTTGACGGAGTCAATCCATCTCTTTTCCTGCCGCCTTCAGGTTTCCCTAGCATTCTTGCCTTCTCCAGTGTTTCTTGTTTTCTCATAATGTGACCCAAGTACGATAGCCTCAGTTGAGTCGTTTTAGTTTCTAGAGAGAGTTCAGCCTTCATCTGATCTACAACCCACTTAGGGATTCAAATCTTGAGTATCCTGGACAGATACCTATCCCAGCACAGGAGCATACCACCTCTCATGTTGTCCGTTACGTACTACTTACCAGTCGGAAGTGTCTCCTAATGCCCAGTTGAAATCTGCCTTCCTGTATCTTAAGCACATGGCATGTTTCTTCTTTGTTGTTCAGTCGCACAGCCAAGTCCGACTCTTCGCAACCCCATGGACCAGATCACGCCAGGCCTTCCGGTCTTCCGCCGTCCTCTGAAGTTTGCTCAACTTCATGTTCGTTGCATTTATGACACTGTCTAACCATCTCATCCTTTGCCGTCCCCGTCTTCTTTGACCTTTAATCTTTCCCAGCATCTTCTACCACTTTCCCAGCACTTCTACCAATGTTTCTTCTACCACTGGTCCGATGAGGACAGTATTGTCTACTCAGACTGCTAGTGGCCCTCCAAGCAGGCCCGTAGCCAGGATTTTGTGGCTTGTGGGGCAACTTTTTTTTTTCTGGTGGGGCTGAAGTTCTCAAGGCAGAAAGAAAAGCCCATGAGCCAATAGAAAGCCGTGACCAGGATAGATCTCTAAATTGCAGTCTGTCAGCCACGCTAGATGACAGTTCTCAGCTGCTGCAAGTTAATCACTTCTGCCAGCCGACGCAACAAGTCTGAGAAAAAGCCGGCAAGTGGGACTTCTATAGTTAAGAAAGCTAACACTGAGGCAGAACGATTCTCTGAAAGGAGACCTGACACAGAGTTAGAGGGGATCGTAGAGGTCACCTACTCCAACCCCCTTGGCTCAGTGCAGGAATTAGTCAACTACAGCACCCCACTCTGCTTAAAGGAGCACATGCCTTTAAAAAAATGTTTTAAAATGATTGAAAAAAGCATTTGCAGGAGACATTCTTGTGGGGCTTTGCCTTTAAGAAAGGGGGAAGAGCCCCCAGAAACCTCTCCGTAGCTATGGGCCTGCCTTCAAGGCTCTCCAGCTGAAATCTTTCACATTACCTGATACCTAATCCTTTTATTTGGAGATGCCGGGGATTGAACCTGGGACCTTCTGCATGCCAAGCAGATACTCTACCTAGTGAGCCACTGACCCTTCCCACTGTATCACCTCCTTCCCAGCATCAGTGCCGGGACGGGAAGAACAGCATGCCCCACCGGGATGGAAAGGCCACCTGAAAATCTCCCACTCTGTCTCCCTGTTGTCAAACTGATCTCCCTCCTCAGTCATTTCTCCTGCTGGTCCCCATTCCCTGAAGTGCCATATTTAATTCCTTTAAAAAAAAATACTTGTAAGCCTGCCAGCACAGCTGCTGTCTGATGGTGATTTATGACCATGCTCCTCAGCATTGTATATTGAATATGAATTCCCACGCGCCACTCGGGGATGCAAAATCAAAATAGAAATGTAACACGTGCAATAACCAGTAATATTGGGGACTCTTTTGGTACAATCTGGAGCAGTGAAGCTCTGTATTCTTGGTGCTTGGGAGGGCTTCTGGAGTTCTGACCCTGCTGCTGGACCTCCTGGTGGCCTCTGGGTTTTTGGACACTGTGTAACACAGAGTGCTGGACAGAGGGCAGTCTTCCGGTCTGCAGTTCAGCATCTTAACCACTGAGCCATCGCAGCTCCTCTTGTGTACAAATCTCTTGTGTACATATATGTAAATACACGTGACCTTGCCAGTGTTACACAGACCACCATTTCACACTGCTATGCAGGGGTCATTTCCTGCAGGAGCACACAGGAGTGGAGCTCCGGCAGTAAAGAGCCCAGGGGGCGGGCACATGCAACAAGCCCCACCCCCTGCTCCCAGCAGCCCTCGGTCAGAGCAAGAAGCAGCCAGGTAAGTTGTAGAAGCCCCCCGGTCCAAAACAGTCCAGTGGCACCTCTAAGAAGAAAAAGAAGAGAAGAAGAGATTGGATTTATACCTAGCCCTTCACTACCCAAAGGTGTCTCAGAGCGGCTTACAAACTCCTTTCCCTTCCCCTCCCCACAACAGATACCCTGTGAGGTAGGTGGGGCTCAGAGAGCTCTTGACTGAACCTGCTTACTTATGTACTTATTTCCTTTTGGTATATAAAAAGGGATGTTATTGAAGTTATCAATGTGCTTCCGCCACCATGAACAAAATGAAAATAACTTTATTTACAAGGGAAATGCCGTGTTTATTTCTGGCAAGGTTTTCAGCGTTCGTTCCGTAACCCCAGGGAGGGGACGAAAGAACCTCTTCTGGCATGACGAGCGAGAAATGGGTAATTTAGATATTAATAAAGACTGCCTCACGAATACATCAGCTGTTCAACAAGGCGAAGACCGCGCGTCCAAAGAGCAGATGGTAGGATACCGTTTCCTGATAGCGTTGGTGGCGGTGGTGGGAGTGGGGAATCCGCCAATGTTTATCCAGACGAAATCTTAAGTGAAGCTAATGAAACATGAAAAATTGACAGGAGTAATTAACGCCATGGGACTTTGGATGAGACCCCCTGAAGGATGCAGCTGTTAACTCTTCCTCATATCAGTGTCAAAATGCTTACTCGAGAAGACAAAGATCCTTCAGAGAAGCATGAGAGAGTTATCCTCTGCTGTTGAGGAAAAGGAAAGCAGCATCAAGTTTCGGCCAACTTATGGAGACCCCGTAGGGTTTTCAAGATGAGAGACATTCAGAGGTGGTTTGCTATTGCCTGCCTCGGCATCACGACCCTGGTATTCCTTGGTGGTCTGTCTCCCATCCAAATACTAATCAGGGCTGACACTGCTAAGCGTCCGGGATCTGATGAGAATGGACTAGACTGGCTCATCCAGGTCAGGGCAAGAGCTGTTCTGAGGTGGGTTTGCCATTGCCTGAGTCCACATCACGATCCTGGTATTCCTCGGAGGTCTCCATCCAAATGCAAGCCAGGGTCGACCCTGTTTAGCTACCAAGCTCTGACAAGATCGGGCTAGCCTGGGTGATGTTACTTACTCTCTAACATTAGGTCCAGGCAGGGCTATTTTGGGGCAGGAACGCACAGGAACGGAGTTCCGGCTGGCTCCCGAGTTGGCCACGCCCAGCAGGAACTCATTAGCATAATAGGCCACACCCAACAGCAGGAACTCATTTGGATTGGCTACATTAGGGGTGTGTGGCCTAACATGCAAAGGAGTTCCTGCTACAAAAAAAGGCCCTGGGTTTTGACAACAAACAAGGTAAAGAGAATAACAAGCAAAAGGTGGGTGTGGCTGGATGACCACACTTCTGGTAACATGGGGGTGCAGCCTAGTGTGCTAATGAGCTGTGCTGTCAGGGGTGTGGCCCAATATGCTAATGAGTTCCTGCTGTTCGGTGTGGCCTATTATGCTAATGAGTTCCTGCTGGGCTTTTTCTACAAAAAGAGCCCTGGGTCCAGGTAATCTGATCAAGCCTTCTTCAACACACAGCATTGCACTTATCATAAGACCACAAAAGTTCTCCGTCTCCACCAGCTTTGGTGGTGGAAAGGGACATCAATTCACCACCAACCTATGACAACCCCGGAAGGGGTTTCAAGGCAAGAGACCATTGCCTTCCTCAACATAGAAAACCTTGGCTTCCTTGGTGGTCTCCCATCCAAGTCCCAACCAGGGTTGACCTTTCTTAGCTTCCGAGATCTGATGAGATTGGGCTAGCCTGGTCCAGGGAGTGGAAAGTGCCAAGAAGTCACCGCTGGCGTTTGGCGACCCTGTAGGGTGTCAGACTCCTGCAGCAATCAGTTCCCAGCAGCTTCCATTCAAAGAAGTAAAGTTTATTGAGACATTGAGAGTATGCAGCTATCTTAACGCTTTTTTGTGTTAGAACTGGCCTAAAGCGTGCAAAGTGAGCTGATACCAGAGGTCGATTTGGGGGGGGATCGCGGGGGATCGCAGTTCCCCTGGGTGAGGTGTGGGGGGGCGGGGCACACAATGAAGCCCCGCCCCCTTCTTCCGGCCGCCCCCTGCTTCCATCCTCATTCTGTTGCAGAAGGAGGAAGAAGCAGGAGGGTAAGTTGGCGTCCTCCCCCTCTGCCTGGCCGAGGCCACTCCACGTGGCCTCCACAAGGACTCCCAGCCCCATCCAGGAGCTTCCCTGAGGTAGCTGTGTTAGTCTGTTGCTGCAAAATAGTCCAAGAGTTCAAATAGCACCTTTAAGACTAATAAATAGCACCTTTAAGACTAACCTTTAAGACTAAGACTGAGTGGTGGGTGTGGCCTTATGACACACTTCCGGTGATGTCAGGGGGTGTGGCATATGCTAATGAGTTATGCTAATGAGTTCCCCTAGCTCTTTTTCTACGAAACGACCCCTGGCTGATACACATTATTCAAGGGGTTCCCCTGATGGCTCAGGTCCAATCAGAGGCCAGGTAGAAACCTGCCAAAGTAACGGGCAAGAATTCTCAGGAGAAAGACTACACCAGACACTCAAGGTCGAGGGCTTCGGTGACATAGACAAAGAAAGACTAGAAACACAGCAGAAATGGAAGTCAAGATTCCAGAGTCCCCCCTCACACCCATGGCAGCTAGAACAGCCAGAGGCCTAGCTGGCGTGGGGTTTTCAAGGCAAGAGATATTCAAAGGTTGGTTTGACACTGCCTGCCCCTGGCCCCAGCCACACGTGCCGGAAAACACGGGGGGAGGCGTGGCTATTTGCGCCGTCGCATTCTGATCCACCATTATGCGATCAGGCACGATAGCGGGGCACCATGATTTTGTCCTTCGGCGCATGCTACAAAGAGGACGGTCGGAGGGAATAGGCGCGCGCCGGCATGATCACACCGAACGAGTCCGTCTGCAGCCCGTGGAAAACCATTTGCTAGTAGATCTTTTATTTATTTATTTATAGTCACATTTATGCCCCGCCTTCCTCGCAAAAGCAGGCTCAGGTACTTTTTAACTGCGCATCTTTGCAGGTACTTTTTAACTGCGCATCTTCGGTGGCACACCACGGGTTGGCCACGGGTGTGCTACGCTTCCCAGATGTTGCGGTGTGATCGCGCCCCGAAAATCCACCCAGCATTCATGTCTGTCACGCGGCAAATTCTCCGTATGACCGGGGCCTCTGCTTAGCAATCTTTGGTGGTCTCCCATGTAACTACTAACCAGGGCCGACCCTTGCTTAGCTTCTGAGGTCTAATGAGATCAAGCTAGCCTGGGCCATCCATGTCAGGGCGCATACAGAATACATAATGTGTAAATAATTGCTTTTTCTGTTGTAGCTACAGACTTGTGCTTGCTCCTACTAGCACAGTAGACAAGATAGGATGGACCCAATGGATCTATTGATGGCGTTTTCCTATGCTTCAAGCAGAGAACCATAAGGTGGCATAGAGAACTATTGACATATATGTCTAGATAGGTGAGGTAGCAAGCAGTTACTGAATCTAGACCAGAATGATCTATGTATATAAGTCTTAGCTGTCATGCTAAGTGGTTAAGGCAATTACAGCCAGGTGTTAAACTACCAGGTGATACTCTTCAGACATTGTTAGAGTAGGTGATTGATGTATCCTGTTAGTGATTGGCTGGGCCTAGTATATAAACTATCAGCTTGATAAGCGGGGGGGGGGGCTTAGTTCTCTTCAACTAAGGTATGTTATGCTGTGTGACAGTCTGTATAATCTCTGTGTAAATATTCACCATTATCTCTACATAAACTTTATGCACCTTTCATCACCACTTGGTCTCCAGCTTCTTCCTTTATTTACTGCACCCAATAAGAACATCTGTTCATTCCTTTTGCCTTGAAGGTCCTTGATTCAGGCCTCTCTGTGGAAACAGAGAGAGAAGAAAAGAAAGAGAGGGCCTTGAAGGGGAAGGACACAGCCTGAAAGACAGAACGACTCCTCAATGGAAGCCATCAAAAGACAAAAAAATTGCCGCTCCGAACCGATTATATTTATATCCCAGCAGAGAGCGATTCACTCGCTTAGCGCTGCAGTCTTGCTTTGCCGTAACTCATGTCGGGAAGAAATATGGTGTCGCGGGAATGTCTTTCTGCCTCACCAGATAAATGAGCCTCTCGTCTAAGAGGATATTACGGGGAACAACCCAACACAAAGGCAATTGTTGCCACAAAGGTATGCTTGTAACTCATGGGTCTGCGTGGTCTTCATGACCCAGTGTTCCTCAAGAGCCCCACCTTACCAAGAGGTTCAACAGGTGACCTTCACCCAGTCAGTATCCTTCAGGCTGGCCATCTTACAGGACTGTTGTGTAGATAAAGTGAGATGGGAACAAGCCATGTATATCCCCTTTCTTAGAATATACTGCAGATAACACTATCTCCCGAAGTCATTCAGCCAGTTCATGGTACTACGATATCATGATGACTTTGTAACCAGTTTGGTGTACTGGTTAGGAACACAGACTCCAAGAACATAAGAGACGCCAATGTTGGATCAGGCCAAAGGCCCATCCAGTCCAACACTCTGTCACACAGTGGCCAAAAATACCAGGTGCCGTCAGGAGGTCCACCAGTGGGGCCAGGACATTAGAAGCCCTCCCACTGTTGACCCCCCCCCAAGAACCAAGAAGACAGAGCATCACTTGCCCCAGAGTCCCTATCTATACATTGTGGCTAATAGGACTCTAAATTGGGAGTACCAGGTTTGATTCCCCACTCCTCCACATGCAGCTGCTGGTGTGACCTTGGGTTAGTCAAAAATTCTTTCAGAGCTGTTCTCTCAAGGGCAATTCTTGAGAAAGCTCTCTCAGCCCCACCTACCTCACAGGGTGCCTGTTGTGGGGAGAGGAAGGGAAAGGGATTGTAAGCCACTCTGAGACTCCTTCGGGTAGTGAAGGGTGGGGTATAAATCCAATCTCTTCTCTCCTTCTCTTCTTATATGTAATGACTTCCTTAGATGGTTAAATTGGTTGGTTAGATGCTTTCCTTCCCCAGACACTCTTCGTTATATCTGTATTTGTTTGCATTGTTTAAAGTTGTTATTGTAATATGGATATGTCACACTGGTTTATGTACTAGTATCCCTTGAAACGTTTAATAAATGGTTTAATTTAAAAAAAGTATATCCCCTGTGCTCCTTGAAGGAAGGGTAGAAAGAAAATGTAAGGAAAGAAAAACGAGAGGAAATTTGTAAGAGCAATCAGTTGGCTCACGCTTGATGGCTCAGAATATTCATTCAGTTCCCTATCCACTCATGCAAACAGAGTTGCCCAACCCCAGGTGGGAGATTACAATTGGAGAAAAGGGCTGCTTTGGAGGGTGGATCCATTGGCATTATACCCTACCATACAGTTTAGTTTTGGAAATTTATAATAAAGTTTTAAGACACACAGGGTCTTGGGGGGGGAGAGAAAATTAGAAAAATCAAAAGGAATGTGTGCAATGATAGATGAAGTCAGTGCTTGTTCCAACGCAAAACTGGATAGCTGGCTTGTTAAGTAATTACCGTTGTGCCTAGCAGGTCAGCACCTATGCATATTAATGAGTGCACCTGTGAAACATATCCACCAGAAGCAGTTTTAAGATGAACGTGAAAGATATGGATGCGCTGATTATAATACATAAACAGCCTGTACCTGGAGAAAGATGGGGGGGGATGTGTCCAGAACAAGACAAGATCTTTGTTAGAAGAGGAGGAGGAGGAGGAGGAGGAGGAGGA
>NW_015165417.1:32113-35286 GCF_001447785.1 Gekko japonicus
TGGCTGGGGGGAGCCCAGGCAAGCCGGCTCTTGGAGGGGGAGGGGAGGCAGTTTAAACTGCCTTCCATTGGCTTGCCTGGGCATCCCATGGCTGTGGGGAGCCGGGGCAAGACAGCCCTCAGATAGGTCGGGGAAGGCCCGGGGAGGCATTTAAATGCCTCCACAATCCTTTCAGGGGGGGCCCTGGCCTGCTCGTCTCAGTCGTCGGGGGGGGGGTCATTCTCCAGGCCTTCCCTCTGTAGCTACGCATGTGCAGAGGTTTAGGCTGTAGTGGGCGTGGCCAACTCTGAAGCCAGCCGGAACTCCATTCCTGTGCGTTCCTGCCCAAAAATAGCCCTGGGATTTATACCCCGCCCTTCACTACAAAAGGAGTCTCAGAGCAGCTTACAATCTACTTTCCCCTCCCCTCCCCACAACAGACCCCCTGTGAGGCAGGTGGGGCTGAGAGAGCTCTGACGGAAACTGCCCTTTTTCAAGAACAGCTGTGCCAGAACTATGGCTTGCCCAAGGTCATCCAGCAGGTGCAAGTGGAGGAGTGGGGGAATCAAACCCAGTTCTCCCAGAATAGAGTCTGCATACTCAACCACTACACCAAACCACTACATACTAACTGAATGTATAACTGCCTTCCTGCGCGAATTAGCTATTTTTGTATGTGAACACAATACACAGATATAAGACCACAGCTTTTCTTAGACATTTTAGGAAAGAAGCTTGATATTTCTTTCCTCGTTTCTTTGTAGATAAAGCTAATGATTCCTTTCCATGATTGATTGCCCATGTATGTATTAATTGGGGTTACATACGAGGGAACCCTACTGGGCTAACAACTCCCCCTCCGCAAACCCTGCCCTCCCCAGGTTTTAACCCCCAAATATCCAAGAATTTCCCCAACCTGGAGTTGGTAGCCCTACTGTGCATAAGATGTTACCATTTTTCTGAACTGGGTCCCAGCTTAAATCTCCGAAGGGCTTTATAGATCCCTCTTCTGGAGGGTTCGTTATGTTGCTGTTGTTCAGTCGCATAGTCGAGTCCGACTCTTTGCAACCCCATGGACCACATCACGCCGGGCACTGCTGTCTTCCTCCATCCTCTGACGTTTGCTCAATTTCATGTTCGTCGCATCGATGACACTGTCTAACCATCTCATCCTTTGCCATCCCCGTCTTCTTTGACCTTCAATCTTTTCCAGCATCAGGGTCTTCTCCAGGGAGTGCTCCCTTCTCATTTGGTGGCCAAAGTATTTGAGCTTCAGCTTCAGTGTCTGGCCTTCCAGGGAACAGTCAGGGTTGATTCCCTTTAGGATTGACCGATTCGATCTCCTTGCAGTCCAGGGGACTCTCAAGAGTCTTCTCCAGCACCATAATTCAAAAGAGTCTATTCTTCAGCGCTCGGCCTTCCTTATGGTCCAACTCTCGCAGCCATACCTTACTACTGGGAATACCATTGTTTTGACCATATGGACTTTTGTTGGCAGAGTGATGTCTCTACTTTTTATTATGCTGCCTAGGTTTGCCATCGCTTTCCTTCCAAGGAGCAGGCGTCTTTTAATTTCATGGCTGCAGTCACCGTCTGCAGTCATCTTGGATCCCAGGAATGTGAAGTCTGTCACTGCTTCCACAACTTCCCCTTCGATTTGCCAAAGAGTGATGGGGCTGGATGCCATGATCTTAGTTTTTTTGATGTTGAGTTTCAAGCCAACTTTTGCTCTCTCATTTTGAGTAAGAGGCTCTTTAGGTCCTCTTCACTTTCTGCGGTTTTAGAGTGGTATTGTCTGCATATCTGAGGTTGTTGATGTTTTCCCCAGCAATCTTAATTCTGGCTTGTGATTCATCCAGGCCAGCATTTCGCATGATGTACTCTGCATATAAATTAAATAAACTAGTTTATGCAGTAGCCAAATGGCTCGCTCACAACTTTAATGCCAGTCGCTCACAAAGTAGAATTTTTGCTCACAAGACTCCACAGCTTAGAGGGAGCATTGATCTTGTGTATTAATTTTTTTCCTGCAGAATGGGATTTGCTTCCTCTTAATTTCTTTTCTTTTTTAATATAGGGAAGCTAGGAATGAAACTGTTGAAGAGAGAGAGAAGATATTGGATTTAGACCCTGCCCTTCACTACCCATAGGTGTCTCAGAGCGGCTTACAAACTCATTTCCCTTCCCCACAACAGACACCCTGTGAGGTAGGTGGGGCTGAGAGAGCTCTGACAGAAACAGCTCTTTTTCAAGAACAGCTCTTATCAGAACTATGGCTTGCCCAAGGTCATCCAGCCAGGTGCAAGTGGAGGAGTGGGGAATCAAACCCGGTCCTCCCAGATTAGAGTCTGCACACTTAACCATGACACCAAACTGGTTGACAGAAACCGATCCTGGCAGGCGAAACGAAAAATACCCCCGAGGAAAGGTTTTTGCTGTGGGAAACCAGATTGGAAAACTGATTCTGTGTCTGCCGTTTCAGAGGCCTCGTATTGACAAAAAAAACCACACGTAGAGCAGGAGGCGACTGTGTGCAAACAGTTCCGCGGTCCGTCGGAAATGTAAATGCACTCGAGAAGAAAGTTTGCGCTGTTTGTTTGCTAACTCTCTGGCAGAGGAGAGTTCCATTCTTTGAGCGCAGAAGGCGATAACTTTAGGGTTATTCTTTTCCTCCCCCTGCCTGGTGTAAAGCATAGGGCAGGGGTGTCGAACTCATTTGTTATGAGGGCCGGACCTTGTTGGGCCGGGCCATGTGTGTCATAAAATGTAAAGCCAGGTAGCGGAGATATAACCTTTATAAAGGACACAAACACAAAGGGCTGTTTTTACTTAAAATTAAAAACATGCTTAAAACATTAGCACTCTTGCTCTTCTGATGTTCTTTCGAAGGCCTCGGCCTCTGTGCCCTGTTGTTGGCCCTCCAGAGGAACTAACTGGCCACTGTGTGAGACAGGACGCTAGACTAGATTGACCATAGGGCTGCCAGTCGCCAGGTGGCACCTGGAGATCCGCTGCTATTACCATTGATCTCTAGATGGCCAAAATAAGTTCCTCTGAAGAAAAGGGCCAC
Organism: Gekko japonicus; assembly: GCF_001447785.1. Classification (NCBI taxonomy): domain Eukaryota; kingdom Metazoa; phylum Chordata; class Lepidosauria; order Squamata; family Gekkonidae; genus Gekko; species Gekko japonicus. Next base: position 35,163 of record NW_015165417.1, read on the forward strand.
TTAGGAAGGGGTTCCCTATGGCATTATATCCAACAAGAAAGGGGACCAGCGAAAATCGCGGGAGGGAGCGGGTAAGCTTCCCCCCCCCATCCCGCCATTCCCCATCTCCTCCACCACCACCTCC
>NW_015165417.1:35556-42715 GCF_001447785.1 Gekko japonicus
TCGCCGCCGCTGCTGCCGCCTCCGAAGTGAGGCCTCACCGCTCTCCCTCTTCCCCCCCTTCAGCCGCCGGGCCTCGCTAGTCTCTCTCTCTCTTCCCCCCCCAAACGAGGCCCGCGCGGCTTGCAGCCGCTGGGCCTCCCCAGTCTCTCTCCTCCCTCCCGTCTGAAGCGAGGCAGTTAGCAGAGCGTTCCCTGCGCATGCGCAGGGGACGCTCTGTTACTTTGGGGGGGGATTTAAGTATCCCCCTGATGTTTTTTTTTCATTTTTCAGATTTTTGTGCAGACCTGGGGACTGCCCCAAGTGTGCACGAAAATCTCCCTCCCCCCCATGTGCCCCCAATGCACTGATTTAGGTATAAGCACGCACGGGGGCACCTCCGCTATTAGTATAAGGATGAGGTCCCTCCCGTCCCCAAACTCCTCCCTCCCCTGGCTCCACCCACAAAATCTCCAGCTACTTCTCCAACCAGACCAGACAACCCTATACTGGTCTGATCCAGCAGGGCTCTCCTTATATTCTTCTGAGAAACTTGGGAGGGGTGGGTTAAAGGTGTGAATGGAGTTCTTATTTATATACTTTATAGATATCATACCATTCTCGTCAATGGGGGACCCAATCGGCTTACATGCTCCTCCTCTCCTCCATTTTATCCCCAACAAAACAACCCTGCAAGGTAGGTAAGGCTGTAAGTGCTTGACTGGCCCAAGGTCATCCAGCAAGCTTCCATGGTTATCATTTTGTATAGAGTTGTGCTGCTTTTCCCAGGGATCCCTGACCCGGACGGGCCAGGCGAGCCCGATCTCATCAGATCTCGGAAGCTAAGCAGGTTCAGCCTTGTCTAGTATTTGGCAGGGCGACCTCCAAGGAATACCAGGGTCACATGACAAACCACCTCTGGGACATCTCTTGCCTTGAAAACAAGTCTAGCTCACCACCTAGTGGTGCACAACGCTCAAAGAGCTAGAACTTCTCGTTGCCAGACAATCTTAGGATCTCCTGGCTATTCCACGCCCAATTCCATATGATAATTTATTATTACCCTCCCTGGGAGAGCCCAGCACCAATGTGTGCGGGAGGATACGCCAAAGCAAAGATGGATCATCCGCTCTGATTTTAAATGAAATTTCTGCTAATCCTATTACCATTTTAATTGCTCACAACTGGAACTTCCTTTTTTGGTCCATGGAGATTTATTATCTCTCTCTCTCTCTCTCTTTTTTTGTCCTAAGCAGCTGGATTTTATGCATGTGAGATAGAAGGGGGGGAAAATCAGGAGGATTTCAGAGCCAAATCCCTCCCAATAATTCTCCGATGCTTCTCTCTGCGTTTCTCTCTTCTTCTCCACCCCCTTCCATTACTTGAAATAAAGTAGTTTTAAAGGGGAATATGTTTCCTGCAGACACAATGAGGTTGCCGATAAAGGGTTTACAAAGACTGTGCGTCTAAAAAAGACTAGATATGCCTTGAAATATGAACTGTCAGAGAGGAGACCAAAACGAGAACACACACGGATGTCGCTTTAATACTCTATTTGCAGCCGGTATCCGGGGTTTCTTAAAAGATAATTGTTTTGAATATGACTCCGTTGTACAAGACAGGCCGAGACGTTCCTAAAAGATTACGTAGTTCAAACGAAGCCGTGGGGTTTGTTTCTTTTTAACGCCAAGCCTATCCTGTGGTTTCATTTGGTTTTATTTATTTTCCTCCGAGACAACGGGAAGTTTATATGCCGGTAACGGTTTCTTTTGACCTTTCCAACACTGAGTGTATATATCAACTATATTTCAGCGGGTCTTTTTTCTGGTAATTAGCATTTATTGTCCAGCCTTCCCAAAAGATAAGAGTCTAGCCCCAGCTTTTATTAATTTTAAGTAGATTTATGTTCCCCCACCATAGATGGCTCAGGATAGCCAGATCTCTTCAGATCTCAGAAGCTAAGCAGGGTCGGCCTTGGTTAGTCCTTGGATGGGAGACCACCAAGGAAGTCCGGGGTTGCTACGCAGAGGCAGGCAAGGGCAAACCACCTCTGAATGTCTCTTGCTTTGACCTGGATGGCCCAGGCTAGCCTGATCTTGTCAGATCTCAGAAGCTAAACAGGTTAGTCCTTGGATGGGAGACCACCAAGGAAGTCCAGGGTTGCCACGCAGAGCCAGGCAATGGCAAATCCCTTCTAGAACAACACCTCTTGCCTTAAAAACCCTACAGGGATGCCTAGTGACCCCGGGTCCTAAAGAGGCCAGGCTTGCAGCCACAAGGGCCAGGTCCTTCTCGGTGGTGGCTCCTACCTGGTGGAATGAGCTCCCGGAGGAGATCAGGGCCCTGCGGGACCTCTTAAAATTCCGCAGGGCCTGAAAGACGGAGCTCTTCCACCAGGCTTTTGAGTAGGAGCCGCCACCACCACCACCACCAACTGCAGTGCAGGACCGCCGGGTTGGGCCAAGTGGCCATCTGGAACATCTTGGCCCATGGCATCCCCCCTCATTGATCCCACCGTGATATACAATAGGGAGTGAGTATTTTAGTTCCTAATGTATCCTGCAAGATGTGAGTTTTGTTTTAATTGTTTTAACTGGTTCTATTTTTATTGCACTTGGTGCCTTAACTGTTTTAATCCTGTTGTATTTTATTGCACAGTTGTGCCTATGTAAGCCGCCCTGAGCTCGCTTGCGGGGAAGGCGGGGTATAAGTGAAATAAAATAAATAAAATATATATGCAAGTTGGGTGTCCATGAGGAAACACAAAGGGTGTTTGGAAATCCCACCCTCCATACCTATGCACAAAGACCTCCCTTCCAGGATTCCATATGCTCTCAGGGGCTTGATCAGATCAGTTTCCCCACCTCTCTGCTTTCTTCCCCCTTTAAAAACTGACTGGATAGGGGTACCAGCTTCTGGAGGGGACTGAAGTTGTTCTGGAATAATAACTGATCTCCAGATGACAGACAAAATTCCCCCTGGGGAAAATGGCAGCTTTGGAGGGCAGAGTCCATATAGGGTTGCCAGTCCCCAGTTGGGGGCAGGGGATCCCCTGGTTTGGAGGTCCTCCCCCCGCTTTAGGGTTATCAGAAAGCTGGGGGGGGGATGTCCACTGGGCGCTCCATTATAACCTGTGGAGACCAGTCCCCATAGGGTATAATGGAGAATCGATTTGTGGATATCTGGGGCTGGGGGGGTGTTTTTTTGAGGTAGAGGCAAGAAATTTTCAGCATAGCATCTGGTGCCTCTCCTCAAACCCCCCACCCCCAAGTTTCAAAAATATTGGACTGGGGGTCCAATTCTATGAGCCCCAAAAGGAGATGCCCCCATCCTCCATTATTTCCAATGGAGGGAAGGCATTTAAAAGGAATGCAGTCCCTTTAAATGCAACAGCCAGAACTCCCTTTGGAGTTCAGTCATACTTCTTCCTTCCCCCTCTCCCTGAGGCTCACATCCTTGCTCCTGAGTCCACCCCCAAAGTCTCCTGGGTCAACCCCCAGAGTCCCCAGAGATTTCCTGAGTTGGACCTGGCAACCCTAATGGTAAACCATAGATTTTAGGTGAAATCTCTCCCCAAACTCCCCCCTCCATAGGCTCCACCTTCCCAAATCTCCAGTTATTTCCCAACCCTGGCAACCCTATTCAGTGACGGAGGAATTGCCGGAGCATGGTGGGGTAGAGGGAACAGTGAGGGCAGCAGCAAGAGGTCCAAGGGCAGGATGTGTGAATGCCAATTCCCAAGTCACTTGCTGCTGATCCCATTTTCACAGACACACACACACTAACACACCCATGTTGATACAGCCAGAGTAATATGGTCTGCATACCTGAGGAGTCCTCTGGGTAGAAACCACTACCTTTCTTTGTTGTTTTATTTATTTACAAAAGTTATATCCTGCCTTTTGCCCAATCAAGGCCATCAAGGTGGCTAACAATTAAAAGAAACTAAATCTCCTAAAAGCACGTCATAAAATTAATTAAAACCAAAATTAAAATACATCTGTAAAACAACAAGGACAGCAATTAAAATATAAGGCAGGAAATAGGGGGTCATTGAGGAAACGGCAAGATGAAACAAAAATGTCTTCTCCCTTGTCTTCAGGTGGCCTTGTTTTACTACTTTTTATAGTGGCACAAGTCACTTCGTTTAGTATTAGTTAGCGATGAAGCCAAAGCCTGACTTGTATACCTATTGTCTGTCTGTAGTCTCCTTCTATCTCTTTCTGAGCTTCTGTGATGTCATGGAACATCCACAAACATTCCATAAGCTTAGGGGGAGCTGTCATCAATAAAATACTGAAAAACAATGCTTCTTCAGCATGGCAAGCGAAATGTTGGTGTTGAGTAGCAATGTGGTGTGGTGGTTAAAGCTCTTGAATTAGGACCTAGGAGACCTGGGTTCAAATCTCCACTGTTCTATAAAGCTCCACTGCACCATCAACATATGGATAAGATACATCTGCCTTGTGTGATATGAGAGACAGCCTTCTCCCTGTAGCTGAGGAGATGCCCATTTATGAATCCACACATGAAAGGTGATGATGAAATGAACAGCGTGAATCCCATTCACTGAACAGGGATTTATTTATTTGCTTCATTTATACTCCAACTTTCTTGTCAAAGAAAGGCTTACATAATTCTCCTCTCCTCTGTTTTATACAACCCTGTGAGGTAGGGGCTGAGAGTATGTTATGACTGACCCACAGTCACTCAGCAAGAGTGGGGATTTGGTCTCCCAAATCTTAGCTGGATACTCTAAATACTACACTATGCTGGCTCTCCTCCACATGTTTGCTTGGCCAACTTTATGGGGTTTTCTAGACAGTCTCACCTATGATGAGAAAAAAACTGAGTTCAGAATCTGGCTAAAAGAAGACACAATCATGGTCACACTTTTAAAACCATTTGAAATATGAATTGATGGTTCTCAGCTCTCTATAGGAAAAACCACTAAAACTGTAAAGTTGCCAAACTGCTTGCTACAGAGCCCTTCTAAGAACAGCAACTGCATGTGGGGAAGCTAGAAAGATTTGACACTGGCTGGAAGTGCAGACATGCCTTTCATTGATGGAAGAAACAGCAAGATATTTATTTTTTCACAAAATTTATAGCCCAATTTTCTCCCCTCGTCAGGGCCACCAAGGCAGCTAAGAGATTTAAAACATACATAATTATTTTTAAAACCCTTAAAAACCATTAAAATAGAGTTGTCAGGTCCCCTCATTGATCTGGTGGGGGGATCTGGGAGGCGTTCCAGGGGTGAGGATGTCACGCTACGCAATGATGTCACCGAGAAGTGACATCATCGTGTCGACAACACCGGGGGGTGACACTCGGGTTTTTGGGTGAAACTCTGTGGTAAACTTGCCCTTAAACCATAGAGTTTTGCCCAAAAACTAGAACAACCCCATGTGCCATTCCCGATGTCATGATGTGACTTCCGAGTGATGTCATCATGTCAGGGACATCCCTGTTTGGGGGTGGAGTTTCCAAGCCCCGAAAATTGGGGTTTTCCACAGCACCGCCAGGGGAATGGCAACCCTACATTAAAACAAAACAAAAACATCATTAAAATGAAGCTCAAATACACATACAAAAACAAAAAAACAATTAAAACACAGCGCAAGAAGGAGGGATCACTGACTGAAACCTAAACAAAACTAAACAGTCTTTGCCCACTGGGAGAAGGGGACAGATCAGTCTGTCTTGGGAGAGAGTTCCAGAGTTTTGGTGCTACAACCAAGAAGGCCCAGGCCCTCTCCCGGGTTGCCACCACCTAGGGGCACCTGAAGGTGTCAGGTATATTTGTAAGAGAGGGCATTCAAAGCTAGGGTTGCCAACCCCCCCCGGTTTGCCATGGGTCCCCTGTTTTTTTGGGGGGGTTCTACCCGCCACTGGCCAGATGGCCGGCGGGGGAAGCCCCACCCCCAACACCCACAGCCAACCCTCCCTTTAAGTGTGTGGAAACCGTGTTTCCTCCCAAGCCCGATCTCCGCTTCAGATCAGGCTTGCAGGGAAATGCCAGCTTCGTGCACTTAAAAGGGAAACGCGGCTGCTCTTAAAGGGGAAACGCCGGCTCCTGCGCTTAAAAGGGAAACACGGGTCCTTTAAGTGCAGGGAACTGCCGTTTCTGGAGATCTGGCGCGCGGGCCAGTGGGGGGGGGGCGGATGTCCCCAACGTGATGTCATCACGTCGGGGATGCCCCGCCCCCTCTAGGAATGCCCCCAAAGTCCCCCGCTGGGGGTGGAAGATGGACTTGGCAACCCTACTCAAAGCAGCTGGGTAGCTTCACAACAGAATGGGCAAACCGTCAGGTACACTGGTCCCAAGCCATACAGGGCTTTAAAGGTCAACACCAGCACCTTCAATTGTGCAGACTGGGAGCCTGTGTAGATAAAGCAGCCTGTTAGGCTTTCATCTTGAGGGGAGAATGAAGCAAGATAATGCCCTTGTGTACAACTTTAAAAAAAATTATTTCAGCATAAGCTTTTGCAGGCTAAAGCCCATTTCATCAGATATGTCAAGTGAAACCTCAGCCAGCAGGTGAGTGTGTGTGTATCTCTCCCTTATATTATATATAAAGCCTTAGTGGGCTCCAACGTTCCAAATGCACACCTTTAGTGTTTGGCCGCAAGAACTGTCAGTCAGAAGATGCTGGCTGGGTTGACTGGCTGCTTTGTGCAGTCCCGCCCAGTGTTTCAAGGTCTTTTGCATATGGAAGCTGATTGGACTTCACTCCATTCCACACCTCAAACTCCCCACCCCCGCAAGGCAGTTGGAATTTTCAGTTGCATATGGAACCTACTGTATTCTGAGGTAAAATATGTCCTCACTCACAACACATCACTTCCCCTTCAAAAGAAACAAACCCAATAACACAATCATGCCACATCACAAAGAAGACAGATCACACCACAAGCAGAATACCACAAGGCAAAAAATGATAGGAAAAGGTGCCAGCAGTCACCCCATTACTGCCACAGAGAGCGCTTCAGAGGATGGTGTGCAGGTCCCAGGTTCATGTTTTAAAAGCTGCCTGGGGGATTATGGACCATTCACACACTTTCAACCTTAACACACCTCCTAGGGTAGTTGTGCGGATCATATGGGGGAGAGAATGATGTCAGCTGCTTTGGTTCCCACTGCAGGGAAAGACTGCCCTTTCCCTAGGCAGAGCTGGGG
>NW_015165417.1:43534-43704 GCF_001447785.1 Gekko japonicus
CATTCTAACGTCCATCATTCCCGGCAGAGCTTCCATCACATCCTGAAATGTCCTCAGCAAGTCCCTCACCGAGTCTTCCAGTTCTGCCAGTCGTTCCCCGGTAGTTTCTTCCGGGATGGGGTCCCGAGGGCGGTAGTCCGGGGGTGGGTCATAGTCCTCTTCCGTTTGGA
>NW_015165417.1:43847-51586 GCF_001447785.1 Gekko japonicus
GAACAATCCCTTGTCAAACAGACTCTCACGTAATCCGCTCCCCCGACGGGAGTACACCTCACGGGTGCCCTGAGTGTTGTACATAGTCCAGTCATCCTGCTGATGAATCTTCCGCGGACCCCAGTGCGAAGGGGTCGGAGGCGGCCAAGACAGATGTTCAGGCAGGCGGGGAATCGCTCCCCCCACGGCACCCTCCACCGAGGCTGCAGGCGTGAACACCAAAGAAGCGGAGGTATGTGGGACCGATCCTGAGTCCCCCTCCGTGTTATGTAGGTTTCCCTCAGTTCCGCTCATGGTCTTGCCAGATTCGGAACGATAGGAGAAAGGGAGTTCTAACAATATGTTGGATCCCCAAGCATCGAGAATAAATCCACGTTTTCAAGAAAAGCAAAATTTATTTCAAAGCGTTGAAGACATACTCAAACACGTTCTTTGTTAGAACTGGGGATACACAGTTAGGTCAAGCATACTAAAGGAAATTCAAACAGATACAGATCCAATGAACAGCATTCCCGCTGGCGGGCTAATGAAACGGTTGCGCGCTTAGTCCATGGGAACCAGGCAGAACATCAGACAAAACACAGGTGCAGTACTCATGAGAAAAGCAATAGGCAAGCATTACAGCATCTTCTCCCCCACACAACCTCCAGCAGTTATCTTGTGCATTCCAACGCAGGAGCAGGATGATAGAAAACAAGCCGGGTGCAACAGGGAAAGGATATGTACACAGAGGTCACAGAAAACAGAATGGCAGCTTGCTGACAGCCTGCTTGCAGGGAAGGCAGGGAATAAGTGAAATAAAATAAATAAATAAATAAGTTAGAGGGTTGGGTTTTGGAGCCTGGAGAGGGTGAGGATCAGGGAGGGGAAGGACCTCATTAGGGTTCAATCCCCCAGAGTCCCCTCTCCAAAGCATCTGTTTTCTCAAGGGGAACTGATCTCTATTGCCTGGAGACCAATGGTGATAGCAGGAGATCTTCACACCACACCCGGGACTTGGCAACACTACCTCTTGCCCATGTTCCCATGGCCTGCACCCCTTTCCCCAGTAGCACTGGGCGGTGAGTATATCTGGAAGCATGTGAAGGTGAAGGTTTCCCTCGTTCGAAAGCCAGTCGAATCTGACTCTAGGGGGCGGTGCTCATCTCAGTTTCCAAGCCGAAGAGCCAGCGCTGTCCGAAGACGTTTCCGTGGTCATGTGGCCGGCGTGACTAAACGCCGAGGTGCATGGAACGCCATTACCTCCCCACCGAAGTGGTACCTATTTATCTACTTGCAATGTCTTACTTTCGAACTGCTCGGTAGGCAGGAGCCGGGGCCAGAGACGGGAGCTCACTCCGTCAGGTGGCACACTCGGGTCTCGAACTGCTGAACTACAGACCTTCCAGTCTGCAGCTCAGAGTCTTAACCTCTGAGCCACCACGGAAAGCTGGAAGCATAGTAGAGCGTTAATAAATAAGTTGGGGGGGTCAACCGTAGTTGGCCCTGCCAGAAGTCCCGGTCCTTGTCCCACGCCCCACCTCCCGGTTTGCTGACACCAGCCCTGGATTAATGAGCCATATACCAGAGAGCAGGGCTATTTTGGGGCAGGAACGCACAGGAACGGAGTTCCGGCTGGCTCCCGAGTTGGCCACGCCCAGCAGAAACTCATTAGCATAATAGGCCACACCCAACAGCAGGAACTCATTAGGATTGGCTACATTAGGGGGTGTGGCCTAACATGCAAAGGAGTTCCTGCTACAAAAAAAGGCCCTGGGTTTTGACCACAAACAAGGTCAACAGAATAACAAGCAAAAGGTGGGTGTGGCTGGATAACCACACTTCTGGTAATGTGGGGATGCGGCCTAATGTGCTAATGAGCTGTGCGGTCAGGAGTGTGGCCCAATATGCTAATGAGTTCCTGCTGTTGGGTGTGGCCTATTATGCTAATGAGTTCCTGCTGGGCTTTTTCTACAAAAAGAGCCCTGCCAGAGAGGGAGACATAATTCCTACCATCTCTGTCTGTGGATCTGACCTTGAGAGTCCTCAGTCCATTTGGCCATTGAGTCCCACCGACGGGGCAAAAGGACTGAACTCCAAATCGGTGTCTCCGAGATGAAAAATTGGTTGGTGTCAGCCCATGAATTATTTAACTCTCGAACGCGCTTTACGGCCCACACGTGAATGAAATGGGCTTTAACTGTTATTTTACTAGGCTGCTTGAAATTCCGCCCGCGCCCGCGCCGATATCCATCTTCCTTTTATGATTCACAGGTGTCAGCGGCCCTTGTTCCAGCGATACATCACGGCGGCGTACCCTTTGCGGGAAGGCAGCTAACAAGACAGATCCGGAACGATCTGAAGGCAAAGGGCTAGAAATAATATCGAGGCAGGTTTCGGTTTTAGCAAGAGGTCGACGTCAAGGTGAGAACAACGGACAGCCCTTAGTGAAAGTTTGGAGACAGGACTGTCTCCTGTGGAATACCGAGTCAAATTCAAGGTTCTTGGTTCTGGCCCAGAAGGCCTTGAGCGGTCAGGGACCAACGTATCTATGGGACCTTCTCCTCCATTACGTCCCTGGAAGGACATTGCCCTCCTTGGATAACAACACCCTGGTGATCCCAAGCCCTAAGGATATCCAGCTGTCCTAGGGCCAGGGTGTAATGGCCCCTCTGGGTCTGGTGTGGGAGCAGGCAAAAGTCCCACAGGACAACCAGGCAGAAGGGACCAGGTAGGTAACCACTCCCAGTACAGGTGCAAGGCAGGAGAGTGGTGAAGAGGCAGTCCAAGGGTCAGGTATCCGGAAAGGGGAAACAATAGTCAGTCCAAGAGCCGGGGGTCCAGAAGTCAGGTGGTCTAGTGTTCGGCCTAGGTTCAGAGAAACAGAGGTTCCAGTCAGCAAGTCAGGAGAGAAGGCGGGTGGTGATGCAGCCGTTGGTACACCTTGCGTCCCCCTTCCTGGATTTATAGCTGACTCTCCCTGGGCTGGTTAGCTGCTGCCAGGGGTCATTTCATAGAAAAAGAGGTGCAGGAGCTCATTAGCATAACTTATTAGCATAACTTGTTTGCATATGCCACACCCCCTGACATCACCGGAAGTGTGTCAGAAGGCAACACCCACCGCTCAGGCTCCACTGGACTGTTTTGGATTGCTAGCTATCGGGGAGGCGGGGAATGTGCAGATCTGCCCTCACAGAGGAGGGAGAGTTTGTACCTGAAGGTGGGCCAGGGGGGCTCTGCAACTTACCTGGCTGCTTCTTGGAATCAATACAGAATGGAATCTACTCAGGTTCTAACCCTTAAACCAAGGGGGGGCCCACATGGTGGCCGTGGGCACCATGACACGAGCGGGCAACTTCCCTGGTGCCCGCCAGCTTTATTTAGAAAGCTTGCTAGGTAACTTAAGGCCAGTTACCTTCTCTCAGACTAACCTACCTCGTAGGGGTGTTATGATGATAAAATGGGACCTGTGTGCTGCTTGGAGCTTCTTGGAGAGGTAGGAGATAGACTACCCCTAAAAGGTGGGACAGGCCTCCCTATCCTCCTCTCAGGGAGCCAGTTTGGTGTAGCGGTTAAGAGGGGCAGACTCTAATCTGGAGAACCGGGTTTGATTCCCCACTCTTCCACATGCAGCTGTTGGCATGACCTTGGGTCAGTCACAAGTTCTCTCAGAGCAGTTCTCTCAAGAGCAGTTCTCTCAAGAGCAGTTCTCTCAAGAGCAGTTCTCTCAGAGTTCTTTCAATCCCACCTACTTCATTGGGTGTCTATTGTGGGGAGCGGAAAGGAAGGAGATTGTAAGCCGCTCAGAGACTCCGAGTCAAGGGTGGGGTATAAATCCAATCTCCTCTTCCTCCTCCTCCTCCTTCTCCTCCTCCTCCTCTTCTTCTTTTCCTCCTCCTTTTCTGTAACCATGGGCCTTATTGGAGATGAGGTTGGGTACCTTAAATTAGCAAAAAGATTTGTCGAGACCATGTCCAACAGGAGAAAACGCACATTCAGGTGGGTCGCCATGTTGGCCTGAAAAAATAGAACAAAGTTTGAGCCCAGCGGCACCTTTTAAGACCGAGAAAGTGTAACTCTGTTGATTGATCTCGGAGATGTGAACAAGTCGATGCTTTGAAGATCACAGCCCCTCAGCACCGCTATTGAACTTTCCATCCTCTGCCTCTTGGAGAAAGCCAGCTTAATAGCAGAACACATTCGCCAAAAATGCTTCATATCATGAAGCGTACTGCAGACCACCTGATCCCCGGCGTATTTACTTGGAAGACCTCCTGGGCAGATCAATGCAACTCGTAGACGGTGCTTCGGATATGCCACTTTGCTCTCTGAGACAGATGGAGAGTCCACTTACTCCACATAAAAAGATGGTCCACCCACCCACTGTATGGGCCTCAAAGAGATCATCAGGGCACAATCGAGGTTGCTAAGCAACCCGATGGGCTTCTTCTTCTCCACCTATGTTTGCCCCCACCAGTGTTGTGGGATAGGTGGGACTTGAGTTGACAGGCACCAGGCAGGAATGGGGAGAAGGACACCACTAGATATTTGTACAGGGATTTCTAAGGGGAGGGGCTGTGGCTCAGTGGTAGAGCATCCGCTTGGCCTGGACCAAGCAGTTGGTGATGCAGAATACCTGGATCTAGGACCCTGGCTCAGTGGTAGAGCATCTCCTTGGCATGCAGAAGGTCCCAGATTCAATCCCTGGCCTCTCCAGTTTAAAGGACCAGGCAGTAGGGGATGGGAAAGACCTTGATCTAGGACCCTGGCTCAGTGGTAGAGCCTCTGCTTGGCATGCAGAAGGTCCCAGGTTCAATCCCTGGCCTCTCCAGTTTAAAGGACCAGGCGGTAGGGGATGGGAAAGACCTTGATCTAGGACCCTGGCTTAGTGATAGAGCATCTCCTTGGCATGCAGAAGGTCCCAGGTTCAATCCCTGGCCTCTCCAGTTAAAAGGACCAGGCAGTAGTTGATGGGAAAGAACTTGATCTGGGACCCTGGCTCAGTGGTAGAGCCTCTGCTTGGCATGCAGAAGGTCCCAGGTTCAATCCCTGGCCTCTCCAGTTTAAAGGACCAGGCGGTAGGGTATGGGAAAGACCTTGATCTGGGACCCTGGCTTAGTGGTAGAGCATCTCCTTGGCATGCAGAAGGTACTAGGTTCAATCCCTAGCCTTTCCAGTTAAAAGGACCAGGCAGTAGTTGATGGGAAAGAACTTGATCTGGGACCCTGGCTCACTGGTAGAGCCTCTGCTGGGCATGCTGAAGGCAGGAGGTGATGTGAAAGATCTCAGCCTGAGACCCTGGAGATGCACTGCCAGTTTGAGTAGACAATATTGACCTTGACAGACCAGGGATCTAATTCAGAATAAGGCAGCTTGATATGTGTTCATATGTGACATATCTGGAGTCATCCTCTAGAACATGAGTTGGGGCAACAGGACGTTTTCCATGCTCAGGGACAGAGTCCATTCTGTTTTAGGAGAAGGAAACAGAAATGGGCTGCAGATTGCAGGGGTGCTATCACAGTTTGGTGTATTGGTTAAGAGCACAGGCTCTAATCTGGGAGCACCAGGTTCGATTCCCCCACTTCTCCACATGCAGCTGCTGGTGTGACCTTGGGTCAGTCACAAGTTCTCTCAGAGTTGTTCTCTCAAGAGCAGCTCTCCCAGAGCTCTCTCAGCTCTCTCAGGCAGGGCCTCCCATAAATATGCGGCATCACAAGATATGGAATCTATATATATAATGGGGAAAAGGCACTGATCGAATAACTGAAAGTAATATGGATAGTGATATGTATGACCTCCTTAATGGAAAGTTTTAACCTGCCTGCGCCAATCCTGGAACGAATTTTCGGAATTCGCCGAGCAGAACAGCAATGCAAAAACCTGGGAAAGACATCGCCTCTCGAACGACATGAAAGAATCCAGAAACAAAGTCAGGAGGGTCAGGGGGCGCCCAACAGAGGGTGGATCGTGAGATTTGTTTTGTATTTCTAACTTAATTGAATTGCATTTTTACGTTGCATGCTGGTTTTTGCCAACTGTCTGGGTAAATAATGGCTTCTGGTGGCCAGCTGTCTCTGTCCCGGTCTCCTATTTCTGAGCGTATGCTAGCTCAGCACGAGTCTGTGCTGTGCGCCGTTGGAAAAGAACCGCCTGGGCAGCATCCCGTTTCTCTTTTCTTTTCTTTTATTGCTAAGTAATAACTGAGTTGTATTAGCACACCGTTTCCTTTGGGTCACATTCCTGATAGGGGGGAAGCATACCCATTTTGTACATTTGCTTTAATTAAAGAATCCCTCCTTTCTGTTTGAGGCTTGGGGCCTTGAGGGCTTTTTTATTGCCTTGTCAGACATCAATCCAAGTTAGGAAAAGACCATCGATTGCAGCAATGTTTGATTGCTTTCTAAAGGGAGAAATTGGGCTACGGGGGTCTCTAATGGTGGGGTCTCTTTATCTTTTAATGGACAGGCGGACTCCGCTCCGGAAAATCGGACCAGGGCTTTGGAGGCTGCGGCTGATTGGTTTAAACTGAGCTGGCTGAAAGTCAGTCCAGCCAAGATGGAGGTCCTGTTTCTGAGCTGTGGGGAGACAAGGTCAGGAATCCAACTCCCAGCTCTTGGTGGGGCGCCATTGACACCTGCACCGATAGGAACATAAGAACATAAGAGAAGCCATGTTGGATCAGGCCAAAGGCCCATCCAGTCCAACACTCTGTGTCACACAGTGGCCAAAAACACCAGGTGCCCTCAGGAGGTCCACCAGTGGGGCCAGAACTCCCTAAGCCCTCCCACTGTTGCCTCCCCCCAAGCACCAAGAAGACAGAGCATCACTCACCCCAGACCGAGAGTTCCTCTCTATACCTTGTGGCTAATAGCCACTGATGGACCTCTGCTCCAGATAACATAAGAACATAAGAGATGCCAATGTTGGATCAGGCCAAAGGCCCATCCAGTCCAACACTCTGTATCACACAGTGGCCAGAAATACCAGTGCCATCAGGAGGTCCACCAGTGGGGCCAGGACATTAGAAGCCCTCCCACTGTTGCCCCCCCCAAGCACCAAGATGACAGAGCATCACTTGCCCCAGAGTCCCTATCTATACCTTGTGGCTAATAGCCACTGATGGACCTCTGCTCCATATGCTTATCTAATTCCCTTTTGAAGCCGTCCATGCTTGTAGCCTCCACCACTTCCTGTGGCAGTGAATTCCAAGTGTTAATCACTCTTTGGGTGAAGAAGTACTTCCTTTTATCCGTTCTAACCCGACCGCTCAGCGATTTCATGGAGTGCCCACGAGTTCTTGTATTGTGAGAAAGGGAGAAAAGTACCTTTTTCTCTACTTGCTCTTTCCCATGCATAATCTTATAAACCTCAATCATGTCACCCCTCAGTCGTCGTTTCTCCAAGCTAAAGAGCCCTAAGCGCCTTAACCGTTCCTCATAGGGAAAGTGTTCCAACCCTTTTATCATTCGAGTTGCTCTTTTCTGCACTTTTTCCAAAGCTATAATATCCTTTTTAAGGTGTGGTGACCAGAATTGCACACAGTATTCCAGATGAGGTCGCACCATTGATTTATATAGCGGCATTATGATATTGGCTGATCTGTTTACAATACCCTTCCTAATAATCCCCAGCATAGCATTGGCCTTCTTTATTGCAGTCACACACTGTCTCGACATAAAGTGTTCCAACCCTTTGATCATTCTACCAGTTATGGTGAAGCTGTCTGGGGGTGATTCTGAATGTCTCCCTTTTTGTGG
>NW_015165418.1:0-31267 GCF_001447785.1 Gekko japonicus
TTCCACAACGGGCCTTTTTCCTAGTCTGGTAATATAACAAGCTCTCTTACTTTGCTGCTCAGAAAACTCAGTTTCCCTTACCTAAAATCTTAGCCACCAGATATGGAACCAGTGACCTGAATTCTTATATTTAAAAGTTCAAAGTCATCAAAGAGCTGTGCTATATAAAAAAATAAGCTTAAAAATCTGTTTAAAATAAAATAAAGACAAAGAAGCTCTTCCTGCCTCTGAATACTCACCAGTATTTTTGGCTTCTGTTATACAATACAGTTCCTGAAGTCACCCCAGCTAATGTCAGTGGAGGTGGTGGTACTAAGGCTGAGCTGGTCATAACATGGGAGGTAAGTCACCTACGAATTCGGAGGGAAATGATTTCTCTGTTTTAATATCAAATTGACCATGAGCATCAGGTAGCATTTCAAGTATGCACGCACTGCATCGTCTTATCTCTTAGAGAATGATTGTAATGACTGTAAATTCCAGATCTGAATGGACTATAGCATTGACTATCAGCAAAGAGGAGCAGAAAGACATATTCAGGGGTTTTTTTTGGGGGGGGAGATATCAGGAGTGGAAGAGAATACATATTTATCATTACTGATGCCAATGTAATGTGTAACTAGTAAAGGTAAAGGTTTCCCTTGCTCGAAAGCCAGTCGAATCTGACCCTGGGGTTGCGGTGCTCATCTCTGTTTCCAAGCCGAAGAGCCAGTGCTGTCCAAAGACGTTTCCATGGTCATGTAGCCGGCATGACTAGACGCCGAGGCGCACGGAACGCTGTTACCTTCCCACCAAAGTACCTATTTATCTACTTGCAATTTCTTGCTTTCGAATTGCTAGGTTGGCAGGAGCTGGAACCAGAGACGGGAGCTCACTCCGTCACACGGCACTCCGGTCTCGAACTGCTGAACTACCAACCTTCCAGTCTGCAGTTCAGCATCTTAACCACTGAGCCACCGCAGCTCCAGAATGTGTAACTACCTAGCTAGAAATACAAATAAACACCCAGACTTACTATGCAAGCATACCTTTCAAGACAAACATAATTTTTCCCTGAAGAAATTCTAAATTGTAATGTACAACAAGATCTTGCGCAAGTGTAGATGCATTTAAGATGGTTACAGACAGTATTTGCAACTTGAAAGGGTGATTTTTAAATCTTCATGGAATGGTGAGCGATATAGGGCCATTCTGCCTCATGGGGGCTGGGAGAGGGCTGTGTAGTCCCTGAGATTGTCTGACAATGCTCTGAGAAGTCCTCAACCCAAAAGCCAGTAATTTATACAGAGGCTTCTTATTGGTGCATGTTAGCAATACTTCCCCAGACCCTATTATCTTCTTCTTTTCATCTACAGATAGCCAAAAGCAAACCTCATTTGTTCCCAGAAGATTTAGTGTGAAATGTAATCGCATAATGCAAATGCATTTCTCACTAATGCTTTTGGGACACATGTTATTATAGTTCAGCATTGCCAAACAGAACAACAAAACAGGAGCAATATTTTGTTTTTCAGCACTTGCCTCATTGCCCGGCGTGCTGAATTTCCATCCTTCGTGTGACTAATTGGATTAATGTCCTGCCTTCCACTACTAAAAATAAAAGAAGTGTTAAAAATGAGCCAGTTGCCGAAAACATCATCCATAACTTTAAACCATAATTTGCAAGAAACATAAGAGGCAATTTTTAAGGTGACCACAGTTGCACAAGTTTGGGGATTGTTAAGAAATCCGTAATGAGTGGACAGCCACATTGTCGTTCTGATTGAGGAACGCATAAGCCCCAAACCATTTCCACATATGCTAGGGCATGCTGAACTGGCAGTCTGGAAAAGCACGGAAGTCTGCAGTAAGGATGTTCAGCTTCTTTCCTGAGACTCAAGATGTACAGGATGAGATCACTGCAGCACAGGCACCAATGACCTGGATGTGATGTGTCAGTTTCTGGCATCAGGCAGCATTTGCCTGCTAGTTTGAATTGTGCTTCCGTGCAGATTCACTGCCATACTGTAAAAAAAGAGCAAGAGTCCGGTAGCACCTGAAAGACTAACAAAGTACTGGGGTTCATCACATACTTGAAGTAGGTCATGCCCTTTGCTTCAAAGCTAGCCACTTAGCGTGTCTAGTAAAATGAATACAGGAGAGGAGAATGGGATACTGGTAAAACTCAGAGAGAGTCCTCACAAATCCAGAGTTCTGAACCACATTGAACATAGAAAGTGCCGTCAAGTCACAGCTGACTCATGGCGACCCTGTGGGGTTTTCAAGGCAAGAGACTTCAGAGGTGGTTTGCCATTGCCTGCCTCAGTGTCAGGACCCTGGTGTTCCTTGGTGGTCTCCCATCCAAATACTAGCCAGGGCAGACCCTCCTTAGCTTCCAAGATTGGGGTAGCCTGACTAGAGCCTTTGCTATAACCAGAAAGAGGAACTAGGTGCTGACCCAGAATGAATGTGTGTCTAAAGTTTTTACTGCAGAAAAAGGAAAGGGCATTAAACATATGCATATCTTTTTTGGATCCTAGTCTATACATTTATTGGATTCATTCAGACTCTAGGAACCGCCTTACAGATGGCAGTTAGATGCCTGATTGCTAGCTGTCCATTATGTTTAGAGCTGCGCACGGTTCCTTATTGGACTTGCCCAATTTTAGTATTAGATGCTTTCAGTGGAGAAAACAGACTATAAAAAGCACTCAGAAGTTCTGAAACAAATTAGAACTGAGACATTCAACGCTTTTCAAGTTGAATGTTTATTTCCTTTGCCAGGCATTATGCTTCCAAATTGCACTATGCAGATCCATTACTTTTAGGGACTTAAGCTTTACTGAGCCTCTTTGAAAATCCGTACACATCAGGCTGTTTCTGTGATTTTTCTCTTTTCTCTCCCCATGACAGACAGTTCCCGAAGAGTTACAGAATGGAGGTGGGTTTGGTTATGTCGTAGCCTTCCGTCCTTTTGGTACCGTAAGTTGGATGCAGACTGTAGTAGCTTCTCCCGACGCCTCCAGATACGTCTTTAGGAATGAAAGTTTGCCACCATTCTTCCCCTATGAGGTCAGAGTGGGAGTGTACAACAACAAAGGCGAAGGTTCTTTCAGTCCCGTCACAATTGTCTATTCAGCAGATGAAGGTAATCTAGGCTGTACTGATTCCTGGGATTGTGTTGACGGCCAAGCCTGCTTGTGATTTATAATAAACTGCATGTTTCCAGTCTGAGAATTCAATCTATTGACAGCTCTTAATTGGACATTGTTCAGGATGGCATTGTATTTGACATAACTGAATGCTGCTTAGGACGACATAGTTGTTGATGTTAATTAATTAATTGCATTAACCTAAAGTGTGAGATCTTTCTTTTAAGGAACTCATAATTTTTAGCTGCTTAAGACGGGGGGTTTTCCCCCCAAGATACCACATCAGGATGTTTGAAACATTTTTTTCTTTTGATGTTTAATGACACTGTGTTTATTCTGTGATGAGGCATACATTTATTTAGTAGTATGTTTGTATACTGAGCTTAAATCTCTTCTTAGATAT
Organism: Gekko japonicus; assembly: GCF_001447785.1. Classification (NCBI taxonomy): domain Eukaryota; kingdom Metazoa; phylum Chordata; class Lepidosauria; order Squamata; family Gekkonidae; genus Gekko; species Gekko japonicus. The sequence continues at coordinate 3,535 of NW_015165418.1, forward strand.
TAGGATTGTAATAGTACAGTTTTATGTTTCCATTAAATAGATGTATGTGTACTGAGATTTACAGTGAAATCCTAAGCAGTGTTACAAAGAGCAGTCCAAAGCAGGCCCACTCAGAAGTAATTCCCATTCTAGTCAACGGGTTAGTTTCAGGAAGGTATTCTTAGAATTTGCAACCCAAGTCAACTGTAGTTAACAGGCTTGGAATGGTGCTTTGCACTGCACTATTAGTGTGAAATGTCCTCTGACCCCAAACTGGTCCTTCTTTTCTCAGTGTAGCAACACATAGTGCAATTATATACATTTGGCAGCAGCATCTTTTTATTAATTATCTCAAGCTGATACTCCATCAAAGTAGAGACACATGGTCCGATTGCAGAGTACAGTTTTCATCTCTGAAGGCATCACTCTGTAATTAAAGAGAAAGAAAAGGCTCTACTTAAGACTCTGTAAACATCTGCCAGTCAGGTTTGGGTACAGTCAACATCTCAAGGAAGAAGATAGCATGATCCGAACCTCTAGCTTGCTTAATGTCACACAGATTCCTAGATCCAAAGTTGAGTACTGAACTGCAAAAAAACACCAGTTGTCTTGATGAAGAACTGTGATCGTAGAAGTGAACCTACAGCTAACCATTACTGCTCCTCTTTAGAACCCACCAGAGCTCCAACCAACGTCATCGCCAGAAGCCTTTCCTCTTCAGAAGTAGAAGTGTTTTGGTCCTTGCTGCCTGAGTCCCAGAGTAAAGGAAGGATACAGGGCTACGAGGTAGGAGCATCAGCGCGAAACAAGCAGTCCTCTTCAACTACCTAATGGCTCCATGGACAATATTAGGACCTTTATTCTAAAACAGACCATTTCCACAGTAGTAGAATTCCCCACATTGAAGTTTTAAAAACTGCTTGTTATGTGAAAGTTTCCTCAGTAGATATTTTCCTCACCAGGCGCAAACCCAAAGTTTTCTCTTCCTCACTCTGCATTTTTGGAACTTGCTAAAACTGGGGATTCTGAAAATGCGGGGTAAGAAGGAGAAAATGTCATGTTTGCACCTGGTGAGGAAAAATCTACTGTGGAAAATTTCACATAACAAGCAGTTTTAAAAATAATGTGGGGAATTTCACTACTGTGGAAATGGTCACAGTATAAGATGCATAATGAATTCCTTTTGCAGATCTGTTACTGAAAACTGCTATTCTTATTGCTCAGAAAAACATAGATGAATACAGTTGGTATCAGTGAGAAGAAGAAGAAGAAGAGAAGAGATTGAATTGATACCCCGCCCTTCACTTGGAGTCTCAGAGCGGCTTACAAACTACTTTCCATTCCCCTCCCCACAACAGACACCCTGTGAGGTGGGTGGGGCTGAGAGAACTCTGACACAAACTGCTCTTTTTCAAGGACAGCTGTGCCAGAGCTTGTGACTGACCCAAGGTCACATCAGCAGGTGCAAGTGGAGGAGTGGGGAATCAAACCCGGTTCTCCCAGATTAGAGTCCGCACACTTAACCACTACACCAAACTGGCTCTCCTTTTAAAAAGGGTGATTATAATTGTCCTCCAGCAGTTTCCAAAAGCTGATAATAGCTTTGTACACCAAAAAAAAAGACGAGAAAAAGAGAAAGCCCTTTCTATGGCCGGGTTCAGACTGGCAGTTTGCCCCGATATACGCGTGTTTCAGAAACGTTCCACAACTGGATTAAATGGGCGTTCACACAGGTACATCTGTCAGGCGTTCCCCACCCATACTCAACTTGTCTTGTAATGCTTCACTCCTGAATTTAAAAGATACCTGGTGAAAGTAGTAGCAAACCCTGGAAAGTGCAATTATCCCATGTCCATCCTGCACCAACAAAGTATGAATGCCAAAAGCTGCATTTTTCTTATGCACATTGGATTGCTAGCTATTGGGGGGGGGGGATTGCAGATCTGCCCTCACAGAGGAGGGAGAGCTTGTATCTGAAGGCGGGCCGGGGGGGGCTTTGCAACTTACCTGGCTGCTTCTTGCTCCTTGTGGCCTGACTGAGAACTGCTGGGAGCAGGGGGTGGGGCTTGTTGCATGTGCCCGCCCCCTGGGCTCCTTACTGCTGGAGCTCCGCTCCTGTGCGCTCTCGCAGGAAATTACCCCTGTGTGTGTGAGTTCTTAAAGCTGATGTTCACTCATGTAGTTTTTAAATAATGGGTGGGAGTGGGGTAGTTAACTGGATGACATTAGGGAAATTATGATTATGATTTCAACAGCCATATGTTTAGGTGCACAAGCATAACACTGGGTGTGCACAAGGTACACCCCTGGAAATTTTTTTAGCTGTTCTGAAATGTAAAGACTGTGGGTGTTAAGTTCAAACAAGAAAATGTATGTTTTATTTGTGCAGGTTAGATACTGGAAACATGACGACAAGGAAGAGCAGGCTGGAAGAATAAGAACCATGACCAACCAGACTTTTGCAAAAATCAGCCACTTGAAGGGGAATGCTTTGTACCACTTGGCTGTCAAGGCTTACAATACAGCAGGGATGGGACCTTCCAGTGCTGTAGTCAACGTAACTACCAAAAAGCCACGTGAGTGTCACTTAAGAAAACAAAGATGGATTGGGTACATAATACTTCAACCTCCCCTTTTATTCCTGCATATTCCCTCCACCCAGGGGACTGGTGGAAATTACTGCCATCTTGGAGTTAGTGTTGTCTTTCTGACTTTTTAAATATTTTAATGTTGTTTTAACTCAATTATATTGATTTCTGATGTAAGCCACCCTGAGCCCTGCTCACAGGGAAGGGCGGCCGATAAATCAATTATAATAAATAAATAATAGGAAACATCTAGGTCACTCTGTGTTATGTTGCTCTAACAGAGTGATTTGCCTCTAGAAGGCAGGCACCAAGCTGGAAAAAGCGGGCTCACTCATCCTTTTTAAGGACCTTTCCAGTAGTTTGATCCTAAGGCCTGCTGTGCCACATGTTTGTTATTTACATATTTATTTATTTTAACTTCTACCATCCCAAAGTCTCTCAAGGTATCCTTATTTAGTCCTGGGTGTGTCACGGTTATGAACCACTGAGCCATGGGATACATAAGATGGAATTGTGAAATCTGATCGTGATCATTCAGATTTACTGATCACATTCTCCACATTCTGTGTAGCTTATGGGCAAAGGGATAGCTTTGGTAGGTATAGATTTAGAATCAGCATTCCAGTTTGGGGATATCCCATTCCTTGGGGTTTTTTAAAACGGCAACATTAAACATTAGTCAAGAGAGAGCAAATGGAAAACTGAGCAGGCCAAGAAAGATAAATGTTTGCCTTTCACTTCAGAGTAGGGCCTTTATCTACAAGTCACCAGTATGGTGAATTGCCATCCAATTACCTTATTCATGTATGCCATGTCAAATCTGTTACTAAACTTGAACACACATTTGTACAGCAGCTCATTAACTTTCCAAACATAAGAGTTCACGGCTCCTGAGGCACTATCAGAGGCAACGCTAGTACTAAAATAAGGAAAGTGATGCTCCCTCATGATATTCAACTTCCTCTCTTTTGAATATAGCACCCAGTCAGCCCCCTGGAAACATCATCTGGAATTCATCAGACTCCAAGATTATTCTGAACTGGGATCAAGTAAAAGCACAGAACAATGAATCCGAAGTGAAAGGATACAAAGTAGGTAACCCATTCATAGGCAGCAAAGAATCCACTTGTTGTCATTCTTGTATGACATTGAACAGTACCATTGTCCTGAATTCACACCACTGGATTCATCCATGTCAATAAAATAGTATACTTATGTTGCCATCCTAAGTACTGGTACTTGGTACTGGTAAATTCTGTTAAAGCTGTTGGCATTTCTTCTTCCCACATGTGTAAAGGGTTGGGTTGATGATATAATAAACCTGGAATATTGTTCCCAGACGATTCTAATGCATCGCAGCACCATTCAGACCTTTTTTTTTTTTTAATTTTTTTTTAATTTATTTTTTCAATTTTTAACAATTCTAACACTTCAAACAGTGAACAATTAATTTTCCAATTACATTCACATCCTGTAAATAGTTCCTGCGTATGTACAACGTTATAACATGTTCAAAGAATTACAATACATTACTCAACACACTTCCGAATATGATTTCAGTAGAAAGATAACAGACTTAGCGTAAACTTGATAGGAACATTAGGAAGCATCCCGAACTATTGGAGCGTTAAGAAAGGGAAGAAAGAAAAGGAAATATTAGAGCTAGTGGAGATGATATAAGTAAGTAAGTATGAGAATTTGCGGAACTGGACATTGCATTAATCTTATATCCATTTGTGATATTGAGACCAATCAGATGAGATGAATTGTTTTTGTGACAGATAATCTAGCACTGGGTACCATTTCTCTATGAAATTAGACTTTATTGGGTTTTGTGACATGCAATTTAGTTTGTTGGAGACTGCATCCATTAAGTAATGAGTCCAAAGTTTCTTATACCATATTTCTACTGAGGGTGCCTCTTTCTCCTTCCAGTACAATGCTATTGCTGTTTTGGCTGCATCTAGAAGGACTTCTATTGTGCGTCTATGTACCCTTGAATTCAAATTTTCAGGCCAGATATTCAAAAACAAAATTTCCGGTTTTAGTGGAATTTGGACTGAGGTGATGTCTTGTATCACGTTTAGTATTTCTTGCCAGAATTTCTTAATTTTATCACACTGCCACCAACAATGCGCATAACTTCCTGTTTGGTTACACCCCTTCCAACACAATGGTGATAGGGTCGGAGCTATATGGGAAAGTCTGAGTGGAGTGATATACCACCTTGACATTATTTTGAGATTTTGTATTCTGACAGATATTACTTTTGTTTTGAAGCTTGATGAGTTCCATATGCGTTCCCACGTTTCGTCCGTGAGATTTTCTGTAGTGTCTCCTTTCCACGCATTTTGATATGGTAGCTGTTTAGAGCATGATTTTTTAATTAACAGAGAATATATTTTTGAAATAAGGCCTTTGTTTTGTGCATCTGAATCTCTTATCAAGATTTCCATTTCTGTTTGAGCTTGGGACATTGTAGCTTTTATATTTAATTTGTTAAGCAGGTGTCTTAACTGCAAATACAAGTACCATTGTATGGGAGAGCCTAGCTTTCGTTCAAGGTCAAGTTTACTTATGATACCGTTTTTATCAGCTATATCCCCTATCCGAGTAAGGCGTTTAAGTCTCCATTTTGCTGAAAGCATGGAGTCTGATCCAGGTGGAAATGATTTCTGGTTTAGAAACGTGTAGTATCGTGATACTGGGGGCAAAGAATGTCTAGCATGGTTCTTCCAACATTGGAATGCTGGGAGTATGGTTTCAATAGCATTCCTCTCCGTAGCGGAAAGCTTCTCTTTGGCCCAGAGTGCACTATCTAGATACTTTGGAAATATCAAATCATCCCCTATATTCACCCATAGAGGTCTTACAGTAGTGTGTAACATTTTAACCGCTGTAGCTAACAAGATTGCTCTGTGATAAAATGCTATATCCGGGAGAGCAAAGCCCCCTAGATTTTTTGGCCTTCGTAAAATTGAGAAGCTTATTCTAGGTTTCTTTTTATTCCACAAGAAATTTTTTAAAGAAGATTGCCATTTTTTGAGCATCGCATTTGGGATACTAAGAGGGATTGTTCTGAATAAAAAAATAAACTTTGGTAAGATAAAGGATTTAATTAAGTTATATTTTTCAAACCAGTTAAGGTGTAATTTACTCCATTTATTCATCTTTTGAGTTATTTCCGCATGCATAGTCAAGTAATTTAGTGAAAACATTTTAGAGCTATCCAGGCTAATCTTGATACCTAAATATTGCATCTCTGTGGTCGTCCAATTAAACTCAAATGTCTCCCTTATGAAGTTTTCTTCCGTGCTATTTAGATGAATTGGCATCAGTTGTGACTTAGAGTCATTAATCTTTAATCCCGAAAATAAACCAAATTGATTTAAGAGCTCTTGCAGGGCAGGTAGAGACACTATGGGGTTTGTTAAGAAGAGCACCATATCATCTGCAAATAAAGCAATTTTATGTTCCTGTGTGCGTAGTTTGATACCAGCAATGTCCGGATGTGCTCTTATGGCATTGGCCAGTGGCTCAAGCGATAACGCAAATAGGATGGGGGATAATGGACACCCCTGCCGAGTACCACGTAAAAGTGGGATGGGTTTGGAGCACATTCCATTAACTTTAATTCTAGTAATGGGAGAAGCATACAATGTTTTAATAGTAGACAAAAATCTCTGTCCAAACCCCATTGTTTCTAACACAGAAAAAAGATATGGGAACTCAACCGAATCAAACGCCTTTTCCTAAACACATATTGACAACCAGTAGTTCTCTTTGCCAAGTTAGGCAAAATACAGCGGGAGTATTCTAGATCAAACTGCAGTGTCTGTATTTCGCTAGCTGGCATCCTGGGAAATTTGTTACTTGTGCTGTTGAGATATTACTGATGTTTCATGGTTCCATTTGTGGCTGGGGTGGGGGTGGGGAGTCTCTCCCTGTTCCACGGACAGTACTGTGCTTAATTCTGCCAGTGCATTGTGTTGCTGTCTCTGAACACTTTCCCTTCAGAGAGCAGCTGCACTGTTAGTGAAACACTGCCACCAATAACAGTGCACTTTGTGTGTGGGCATTTATCCCCGATGCAGCTGTTGCTGTGCTGCAAGATGAAGTTATCGGATGAGGTTCAAAGCTCAAATTGGAACGGAAAAGGAAAGGATGAGGTTTATGCCTCTTCAGGATGAGGGATTTTTAAAATTATTATTTGGTGAAATCCCCACAAGTGTTTTGAAGCTGGGAAAGGTAAAACTGCCTGAACACCTCTGATTTCACAAAGCCGATGAGAATGAGGGTCAGACTAGACAAGACGGAGGTTACAGATCTACAGTCAACTTTAATAGCTGCATGGGATCCTCATTCAGATCACACCTGCATAATTTACCCAGCCAAAATCACTCCACTCCTAGTTGTCCCTTTAAAGAAAAGGCAGGGTTTTTTAATCCTTTAAAAGGTAAATAACAGCATAGGGGCTGGCTTGAATTAGTGGGAACATATGATAGAAAAGTTAAACATTGGGCCGGAAAATGCGGGGGGGGGGAGCGCGGCTGTTTGCCCCGGAGCAAACTAACGCGCGGCCGCCGGATCACACGTCCTGCTGACGTCCCGTGGTTCAGGGGGAGGTGCTGATCACACGACAATCCTGCGGCGCGGCAAAGAAGCGGCGCAGCGTGATCACAGCAGCAATGGCTCGGCGTCGCTGCCGTGGCAAACAGGGTTGTGTTTTTTTTAAAAAACGAAGTGTGCGCATGCACCGTTGGGTGCTTGTGCGCATCCCGTGGAGACTTGGGGGGGAAAACCTTTTTGCGACAGGACATGGGTGGCCGCCGGATGCCACGAACTACCACCAGAAATGTGATCAGACGCCCGCCCTTGCCCCGCGGTTTCCGGAAACTAGTACCTCGGAGGTACTAGTTTTTTACGCCACATCTTCGGCAGGAAGCCTTGGGTTAGCCACGGGAGCTCTATGCTTCCCAGATGTTGCGGTGTGATCGCGCCTGGAAAATCCGCCTATCTTCCATCTCTGTAGCGTGGCTAATGCTCCGTGTGACCGCAGCCCTTCTTTGCCCTTCTCACGTGTCCTGAATCAGAATCGGGGTCCTCCTGTCCAGTTGTAATTTAGCTTCCACAGATTGATTGAGGTTTGTGATCTTCATCTCATCTTGCGTAATCCTTGGAGGAAAAGCTTTAAAAAAGGAAAGTTAAGTATGTGTGGTGTCTCCTAATCTCATACACTGCTTAGGTACAGCAAGCCCAGAGCCACATGGCTTCTGGAATATCAGGACACAGATTTTCTTTGGGAAATGTGAGGGTTGCTCAACTATTATTATAGCATTAGAAACAGAGGCCATTTCCAAGGGTATTCTTAGTCTTTCCTCCTTTTATCTTTCTCCTTTCCTCAGTTGGTAAGTGAGATCTAGTGTCAGGATTTACATTTTAAACAAATTAAGTTTCCTGATCTTTAGGAAAGGCTGAAGGCAAATCAAGGATGCAGTTTAACTCTGAGACACCTCCTTGTTCTTACATTAATGGCTAGTTCAGTGATTGTCTCTCTTCGCTTCTTTCTCTGCCTTTGCAATGTCTTCTAGGTTTTATACAGATGGAACAGACAAAGCAGTACATCTGTTATAGAAACAAACAAAACATCTGTGGAGCTCTCGCTGCCTTTTGATGAAGATTACATTGTAGAAATAAAGCCATTTAGTGATGGAGGAGATGGAAATAGCAGTGAACAAATCCGAATTCCAAAGATATCAAGTAAGATCAATATTTTCATATTTTCCTATGGCCATTTGGATTTCATGAGAGTTTCCAGCACAGTTCCAATTAAACTCCAACTGGACCATTTGTCACTGTGCTAGCCTGTGTCCCTCACTCTTGCCAGCTTCCTTTGTACAAAGAGAATTGACAGTTTGATCAAACTCCAGACCATTGTGAAGTCCAAATTTAGGTTCTTTGGTCAGTTGGATTTTCTTCACACAAGCTGAAAATTTAGACCTGGGTTAAACCAAGGTTTAGAATCCCAGCTCATGTGGAGTAACAATCTCCAGTCCACTGAAGCACCTAGTAGTCAAAGACTTCTTACAAATTCGTCCACCAGATTTCCAGTCTTAATTTGTTGTTGAGGCTGAGTGAAATAGCTGGCTGGATCCAACCTGCAGTGCTGAAGAGAAATGGGCTCTCCTTTGGTCCTGCACAAGTGAAGAAAACTCAGCAGACCTTAGTCTACACTAATACAAGAGCAAGAGTGGAAGAACATGCCGTAGAGTCTCAACCACAAGGGTGTTTCAGGCAAGAGAGAACCAGAGGTTTGCTCTTGCCTTCCTCTGCATGGCAGCCCCAGTCTTCCTTGGTTGTCTCTCATCCAAGTACTGACCGTGGCCAACAAGCTCAGGTTAGCTGGACTATTCACGCTGCTCAGAAAAAGAACAAGGGGAGTGATTTAACCCAGTTCCCCCTGTGAAGTGCAGCTCCTCTTGCCACATGCCATTCTGCCTATAAGTGGTTTGTAGCCTTGCCATCCAATAGTCTTATAGTTGTAAGAGCTCTGCAGATAGCAGAAATATGAAAGAAAGAATAATGGAATTACTCTGTCTGAGTACATCTTTATGCAAGTGGCCGCTGCTGGTGTGACCTTGGGTCAGTTACAAGTTCTTCCAGAGTTGTTCTGTCAAGAGCAGTCCTCAAAAGAGCTCTCTCAGCCCCACCTACCTCACAGGGTGTCTGTTGTGGGGAGGGGACAGGAAGGAGATTGTAAACCCCTCTGAGACTCCTTCGGGCAGTGAAGTGTGGGGTATACATCCAATCTCTTCTTCTTCTTCTTCCTTCCTCCACTTAAGTGAATAGGGAAGTTTGTTTGTGCAGTAACTCTTTGTTCTGGCATACGGGTGGAGGACTGTAGAGGAGGTATCCTGAGGGGTTTGTTTCTTCTTATAATACAAAGGTATTTTACAAAAAAAAATGCATTATAGAAAGTTTTTCAATGAAGGAGCCTTGTTAATTTGAAGCATGAATATTGTTTGTTCGTGTTTTTTTAAATAATCTATTTATTAATTTTCAAAACAAAACAACAACAAAAAAAGAAATACAAGTACATAATTTTAGGCACATCTACAAAATCATAATAAATTCATTAATCTCTTATATCTGATGTTATTCCAATGAAGTTACATATCGCGCATTTCATACCTTTTTTACTCCTGTATTATATTTATGAAATTTTCCAAATTATCTAACACGGAGCCAAAAACAAAAGACTTAGACATTTAATTATCCCCATATCTGCCACTTATTTTTTATATTAATCACCATCTTAACTTCTATTAATATTGTTTGTTCATGTTGATGGGCATTGCCTTGCTGTCTGAAAAGCAGGTTGGCATGGTGGCCAGGAGCGCCTTCTGTCAGCTGCATCTGATTCACCCGCTCTCTCATTACCTAGACTCAGCTCATGTGGCCACGCAGATCCTAGCTTCTGTAACCTCACAGCTGAATTACTGCAACACGCTCTCTGTGGGGCTGCCCTTGAAGACAGCCCGGAAACTACAACTGGTCCAGAATGTGGCAGCCCAATTGTTGTTCAGCTAGCCTCCGGAAACATATGCTGCCCATTTTGAAACGGTGACACTGGTTGCCAGTCTGTTTCCAAGTTCAGTTCAAGGTGCTGATTATGACCTTGAAAGCCTTTCATGACCCAGAAAACCACATATTTGAAGGACTGTCTCCTTCTTATGTCCCTGTGCACCAGCTACAGTCATCAGGCAGCCATCTCCTGTCTATCCCACTACTTAGGGTGGCCCATCTGGCATCAAGCAGAGCCCAGGCCTTCTCCATCATGGCTCCAGCTCTGTGGAATGTGCTCCCTGAAGGGGGGGGTCCATGGAGATTTTCAGGAAGGGTTGTGAGGCCTGCCTATTTGCCAGGGTTTTTGAGGGAGTTTAAATGGCAGGCATCTTTGGGTGGGGGATCTGTGGCTTGCTATTTTATCTTTGGTATTTAGCTGGGGATGTTTGAATTAATAAATGTATATGAAGCTACAATATATTGAACCTCTTGCTTTTCCCCCCCTTCTCACAGATGCATACGCCAGAGGGTCGGGCGCTTCTACTTCAAATGCTTGTACATTGTCAGCCATCAGCACAATAATGATTTCCCTCACAGCTAGATCAAGTTTATGACAAAAATTATCTGAAGGACTTCCTGTTTATAATATAAGCAACATTTAGCTAGTTGTTTTGAAGACACCCAGTACTAAGTAATATTGTTGTTCAAGTACATCTTACTACTGGAAAGAAAATGTTTTATGCTTCTCTAGGAATGGCATTATACAGTACTTCCTCAAAGCAAATATAGCTTTGTCTGAAGTTTCCTTGGAAACTCTGCAATGCACTGAAAACATCTGTAATATGATGTTACCAAAGCAGTTTACATATGTCCTTATATGCATATTTTTTATTATATATTTAGTGTTTTATAGACTTTTTTAAAGTTAACATATGATGTAGATATTAATTTCTTTTCCCTCTGCTATAAAATGCTATTGATGACATTATCGTTACAAAGATATATTCTTTTTTGGAATGTTCTATGGCTGTAAGCTCAGAGCTCTCAGTACATTGGTTTCAGATTGATTGTATAGTTTTACAAGAGTATGCTCTAGCAAAGCTGTTTTGGTCTTGGTTTATCCTTCAGGGCATCCAGAGCGCATCCAGTGTGCATGAAATAGGTGTTCTACAAACAACCTGCTCCTCTCAGTTCCTCATCCTGGTATAGATTGCAATATTCCAGGCTGTTGCTGATTGGGGGATGCACTCCTCCATCTCGTATAAGGTGATTTAGTAGCTCCCTCTATTCAGGCACTTGCTGCACCAGTAACTCCCAAATGGAAGAAAAAGGAGTGAGCTGCTGGATAATAGCGTATCCGGCACCGTGGCGATGAAACCGATCGAGAGAGAGAAGGGTGGGGGAGGGAGGATACCTGTATCTGTGAAACTTTTCATGCCACCATTTAAAACTATTTGGATGGTCTTGGTTAAATCCAGCACTTTTGACACAAAATATTCCATATTGGATCAAACATCCGAAACAAATCCAAACTATCTTTAATTGCTTTTCAGTTTGTATAAATAAACTGCATAAGATCATCTAGCCAGTGTTTTAATGATGGACAGCAAGGTTTTGGGGGTTTTTTAAATTTTATTTTGATGTACTGATTTAGCTGTTCCTAAAATCTAACATTTCAAATTAATGGTAATTTCATGTATTTGTCATCACTATTGTAATGTAAACCAGAAGCTGCTATAGCAAAGAATAAGTTTCTAAATGTGGTAAAATCTGAAATCCCACCTGTTGAACAACTGATGTTATTCTGGGTTTGCACCATTTTAATTGGGATATTGCAAGTCTTTGAGACTGAAAATGAAATAGACTTATCCTGATTTCCATGTCTGAATATGTATTTCTTTTAACAGGTACATGTCAACTGTAGTTCTCTATAGATTGGTTTCATAAATTAATTACAAAATGATATATGTTTATATGATCTTGTTTGAGTATAGGACATAAAACTAAATCTAATAAATAATGTTCTAGTGAATACCTCTCTAAAAAGGCTTTTTTCCATTAAAAATCATATGTATGTCTGGGTGTCTCTATGCACTTCTAAATAATTCTTTCGTTTTAAGACTTCAAATCCTCCAGGCTTTCCGTTGGGCACAAGGGAATACAGCCTATCATCTTAAGCATGCTCTGAAGATCAAGGTTGCATTTTCTTGACAGCTCTACTCTTTATACATATCCAGCGTGTTTATAAAACCATATTCAGATGTGTCCTTGACTTCAGTCCACCACATAGTTTTCTCATGCAGCTTTCACTCATTCCAGCAAGAATTCTGCTGGATCAGAGTTTGTGGAATGCCTGGTCCAGTGACTTCAGTGTGCATGCGGGACGTTTCATGCACACATGACGTTCTACACAAGCAGGGGCAGCCTGCGTTCGCGGGACTCTGTGCGTGCACCAGAGATGACTCAGTTCTGGAACAAAATTTACAAGAAAAAATATATTAATATGACAAAGTTTGTTATTACGGGAAACTTTTGTAAGTGTAGTTCTAATGGGAGAAAGGATCCTTAAAATGGCAGTGGAATTTTTAAATTAATTTTTCCAAGTCTTAAAAAATACACTGCAGAGGTTTATGATTTGTTCTTCTGGAAAGCTTAAATTTGCCTGTAACTTAGTCTTTTTTTGCTCCAAAATGATACAAGCTAACTTTTAAACTTTTAAACCTTTCAAAAATATATTTATTCAGTAACTCATAATCAGGATTCCACTTGTGTAAGTCGGGGGTGTTAACCAGAGAAATATTGTCAGTATTTCAAGCTGTGTTCCTTTCTTAGTTTGATATGGTTACTTCTATGTAAAAACAAAAATGGAACAAAAAAATCCACAAAAGAAATAAAATGAAAGAAAAAAAGCCTATGTAGTTTTTCTCCCCAGTGTAAATGATATTTATCAGTGATCTAGAAGATGTAATCTTTTTTAAAGTTATTGGTAATAAATATTCTGTTATTTGTAAAGATTATTGTCTTTAGGGGCATTTTTCATGAATTATTGGTGGTCCTTTGTGATTGAGGACCTATCACGCTCTTAATATGTCATCAGGCATTGAGAAATACCTGGAGATTTGAGGGTGGAGCCTGGGAGAGGATGAGGGGTTTAGAGAGGGGAGGGGCCTCAGTAGGGCATAATCCATGGAGTCCACCTTCCAAAGCCCCCGTTTTCTTTAGGAGAAGTGGGATAAATGCTTTACATAAATAAATAATAAATAAAGTGATGTATGTAGTCTGGAGATCAGTTGTAATTCCAGGATATCCTCCGTCTCTGCCTGGAGGCTGACAACCCTTGATACAACCTCGGTCCCAAAACACACACATCTGTCCACCTGAAAACAGTAGTAATGGCTCTCAGCAACGTCACAGACACTGGGGCATCTAAAAAGTTCCATGGCTCAGATGTCTCTCAGGGTACCAGGAACAATAAAAACATCATTCCCCATGGTTACTGATGACCCCAGATGCTGTCACAAACAATTCCCCTGTGTAATTTCCCTATCTGTGCCATCAGGAAAATTTAGAATAATGGAAAAGAGATAAGGATGCCGATGATCATTCAAAGCAGTGGGCATCCCATATTGAACCGGCCCAAACTCCAGAGTTACTTGGTCCAACTCAACATGGGGTCAGGGGCGTCTGAAGTATAAAAATGCATGCTTTCACACACACAGTTTCAAAATTTTGTGCCATCATGAGTTAGGGTGCACTATCTCAAGCACTTATTCTATGTATTTATTTAAAAAATTTAAGTATGGTACAAATTTCAAGGCAGTGTACAGTATCAGATAAAATGCAGCCCATATATACAACAACATCCAATACAGTTAACATAAAGTTTAACTATGTAAATAAAAGAATCATGCCAAAACAACAAATCGTTACCTTGGTAACACAACTACTGTTACAAATGGATGGTACTCTTAAAGGGGAAGTAGGTCCACAGGGACAAGATGCAAGAAAAACTTACAGAAAAGGAATCCTGTTTAAATCCTCATTCAAATCACAGAGCAGTAGTATGGATAGTGACCATTATGACTGTCTTCACAATCAAGAACCTTTCGAATTTCCGCAAGTAAAAAAGTAAGTGGGCATAAAGTCTAAAAACCTGTTTTGCTGCCCTTTGAAAAAAGACAACTGGAAATCATGTAGATATTAAGACCATTCATGAGATACATATCCTAATGGAGCAGCTCTCAAACCTCAGCAACATGACCCCTGTTTCCATTCACATTTCTGAATGCTCCATGGCTTCCCCTCCTTCCTCAGTATATACTGGGCAGCCTGTTTTCAATGCTCCTCTATGACAAGCTGCAGATATTCCATAGAAACTTCTGTCTTTTCATATTATTGAACAATGCAGCCAAAATTGTTATCAACTACACTTTAAAATGAGCTGCGGTGGCTCAAGTGGTTAAGAAGCTGAACTGCAGGCTGTGGAAGGTCAGTAGTTCAGCAGTTCGAGACCCGGTGCCGCATGATGGAGTGAGCTCCCATCTCTAGTTCCAGCTCCTGCCAACCTAGCAGTTCGAAAGCAAGAACTTGCAAGTAAATAAATAGGTACCACTTCGGTGGGAAGGTAACAGCGTTCCGTGCGCCTTGGTGTTTAGTCATGCTGGCCACATGACCACGGAAACATCTTTGGACAGCGCTGGCTCTTTGGCTTTGAAACGGAGATGAGCACTGCAACCCTAGAGTCGGATTCGACTGGCTTTCGAGCAAGGGAACCTTTACCTTTTTTTTTACACTTTAAAAGCAAGATCCAGGTGGGTAGCCGCATTGGTCTGAAGCAGCAGAACAAAGTTTGAATCCAGTGGGCACCTTTATGACCAACAAAATTTTATTCTGGGTATATGCACACAAAAGCTGAATGTAGGAACTGTGGTTCAGATTTATGACACTGGACTCAAACTTTGTTCTCCTTTCAAAGGAAGTTTAAATAAAATGTGTGTATTATCTGTACATGGCCTACAAGGTCAGATCTTGGAGGGTAGCTGATTCTATAGAGCCACAACTCAAAAGGACCTGATAAAAGTTCTAGTCAATCTCACTCCTTGATTGGAACAGACTTGGTGCCAACAACAAGAACAAACTTCCTTATTGGTTAATAACTTCTAGAGACATGTCAGCTGAGCATGGACTAGAAGGAAAACTTTCTGAGCTGCTCACAGAAACACAAAGCAGCCAGCATCACAAAAAATGCCTGGTATTCAGTTGAAAAACCACTACTGCCTATGTATGCAGAGCCATGGTGGTCTCTTTCTGTCAAATTTTACACTGGAGGTAACTGTGGTCCACAGTAGGAGCAGACTTCCTCATTCAGCCAGTTAGAGTTCCTTGGGCTGAGCTATTGGTTTCCAGCAACTAATCAGCCCATTTTCTCCCCAGTGGTCCAAGGTGATCTGGAAGCTCGATGACAGGCACAGCTGCGATTCTATAAGCTCTCACTGTTTGCAAGAGAGCCAGCATGTGGTCCAGTGATTAAGAGTGTCAGACTAGGATCTGGGAGACCGAGGTTTGAATCTCCACTCTGCCATGGAAGTTTGCTGGGTGACCTTGGGCCAGTCACGCACTCAGCCTAACCTGCCTCAGGGTTATTATGACAATAAAATGGAGGAAAGGAGGAGGATGTAAGTCACTTTGGGTCCCTCTTGGGGAGGGACAACCCAATTTCACACCCTTCCCCTGGGGTGCAGAGTCTTTCCCCCCATGTCTGGAAATCAGTGGGTTGTTTTATGTTAGCTGGATGAGCATGAAAGGGGCCCACCCCTCCTTTGTAAGAACTCCCCCCCCCATACCTTCACAGCCCCTCAGTCCCAGAAATACTGCCCATGGTTAATAATACAATGTGTACTCACAATGCCCTCACTCACGAAAAATGTCAGAGCTCTTTGGATCTAGACTGGGCTGTGAAATCTGAGAGACAGACTGACTTACAACGTGATATGAGTTTTCTATTCCAACAGACAACGGGAACCTGGAAGCTCCTACAGACCTAGTGCATTATAAAATAGAAAACATGCAGGCAAGGGGAGAAAGGGATGTTAAGGATGGCGAGATGGGGGGGACCAAAACTCCCATTTCCCCCTGTAAAGCAGCCCCACTTCTGCCATGAGCCCACTACGCTCCCTTTCCCTTCACACCCCCTTCCCCTTTACACAAGGCCGCTATTCCACATATAAGGGTATATCCCCGTCATCGCAGTACAGCCACATGTTACTGTGCTAGATAAACTTCATTGGTCTATGCACAAGTCATGAGCCTGTGCTGGCAAAGTGGTCCGAACTCGCCTATGTAAAGACCATTGTTTCCTAACAATGTAAACCCAAGTTTTAAACAAGTTTTAAATCTGTCAGGAAGAATACAGCCCTTCCTGCCTATGGAAATGCCCATCTGCACTATCACTATCCTCACAGGGTTATATGTGTGTGTTTGTTTCTTAAGTTGGGGTAACCGTTTATACAATTTCCTACAGAGGCAAGTGTCCATCTGGCACTTGTCAATAACACTAAAACTCCTGGGCCTGCCTTTCATTTTTATCTATAAGGCATTAATCAGAAGCACAAACATTTGTCTGATTGTACTGAGCTAATATACATAGCTTTCATATTTAATCACATTCTGTGTTTATGTGGACAGCTTGACAGCTAAGTGCTGAACATTATTATAGACAGTTTCTAATCACTGAGCCTGCTGTACAGCAATACAATATGTATACACAGAAATGCACTGTAGAATCCCTGCTTGTAGCTCTCTATTAAAGACATGTCCGCAGCTCAGACATGGATTAGCATTTTCATACAACACAGTATAAGAAGAGCAAACCAAATAGAAATGCATTCATGTAAGTTGCTTTCCTGTTAGGCTGCATCTTGTGCAAGCAAAGAATGACCTATAAGTTGCTACTTGCAGCAAAATATTTCCCATGCATGGCCTACCTAGTAAGAAGATGCATGAGGCCAAGAGAGCAGTTTTTCCACTCTGAGCACCGTTTTCAGAACTTTGTCATAAACCACAGTTCCTACATTCAACCAAGACGGTGCAGCAATAGCAGTGTGGTAGAGCATGTCACCTGTTTCCCCTACACGGTGAGAAGTGGGCCTTTAGTAGCAACTGTCAATCAAACAGAGCCCTAATGTCTGTGATTCTTGCTCCAGAAATTGCTGCTCACCCTGAAGGTTATTTATGCCATAGAACACCACTTGTCTTGAATATATGAACCAGACCTCTTGACTTCCATATTTATTACATGCGGCTTCATTTGAAATTGATGCAGAATCAATGCCACTGGACAAGAACATGTGGGAAAGTATTCTAGAATTGTCAAATTACATATATAGCAACATCAGTCCTAGAATGATTATTTATGTCACAGCTTACTATTGTAGCCTATACAAAGTAGAAATAGGAATGCCTATGATATGGAAACCAAACAATAACATAATTCAAAGAAGAAATACCAGTATGGTTTTAGTGACCACCAGGGGTCATTTGGGGGGGGGGACGCGGGGGGACGCCATCCCCCCGGGTGAGGTACAGGAGGGCGGGGCCTGGAGCTCCCTGCTGGGGCCCGCTGGAGGTCGCCGCCGGCTGTGGGGAGGACACACTTCCGGTGATGTCAGGGGGTGTGGCATATGCTAATGAGTTATGCTAATGAGTCCCCCTAGCTCTTTTTCTACGAAATGACCCCTGGTGACCACACATACACAGACTATACATATATACGTGTCTGTGTAGAATATATTGACAAAGAATTCAAAGCAGAACTCTCACTGATGCCCTTCAAGCAGGCCTCGGTTCCTGCCGGAGTGCACCAGAGCACCGCTCTGCCAGTCAGGAGCCCAGGGGGTGGGCACAGAAGCCCCGCTCCCTGCTCCCACCAGCCATCAGTTGGGACACGGTGGGTGTGGGAAGAAACTTTTTCCCACCTCCCCGAGCCCCTGGGTGGTGGCCTTGGACTCGTAGGGGCAAATTCCACCTCACGCGAGAGGTCATTCTGGCTCCCCCAGCTCTCCTTCGGGGCTCCTTAAAAAGTTATGGCTGCAGCTGTGATGCCCGCGTGGGGGCGGGGCGAAACATTCTCCTGCCTCCCTGAGCCCCAGGGTGGTGGCCTTGGACTCGTAGGGGCAAATTCCACCTCGCACGAGAGGTCATTCTGGCTCCCCCAGCTCTCCTTCGGGGCTCCTTAAAAAGTTATTGCCACAGCTATGATGCCCGCGCGGGAGCGGGGCGAAACATTCTCCTTTCTCCTGAGCCCCGGGGTGGTGGCCTTGGACTTGTAGGGGCAAATTCCACCTCGTGCGAGAGGTCATTCTGGCTCCCCCAGCTCTCCTTCGGGGCTCCTTAAAAAGTTATGGCCACAGCCGTGACTCCCGCGCAGGGGCGGGGTGAAACGTTCTCCTGCCTCCCTGAGCCCCGGGGTGGTGGCCTTGGACTCGTACTGGCAAATTCCACCTCTCGCTTGTGATTCCCCTCGGACATCACATGCGAGAGATCATTCTGGCTCCCCCAGCTCTCGGGAGGGGCTCCTTAAAAAGGCGCTCTTGGCGGCGGCAACGCTTGTGCAGGGGAGGGGCAAAACGTTCCCTTGCCTCCCTGAGCCCCGGGGTGGTGGCCTTGGACTCGTACTGGCAAATTCCACCTCTCGCTTGTGATTCCCCTCGGACATCACATGCGAGAGATCATTCTGGCTCCCCCAGCTCTCGGGTTAATCTCTTGTTTTTACTTTGCCCCCCACTGTTCTCGGCAGCAGCTGCATCCCATGTGTGGGGGGGAAATGTTCCCTTGCCTCCCTGAGCCCCGGGGTGGTGGCCTTGGACTCGTAGGGGCAAATTCCACCTCGCACGAGAGGTCATTCTGGCTCCCCCAGCTCTCCTTCGGGGCTCCTTAAAAAGTTATGGCTGCAGCTGTGATGCCCGCGCGGGGGCGGGGCGAAACATTCTCCTGCCTCCCTGAGCCCCAGGGTGGTGGCCTTGGACTCGTAGGGGCAAATTCCACCTCGCATGAGAGGTCATTCTGGCTCCCCCAGCTCTCCTTCGGGGCTCCTTAAAAAGTTATGGCCACAGCTGTGATGCCCGCGCGGGAGCAGGGTGAAACATTCTCCTGCCTCCCTGAGCCCCGGGGTGGTGGCCTTGGACTTGTAGGGGCAAATTCCACCTCGTGCGAGAGGTCATTCTGGCTCCCCCAGCTCTCCTTCAGGACTCCTTAAAACGTTATGGCCTCCGCCCCCTGCCCTCCCCTCCTTTTTCAGGCTCCGCGCTAGAACACGGGGCCTGAAAAAGGGCCAGCCGAATGTCAATTTTGGCCCCTTTATATCCTATGGGCCATTGAAGTCAATGGCGAAAACATAGGGTATATTCTGGGGGGTTGGAGGGAAGGCAGTTTGAGGGAGAGGCTCCAAACTCGCAGGGTAGCTGCTGGAGCCTCTCCCCAAGATACCAACCAAGTTTGAAGAACATTAGACGAGGGGGTCCAATTCTACGGGCCCCCAAACAGGTTGCCCCATCCCCTCCATTGTTCTCTATGGTGGGAAAAAAGTAGGCCAAATTCTAGAGTGTCCCCCTGGCAACGTGCCCAGACTGATGATGTCACCTGGAATTTTGGGGGCGGGGTTCCCCCACCGGCCGGCTATGGATGGGGGGGGCCCTAAAGCAGGTAAACCTCCACCCCCTGGGGGATCTGGCACCCCTACTGTTACCACAACCAACACTATCAACCAGCCAATCAAACAAGTTGGAGAATAAATGTACTCATATTTTCTTAAACACTCTTCTGTATATTGTAATTAGTGTGAGACAAAGCATCATTCTTGCCTCCCCTCAAGGGTTAATAAGTTAATAACGGGCCTGGTTCTTTCTTGCAGGTTGGAGGAACCCCTTCCCTGCTCGCTCGTCTCGCCGCTCCCAGGGGGGGTGCTTTCTTTTAGTTTTTTGGCATCTTGTTTTTACTTGACTCACTGTTCATTGTTGCCCCAAGGACCTCGCTCAATCGCGGTTAAATCGCCCAATCTCCAACGCTTGTCCCGGCCGGCAGCTGTAGATCCATACGGATGCAACAGCGGCAGGACCATCGGGGCGGAGGAGTGCCTCAATTTCGCAGCATCTTGCTGCGAAAGAGGCTACCCCTCAAAAGCCCCATGGCGAAGAGCCTTTTGCACCAGCTCCATGGGGAGGCAACGGACAATTGAGCCCCCTCCTCACCGCAGGCACTCAGGTCGTCTCCCTGGAGGTCCAGGAGAGACGTCTGCTAGCGTGTCGCCATTACCCAGAAGCTCTCGGTGTTTGGTGTAGTGGTGATGAGTAGTGGACTCTCATCTGGAGAACTGGGTTTGATTCCCCACTCCTCCAAATGCAGCCAGCTGGGTGACCTTGGGTCAGTCACAGTTCTCTCAGAGCTTTTCTCTCAAGAGCTGTTCTCTCAGAGCTCTCTCAGCCCCACCTACCTCACAGGGTATCTGTTGGGGGGAAGGGAAAATGATTGTAAGCTACTCTGAGACTGTGAGTGAAGGGCGGCGTATAAATCCAACTCCTCCTCCTCCTCTTCTTCTTAGAACAATGTCACCAGTACAATAGTAGACAATGTCCCCAACAAACAAAGTCTGAGTCCAATGGCACCTTTACGACCAACAAAGTTTTATTCACAGTATAAGCTTTTGTGTGCAAGCACACCTCATCAGATCTGATGAAGTGCGCTTGCACATGAAAACTTACACGATGAATAAAACTTTGTTAGTCTTAAAGGTGCCACTGGACTCAGACTTTGCTCTGCCGCTTCAGACCAACCAGCTACCCCACCTGAATCAATGTCCCCAAAGTACAGTCAGTTACTACTTACAGTTTTCTTTCTGTAAACAACCAAAAAAAGCAACTAATCCCCAAAATTTATTCATTTTGCCATCGGGGTAGCTTTTTTTCACCCCAGCAAATGTACAGGGGGAACAAATATACCCCATTAGTTTTCTACATAATACAAGGCTCCAGGAAAGCCTTTTAAGATGTGCTGGAGTGATACAGTCCTTCATGACAAACTGATGACCTTTCCTGATAAATATTTACCTCACATCACCTATATGTTCTTGGAATATAAACTATACCTCAAGGCACAAAAATGTTAGAAATGATTAATTTTATATATATTAAATGTTCTTAGATGCTTTCCTTTAAAATTAAGGGAACATTTTGTTAGTTATCTAAGATCTAAAGTTCAGAACATAGTTTTTGTTTTTCAAATAACTGGGCTTTGGCAAGGGGTAAAAATATACCATGAAGGAAAAATGTGTAATTTTTTTACAAGGTTGTTAAAGGGTTAAATTTAAGATGTTTGGACATCCACTTAGATAGTCTAAGGAAAACACTTGTAGCTGTATTATCCTTTGCCTTTTTCCCTTTGTGATTGATAAAGGCTAGTCCTCACAGATAGAATCTAGGCGGCCCGGGAATTTTGCAGTAGGTTTCCTCTTACTTGAAGCTATGCCTGCCTAAAATCTACTAATACTAAGCATCAAAAGCATGTTTATGCCAAATGAGTTAGTAGAGAGCAATTGCAAGGGCTGAGCAATATTCTACACATAGCATAACATTATTTATGTAACACAATGAACACTACATTTATCCTGTGCATAAAAGGAAGCGATCAAGAAATGATAGGGACAGCAAAAAAAGGGAGATCAAAACAGTATCCATTATCTCAGATCAGTTTAACTCAGTGGTCATATTTTAGTGAAATTCAAACTTAGTCAGTGTATCTCTTCGGCATTGTTTTGCTGTTCTGAAGGTGTAATACTGGTTGCTGTGGGGAATACATTCATCCAAATGAATGGTGATTGTAGTCCAAACTGCCGACACATTCTTTCCTGCAGTCATCCAGGACTTTACAGAAAAGGCTGAATGTTGTTACAGATATAGGTCAGGCTGCTTCTCCGTTAACTGCATAAAGGAAGCTAGAAGACCTGGAACCTGCAAGCAGACTATAAAGGTAAAGGTTCCCTTGCTTGAAAGCCAGTCGAATACGACTCTAGGGTTGCAGTGCTCATCTCCGTTTCAAAGCCGAAGAGCCAGCGCTGTCTGAAGACGTTTCCGTGGTCATGTGGCCGGCATGACTAAACACCAAGGCGCACGGAATGCTGTTACCTTCCCACCAACGTGGTACCTATTTATCTACTTGCAATTTCTTGCTTTCGAACTGCTAGGTTTGCAGGAGCTGGAACTAGAGACAGGAGCTCACTCCGTCATGTGGCACACTTGGGTCTCGAACTGCTGAACTACTGACCTTCCACAGCCTGCAGTTCAGCGTCTTAACCAATTGAGCCACCGCAGCCCCTATACTATACTGTTCCCAAAAACCAGGCTTCTAGCTATCAGACTGAGCTGTTCAAATCACAGCAAATGTGTACTTGCCATAGAAGCATGGATGCCTGAGGTACAGTCATGACAGGAGTAGCCGCATGGATCAGTCAACAAAAATCCATGTAAGTAATTTATTAAATATGGGTACCAAGGTTGGGACATCAAGCACAGTTTTCAGGCAAATCCAAAATCCAATTGATGGGCCTGATGTTGCATACCTGTATTCCATTCTCCACCTGGCTGCAGAGGATTCTGCCATTTACTAGGATAGATTCCAGCCTCATATCCTGATATCCCTGGTTTGGTCCCTGGAGTCCCTGGCAGGCACTATGATTTTCTTGAAGGGGTATGATAGATTGTGTGTGCCTTTTTTTTTTTTTTTTTTTTTGCTTTATAGCGATTTCCAACATCACACCGATATCCAATACCCACGAGCTGAGAACTTAATGAATTGCCTAGGGAGATTTCACACTGAAAACTACAACTATGGTACGCATCTGTTCTACTTAATAAAAAAGATCTTCATTTTGCTAAATACTTGCGTTCTGCATATTACAGCAAGAAGCTAAATATCTGAACATATGGACAGTGTAAACAAAATTGAAAATCCTCTCCAGTGAAATCGGCTCATCTGGCCCTATATTTTAAACAAACTATGTTAAACATCATTGCTTATCCTTTTTGCAGCACAAAGCATATTAAAATTACTGCTTATAATCACAACAGCCCTGTAAAATAAACCATTACTATTGATTTTTTGTTTCATAAACGGAGACACGCAGGTGGAGACATAGTAACTTTAGAGAAATAAAATCAGAAGCCCCACTGGGAAGAGTCTTGATCACACAAGGGTAGGGTGGGGGTAAACAATAGTACAGGAAATATCTCCATATTTGTATAAACTAATGGACCTTTGCAGTGAAGTCCCCTCCTTCGGGCTTAGTCCACAGCCAGAAATCATATTCAGTTATCATGGATCCAATTCCAACATTCCTCAGGACCAGGTTTTCCAGAACCTTTACCTGAATACACATTGTCAATGTTTAATAGAATTACTGGCATGGATTGTTGCCAACTGACCCCCTGATGCTACTTGCACCATTTCTGTACCTTCAGCCTTCCATGATCCTAGTACAGGTCGTGTGTGTGTGCCATCTGGTCTTCCTATCTTGCTGCATCATCCTAGGTAAAGGTTTCCCTTGCTCGAAAGCCAGTCGAATCTGACTCTAGGGTCATCTCCGTTTCAAAGCCGAAGAGCCAGCGCTGTCCGAAGACGTTTCCGTGGTCATGTGGCCGGCATGACTAAACACCAAGCTAGTTCTTCTCCATTTGATTTTAGAGGTCTAATTTAAACCTGATCCCTTGTGAAGCAAAAGAACTCTCCTGTTGGACTTTGAACTCGTACAGCATCTCATTTGAACTCAGCTGCTACTTGTGCAAAGCACATGCATGCTTAGCACATCGAAGGTCCACAAGCCCAGTTAAGTGTTGCATCAGCATGGTAACCCAGTTTGTGTAGCTGCATGGGTACCCCCTCCCCATTTGAACAATATGCAGTGCGCATACAAGTTCCTACAGGTAGAAGGTTTTGCATTGCTGGGATCTTGTTTAAATCAGGTCTCTTTCAGTACCTGGGGTGGGGGGGGGGAGAATTTCCCTCACAATAAATAGAATTGGGGATCTCTGAAACAGCTGTGAAGGAAATCAGGAAGCAGAACACCATGACTGGGGTAGCTGATCACCAAAACTGCTGGAAAATTGAATTATGTACAGCAGTTGTTGGAAGAAGAAGCCAAAATGAACAGTTGGTAAGCAACACAGAGAATTAACGAGGAGGAAGGAGATGAGCGGCAAAGCTGTATTTAATAGCAGCTCAAACTAGTCATCCAAAAAATGTAGCTGTAATAATGGGTTAGTAGAGGACTTTCAGCTTAGACAATGTTACTGTACTGCACACAGTGAACCAAGGATACAGAAGACCAAAAAAATTGCAATCATCACAACAGTACAACAGTTCTAAAATGCTACTTAGAATGTCCCGAGTCTCGTGGCTCCTTTGTCCTCTCAGAATTCTTTATAGAATAGAAATGTTTATGCTAGACTGGTACTGTAAAAAACCAGAAGGAACAACGCTGAGAGACCACATAAAACCAGGTCACAATTACCATTATCAGCATGGCACACCTGGAGAATGCATCAAACCAAATGATTCAGAAAGTGAAGGGATCAACAGACAGACTAACAGAGGGTGGGGTGGGGTGGGGTGGGGGTCATGGCAGGAAGCAGAGGCATTCTGTAAAAAGGAGATAGCAAATTAAGAACCAGTTTTCAAAGAAAAACCAGGTTATAAAAACATTGTTCAAAAACACAGTATAGACAGTGGTCCTTTCTGCATTTGCCTGCCGCTCCGGTTTTACTGTATTCGAGTCAAGGTGATTTAAGTCTGTAGCAAAACAGCATCCAGAAAACCCCAGGCAAGAGCAGGCTGAAACCAGGCTGACCACTGAAGGGAGGTAACCTAATGCAGAATGGGGGGGGGGGAATGGAATAAAAAGGTTAAACAGACTTTAGTGCAGAACGGGGGGGGGGGACCTTGATTAAAAAGGTTGAATTCGATTTTAGTGCAGAATTGCTTGGAGGACATCATTGGTGAACATGGCTTAAAAGGGCCAGTCAGTAACATCTGATTGTAAGTAAACTATTAAGTACTATTGGGTGGTTGACTGTCATCCAGTATTTAATGTAAACTAATATGTAATGTTATGGACATTTTGACACTGAATATACCAACTGATGAAAGTGTAGATGGGACTAATACTACAGGATATGTAGTTAGGATGCTGGAAGATAAGCAAGGATTGTTTGGGCTGCACTCAGCTGATGCTGCTCTGGTACCTGGTACCTAGACCAATTATTCATCTTTATGTTAAGTCCCCACCACTTTCCAGCAAAACTGGATTTTGGAATACATTGTGTGTAATTCTATGGATAGTCTGGGTTTGTGGATGCTTGAATTCCGCTTCTTTAGTGGAACAGCAGCACCGATGCCAAAATTCTGTGCCCCCTCATTAACATTTTCTGCTTCTGTAACAGAACACACCTCCCTAAGATCCAATTCTGCATACTGAGTCATGAATACTAAGAAAGTGGACATCGTTTCTGTTGCCAAGCTTCATGCTCAGATGTTCAAGCAAAATGCAAAGAAGCCTTGTGCTGTGTACTTGCACGCAGGCAACAATATCACAGGACCTAACAACACCATCCATACCATCATCATGTGCTAGTTCACCTGCTCCTTTTCCAGCACAATAGAAGGGCTCATCGGCCAGTACTGCTATTCTGCTGTCTACACAGGACAAGTCAACCTCTGAACAAAGGAATAAACGGATAGGAATTTGTCATCCCAATGGTGACATTCAGAAACCAGTGTATATTCTTTGCTGACCGTGGAGTCATCGTTCTTCAAGGGAACTTCAAAGGAAGAATCCAGTGAGCAAGTGCTGGATGAGAACTTTTCAATACGGCTTCAACACTTTTCTCACTCACAGTGGGAGTTAACATCAGCTATGAAGACTGAGCTATTATCAGGTACAGCTGTTGTCACGGTCCCTGGCCTTTAACCCCGCTGTTCAGCTCTCTTTCTCTGTATGTCCGTTGACTGAAGTTTAATGTCATACATCCAATTAAGTAGGCTCTGGTCCACAAAATCTTATTATATCATGAACACGTTTATTGTATTTATTGAAATGCTGTGACCCGCCCTGAGCCCGTTTACGGGATGGGCGGGATATAAATGCGAAAAATAAATAAAATAAATTAAGTGGCCACAAGACCCATTTCTTATTTTTAGGAAGTTGCTAACTATGTTTTAGGAGCTGTGGTGGCTCAAGTGGTTAAGACGCTGAACTGCAGGCTGTGGAAGGTCAGTAGTTCAGCAGTTCGAGACCTGGGTGCCGCATGATGGAGTGAGCTCCCATCTCTAGTTCCAGCTCCTGCCAACCTAGCAGTTCGAAAGCAAGAAATTGCAAGTAGATAAATAGGGACCACTTCGGTGGGAAGGTAACAGCGTTCCGTGCGCCTTGGTGTCTAGTCATGCCGGCCACATGACCACGGAAATGTCTTCGGATAGCGCTGGCTCTTCGGCTTTGAAACGGAGATGAGCACCGCAACCCTAGAGTCGGATTCGACTGGCTTTCGAGCATGGGAACCTTTACCTTTAACTATGTTTTACTTCTTATATTCATGCTTCACATAATTTTGTTTTGTCACTGATCCCACTAAATTTAGTGTGAGAAAATAACCACCATCAATCATTCTGTAACTGAACATGTAATTTTAAAGGAAATGGCATTCTATCTACCAAAAACCTTCACCTCTTTTCAAAGCCTTTCAGATACATTGTTTGTCTGGTATCCAGCTTATTACCTAATTAAAGTCATATTAGCAGCATATCTAGTGAGGAGAGTTGGACAGACACTTTTTATTTGATCCACCCAAGCAGGCTTTGTTCACAGCTTCGTCTGCCAGGTAGACAAGGCAATGGCTGTAGCACACAACTTCCCCCTGGGCACCTCCTAAACGGTTAGATCAGGGGTCATTTCGTAGAAAAAGAGCTAGGGGGACTCATTAGCATAACTCATTAGCATATGCCACACCCCCTGACATCACCGGAAGTGTGTCCTCCGCACAGCCGGCGGCGACCTCCAGCGGGCACCAGCAGGGAGCTCCAGGCCCCGCCCTCCCGCACCTCACCCGGGGGGATCGCGTCCCCCCCCCAAATGACCCCTGGGTTAGATTGACTGCCTACAAAGGTTAACAGGGCCACCTTGCTGTTACAGAGGATCTGTAATGTACCTTTCTTCCAAAGAGTTCTGGTTAATCACTAGCAGTAGGTTTTAGCTGGACACCTGGCATTACATTTTTATGTTGTGATTTACTTTGTTTATACTGTGACTAATTATTTTTTTTTTAACATTCATTGACACGTCCATTACAGTGAATGATGGAAAAGCAGGATAAACATCTCTCCTTATATATAATTGTATTTTGGTCATGGACTCTCCTGAACATCCCAGTCTCCCAAATCAGTTGGCTCCCAGTTGTGTCACTCAGAAGCCATCCCTATCCACTGGCTGCCTTGCTTGAGTCTGGCCTCCAACATTCTAAACAGTTTGCTGTTCCTCCCCCCCCCCCCCCCATACCAAGCCCAAA
>NW_015165418.1:31721-49992 GCF_001447785.1 Gekko japonicus
TTCTGCTTTTGGGACTGAAAATGGAAGAAGTCAATACAACTAAAAAGACTTTATTCTGGTACTTAATCACAACAGCGAGAATGATTTATGCACAATTTTGGAAAACAGAGAAAGTGCCAGAAATTGAAGACTGGATACAAAAAGTTCTGTTCATGGCAGAGATGGACAAAATTACGAAGAAGTTGAATAATAAAGAAGACGACGTGTTTTTTCAAGAATGGAGTGACTTTAAAATATATCTGGAAAAGAACTGGGATGTGAAACAAAACTTAATATGTTTAGATCAATATTAAGTCAAATGATGTTATCTTTAGATTGTAATGATAAGAAATTGATATAGTTGATGATATGAAATAATTTGGAGCAGGGGGGGAAGCATTGCGGGAAGCCACCGGAGGGAGGGGAGGAATTGGGAATGGGGTAGACAATTGATAGAATGAAATGATTTAATTTTACATGTTGTATTCCTGAGAAAATAAAAAAAATTGTTTACCCCCCCCAAAAAAGGATTACAACTGCTTTCCAGATGGCAGACAGCTTTTTTAAAATGAGATTTTAATCTGTATGTTTTGCTAGCCACCTTGGCGGCCTCAAGGACAGAAAGGTGGGCTAAAAATCCTGGTAAATAAAATTCCAAATTAAACCTTTTATTCAGAGGCTTATTGCCAAGAAGTGAACATGGAAGTTTGCCCACCACCACTCGGCCGAGACTGGGTGACCACACACGCTCTTTTTCTCCCCTTAGTGATGTTGCGAGAAGGCAGGCGGCGGGCGAACCCACCCGCGTCACGCCCCTGAATTCCTTACAAGAAGGGCGGGGGGAAGCCAAAGGGAGAGATTTGAACCCGGCATTTCTTTGGGGATCCAGAAAACCCGACTTTCGCAGGACCTCCTGTATTAGTGAGCCCAACACGAAACATCAACTCCCGCGGCGAAGTCGCCACTACAGAAGCACCGAAGACGGGGAAATCCCTCCTGAGTGACGCGGCCGCCGTCCCCCCCCTCCCCTCCCCTCCCCTCCCCTCCTTCGCGTTGACCTTCCCCAGCCCGCCTCCTGGGTGGGGCTGACTCCCAGGCCCTCCTCCTGCGCTCCGTCGCAGATTTTTGAGCTCACGCGCTTTTGCGTCGTCTCGGCTGCGGCGACTGGAGAGGCCGGTTCGGCGGAAGCCGCCAGTGCCCGGGTGAGTTGAGGCCGTTCCGCGTGCCCGGCTGAGCTGCTGCGGGCTGCTTTTCTGTTCACTCCTCCACCTCGGCGATGGAGCGAAGCCGCCAGACCGTCTCCTTGGGCTGTCCTGCTGCAGCCTGCTTCCCGCCAGCCACTTGCCCATTGAATAGCCTGGAACTTACTTCTGAGTAGACCTGCTTCTTGTTGCTCCCTTGACCAATTACTAGTGCAATTCCCAGGCAGAGTTCCTCCAGTTTAAGGCAGTTGACTCGAATAGCGCTACAGGGGGTTGTGCATAAAACTACCTTATATTCTCCTTAGGTTGATCACAAGCTGAATTGTCTTCGAATTGATATGCATTGAATAGGAAAGATAGTTGGCAAGAAACGGATACTGTCAAGAAAAAAGATTTATCTTATGACCTGTTTGCTTGCCCATTACTTTAGCCCAAACTTTACATGTTGATTGTAGTAACTCACCTAAGAAAATTTTAGTTTGCTTCTGAAAAGGTTACCAACCTCCAGGTGGAACCTGGGGCTCTCCCATTTTTACAGTTGATCTCCAGACAACCAAGATTAGTTCCTCTGGAAAAAATGGCTGCTTTTGGAGGATGGATTCTATAGCATTGAACCCTGCTGAGGTCCCTGCCCTCGCCAAACCCTGCCCCCCCAGGCCCCACCCACCCAAATCTCCAGGTATTGCCCAATCCAGACTTGGCAACTTTAGCTTCTGATATCCCTCTTGGAAGGAACTGTGACTCCTGTGGTGATGGAAATACTTAATTTTTTGTTTTAGTTCTGGAAAGGCTTGAATGAAGGTTCTTTTTAGAACTAATGTTTTTGATGTGCTCTAGTATATCTATATATAGCTGTTCTCTTTCTCACCAAGATGCACTAGAAAAAATAAAGATTGACTCATGGCATTTAATAACCAGTGCCCTCTTCCGTAGATGCAGACCTGTCTGTTCCTTCTGAGCTGCAGGGCAGGTTTTTCTCTCTTCCCCCGCAAAAGCACCACCACAGGGCTTACAGTCCTGTGGCGACATTTAGCTACAATGAAGCTGCAGTCTCCGGAATTCCAGTCCCTGTTCACACCTGGATTGAAGAGTGTAGCAGGTAACAGTGCATCATTCATTCATTTTCTTTGGTGCTGGAAAGGCAACTGGATGCATGTAAAGGATTAAATAAGAGAGACTACCAATATTGATTAAGAACCTGGAAGTATTTGTGTTCCAACTACAATGGGGATTTAGAATCTGGATGCTTTTGTGAAGGTCATTGGTGAGAAAGATTTCTCAAACATGCTGTAATTTGGATGCTGGTTATGATACAGTTGAGACAATAGAAACCTTCAACACAACATCCACTTTGGTCTGTTTACTACAGTGGATGCTGACAGGATCCTGTGAAGGCCACCACTTGTGTATTAGATCCATGCTCATTCTGGATATATAGAATCATAGAATTGGAAGGGACCTGAAGGGTCATATAGTCCAACCCCCTGCACAATGCAGGAAATTCACAAATACCTCCCCCCTCACACAACCATGCTCAGAAAATGTCAGTCAGTCCCTAATGCCTGTTATAAATTAATTACTGACCCAGGGTCTCTTTCCTTGTGCTCTAAAATAGGCAGCTATTCTTCCATTGATAAGTGAACCATTGCTAGAGAAGAATGATGAGGCCAGTTATTACCCTTCCTGGGAAAATTGATAGAAAAATCAGGTGCAGAGCAGCTCCAGGATTTCCTGGATAAATCATCTGATCTAGACCCCTTTTGGTCTAGTTTCAGACCAGACTACAGAGACAGTGCTGGTGGCCCTAGTAGATGTTCTCTGTCTAAATGTAGACAAACATTATTCCTCTCTACTACTCTTACTAGACTTATCAGCAGCCTTTGATAGGGTAGAAAATGAGGAGTATCCTGTGGAAACACTTGGAGGTAGAAGTTGGACTAAGGGATGTGCTTTGGATTGGTTCAGATCATTCCTTAGGAGCGGGACTTGGAAAGGAACAAGTTTTCTATACAGTGTGGGACCTGTCTTGTGGGGTTCCATAAGGCTCAGTCTAGTGTGTCATGCTATTCAGGCTCTATGTGATGCCCTTAGGAGAAATAGTTTGTAGTGTTGGAATATTTATTTATTCAATTCATAATAGGGTGCTATTAATATGGTTTTTAAAAATCCCCTGAAAACAGGGTAGCTTTATTAGTTGTTGTTTTTTTGTTACACCCTACAAACTAAAAGAAAAAAGGGAGGGAAAAGTACCCCGGGATTAAAGAAAAGTAAATTAGACCCACACTATAACTAAAAACCCAAGAAAGGAGACCATTAGCTGTTAGTTTCCAGTTAGTTTTTTAAAAAAACATTCAGTTCAAAAGTCAATGAGTTAGAGAGTTAGTTAGTCCATAGAGCCCGCGTGCGGGGAGGGCGGGATATAAATGTAAATAAATAAATATTAGCAATCCAAGCCAGTTCAGGTGTGTAAAAAGCTTCTTCCATCATCATCCACGTTTGCGAATATTCTTAAAGCCTTAAAGTTACTAGGGTGCTATTAATATGTTGATGACACCCAGCTCTATATTTCTGTATCCAAATTGCCTGGTGACATGGTAGAGACTCTGAACCAATTTCCGATTGCTGGAGTAAAGTGATTAAGGATAAACAAGCTGAAACTGAGTCCTGATGAGCCAGAGGTAATGTAATATTGGCTGGGAAAGCCAGGGTCCTGAAGGATGTGGTGCCCCCCACTTTTGATAGGGTCCAGCTGACTCAGTTAAGTGGCTAAGAATGATACTTTATTGGTGAGGAACAAAACTGATGTAGCTGCAAACAAGGCATTCTCTTTTCACTATCTTGGCTCTGCTGACCTGGCCATGTGGATCCATGGTATGGTTATTGGGCTACTGTAGTGCACTGTACATAGGTCTGCCCTTAAAAACAACTTGGGAGCGACAGTCGGGACAGAATGCTGTGGCCTGGCTACTGTCCAGTGCCAAGCCAAATCTGCATATTACTCCCTTTCTACAAACACTCCATTGGTTACCTATCAGTTACTGTGAATTTAAAGTTCCAGCTGCCACCTACAAAGCCCTTAAAGGCATGGAACCCACAGACCTGTAGGACCGCCTCTCCTTCTTTCTTCTGTCCTTCTCTCCCCTGTTCTACAATCCCAGCTGAACTGCATTATTTTGTTTCTACTAGGAAGCCACTTTGGGTCCCAGTGAGAACCATGGACTATAAATGTAAATAATTAATAAATAAATAGTTCACTCCAGCAGTAAAATACTTCACTTTGATAAATGCGGGCGCAACAGAAAGAACCAGAGTTATTTATTTATTTATTGAATTTATACACCACCCACCGAAGCAAGCTCAGGGCGGCTTTTTATTCCCTGCTGTGTTGGTAGTGCAATGGTACAGAAGAGAAATTATTGCTCCACCAAAAAAACCACACAGTATATCTGTTGCTAATCAGCTGAAGTAAGTTTCTTGTGTCAATGTAATTTCTCCAGTGCAACTTTGGCTGACTGAAAAAAAAAATGTGTTTCAGTCATGCTAAAAACTTCTGTGTAAGTAGAGTAGAGACTTAATGGATTATGGATATTGCCCTGTTGGCCATCCAGAGGAACTGGTTGGCCACTGTGTGAGACAGGATGCTGGACTAGATGGACCTTTGGTCTGATCCAGCAGGGCTCTTCTTCTTATGTGTATCAGTTATGATGACTGTACATACAGAACCATTTTAATAATTTTTCTCAAATCATCAAGATTAAAAAGACAAATTCGATTCCTCTGTTAGTCTTATCTAAAAGGTGTTCTGTTAGTATTCCATCAGCTCAGAAGGAATTTTGTGTGTATTTTTGGAAAGAAACATCAGTGTTTACACTGAAACATCAGTATAGCCTATGAACAAATTCTGTGCATTAGACTCTGCCACAGGGCCTGTTCCCTCTTCCGCTGAAACTTTCATTTGTGCCAGATCAATGGTTTTCAGTGGGCCCTTGTGCAAATGGAAGTTTTAGCAGGAGAGAAAGAATGCTCCACAGCAGAAGGTATCTAGCATGCATGGAACTCATTCGCAGGATCCAAGGATGATATCTGTGATACTTTAACACCCAAAAGCTGTCATTATCTTGTGAAAGCCAGCACCATTGATTTCATTGGAACGTAGGTGTTCAGAGCCTTAGAGGGGTTGACGTTCTTGCATGGATAGGTAGAGGAAATGTGAACATTTGCTCATTTAAACATAATCTGGCCAATCGGGTGTGAGGCTGCTTTAATAATATCAATAGTTACCAAACTCTTGAAGTGCAATCTGGGGATTTAAATTCTGATGCTACTTGGAAATAATCTCTCTCAAATAAGATATTCAAGTAAAATTGTTGGGGTTTGCAGCATTATCACTTAGAACCAATGTGGACTACAGAATCCGTAGTAAATCAGGCAAGAATGGATGTTGTTGAATGCTTTCCAGACTGCTTAATTAATTGTCTAGCTTGGGCTTCTATCTTGTCTGTTCAGCTTTAATTGGACTGAGGTTGTACGACTGAGCAGGGAATTATTTCTTGCACAAGAATTCTTAAAAGTTGCCCCCTTATGACTGTTTTATTTTTGCCCTCT
Source organism: Gekko japonicus (assembly GCF_001447785.1). Lineage (NCBI taxonomy): Eukaryota > Metazoa > Chordata > Lepidosauria > Squamata > Gekkonidae > Gekko > Gekko japonicus. The sequence continues at coordinate 37,508 of NW_015165418.1, forward strand.
GCCCACCTGCCAGAATTATTTGACAAAGCGAACTATGAACTAAGAATAGCAGGCGGCGCTGTAAGGGACTTGCTCAATGGGATGACGCCACAAGATGTTGACTTTGCCACCACTGCTACTCCGACTCAAATGAAGGAGATGTTCCAGAGCGCAGGTGTCCGTCTGATCAACAACCGAGGGGAAAAACATGGAACCATCACAGCAAGGGTAAAAAAGATTTATAAATTCCATAAGCTTAGAGTAGATGGGGGGGGAAGTATGCTGGGAAGGATCCTACCTGTGTATCATCGTTTGTTGCGTTCGGATGTTGTCTATGTAATAGAATTGGAAAAACTAGTCAATCCACGTTGATACATCTGAGGAGTTGTAAAGGAAAGGTTACAGACCATGATAAATTGAGGGGGGAGTTTGTATGTGAATTTTGTGAACGAAGATTCCCCACACAAATTGGAGTATCTCAACATAAGCGGCATAAACATCCAGAGGAAAGGAATGAGGAACGGAAAAACAAGATGAAAAAGGAAACTGGTTTAAAGAAAAGGAAGGTCAGGGGATGTTGGACTGAACAAGAAGAAGAGTTATTGATGGAGTTAGAACAAAAATTTAAAGATGACCGGAAAATTAACGAAGCCATTGCAATAGTACTTAAGAGTAAGAACGCAAAGCAGATTGCAGATAAACGGAAAGATCTTAGAGATAAAGTGGCTAAACAGAAGGTAAACCAGGTAGTAGACGATGTTAAGAACTATGAGGAATTGAAGAATAAAAGGAAGATGGTGGATCGGGTTGAAAAGGTTAAGGAAAGATATAGGAAGTTATATGAGTCAGGCCTGATGAACTTTAAATGTCTCCCTGGGGTAGAAAGGATTTTAGAAAGGTGGTATGAGGGTCATGAAGGCATTGAAGAAGGGATAGAGAGTATTACTATCGACTGTCTGATAAAATTCTTGACAGAACCAAAGAAGAAGTATAAAAAATGTGTGGGCAGGAAAAGAAGGAAGGGAAAAAAACGAAATTGGATGCGTAGGCGGGCGAAGAAAAGGCTTCAGTATAAGGAAGTGCAACAACTATATGAGAAAGATAGGAAAAGATTGGCTTCCCTGATTCTGGATGGTAGAGAGGAGCATAGCTGTGAGAACGAGCTGGAAGAAGTATATGAAGTTTTTCGTGATAAGTTGGAGATAAGAACTCAGTTTGCAGGACTAGGAAAGTTTGAAGCGCCTAATATGGCACAGAATGAGTGCTTCTATGAATTGATAACGGTGGAAGAAGTACGGAATATGGTAGGAGAGTTAGATACGAGGTCAGCTGCTGGTCCTGATGGAATTGGGGTCAAAGAGTTAAAAGAATTTGACCCAGGAGGTATTATGTTATGTGAGTTATTTAATCTCTGGTTATTAAGTGGATATATTCCCCAGACCGTAAAGACATGTCGATCTCTTTTGATTCCTAAACTGGATGATGAAGAAAAACTTAGAGAATTGAATAATTGGAGACCATTAACGATTGGCTCTACGGTGTTGAGATTGTTTTCACGAATCATTACTAAAAAGGTTGAAAAGATGTGTCCAGTCAATGCTCGGCAAAGAGGGTTTAGATCTTCATCCGGATGTTCGGAGAACTTAGAGATGCTACGAGTAATTCTGAAAGATGCGAAGCAGTGTGGAAAAGAATTGGGTGTTGTGTATTTGGACATTGCCAAGGCCTTTGACTCAATTGCCCATGAACACATCATTTGTAGTCTACGAAATAGGGGTGTTGATGAGCATGTGATTCAGTTAATTAAAAGTTCATTAAGTGAGGCGGTAACTAGATTTAAGGTGCAAAAAGGTGAAACTGCCTATATTAAGATCAATAATGGGGTTAAACAGGGTGACCCTATGTCGCCGACTCTATTCAATATTGCAATGGATCCGCTTATCAATATGTTGGCTAAAGTTGGGAAGGGATACAGAATAGGTACTGCAGAAATCTCGGTTATGGCTTTTGCAGATGATTTGGTGCTGATTGGGGATAGTTGGGAGGCAATCAGTAACCAATTGCATATGGTACAGGCGTTTTGCGAGATCACGGGATTGAAGGTGCAGGGGAGTAAATGTGCCGGTTTTATGCTTAGCCCTGGAGGAGGGTCTTTTGTGATTAATAATTGTGAAAGCTGGGCTATAGATGGGGAGATGTTGAAAATGCTCGGACCCAGTGAGGTGTATAAATATTTAGGTATCACAATGGATCCTTGGAGTGGTATTAAGAAACTTGATTGGGAGGAACAACTAATAAAATGGCTAAGTAATCTTTCTAGAGCTAGTCTAAAGCCTACTCAAAAGTTGGAATTGTTAAAAACTTTCGTGATTCCGTGATTGCTGTATTCCATGGACCATATGGAAACTCCTATGGTGAAACTGAGAAATCTAGATGATTGCATTAGATCAAAAATGAAGGAATGGTTACATCTACCAGCATGTACCACAAATAGCCTTTTCTATACAAGGATGTGTGATGGGGGCCTTGGGGTGGTCCAATTGGAAAAATTAGTACCTTTATTACGATTGAAAAGACTGTTTCGTGTTGCTCAGTCTGAGGATAGTGTTATTCGAGAAATATGTAGGTCTGTTAACATACAGGGTGAATTTAGGCAACTTTGGATTGAATTGGGTGGTGGCGAGGACGAAGTCCCGGATACCACATATTACCATAAAGAGAAGACTAATTGTCCTATGCCTAGGGACTATAGAGACTCTGAGTTTGAACGTTGGTGTTCATTAATCTGTCAAGGAAGTGGGGTAGCTGTCTTCGGGAGAGATGTTATTAGTAATGCCTGGATAGGTAATAAATTGGGGTTATCCGAAAGAGACTACATCATGGCATTGAAGCTACGAGCTAACGTATTACCAACACGTGAGTTCTTAGGACGTGGGAAACAGGATTTCCCTAGATCATGCCGTAAATGTGGAGCAAAATACGAGACAATATCTCATGTATTGGGCCAGTGTCCAGCAGTACAGAAACTCCGTATTCTAAGGCATAATAAGATCTGTGCCTTATTAGCAAAGGAGGCAAAAAAACATCAATGGCTGGTCCATCATGAGCCCCACTTGCGAAATAAGAAACGAGAGCTTCGAAAACCAGATTTAGTCTTCTGTAAGGGTGACCTAGCGTTAGTGGTGGACGTAACTGTGCGGTTCGAACACCATAGGCACTCGTTAGAACAAGCAGCGATGGAGAAAGTTGCCTACTATAAAGAATTGGAAGATCAGGTTATGAAAATGATGGGAGTAACTCAGGTACTATTCTTTGGTTTTCCTATTGGAGCCAGAGGAAAATGGTACGCACACAATGATCATCTGTTCAGGATTCTCGGTTTGTCAGAAAATCAGGGCAACTGGGCAGCAAGGTTGCTAGCGCGTAGGGCATTAGTATATTCTGTTGACATTATTAAAACCTTTATGAACGCTTGACTTAACTTTACTGGATTGACTTACCTTTCCCCTGATACGATATAACATCAAGTGGCGGTGCTAGGGTTCTTTTATCCCAGCGCTATTTTAGTGCTACTTTTTCTTTTAATTACTATTATTTTACGACGATGGCATTTTTTTATGGTCGGAAATAGTCTGGACGGGCCAGAGAGGTCTGACCAACCTCGGTAACTCGAAACCGTAGAGTCTTTCTCTAATAAATTACTCGACTCTATTATTAATAGATGGGGGGGGAAGTATGCTGGGAAGGATCCTACCTGTGTATCATCGTTTGTTGTTGTTGTTGTTGAATAGGAGTTATAGGCACACTTGGATAGGGGCTGGAAGGACCTGGATGGAACCTGCTGTTGGTTCCCCATGCTTCTTTGCCTCTCCATGGTGTGCTGCCTGCTCCTTGTCTCAGAAGAGTAGAGGGAAACCCAGCCCAAGGATTAAGAAAGCAGCATGTGTGTATAGCACATGTTATAATATATTGTGGTGGTTTTGGCTCCACTTATAGCTTCCTATAACCCAGAGATGGGAAGGGCTGTGTGCTGTTGGCAAAATAAAAATAAAAAAGGTATAAAGGTAAGACAACAAACAGCTGAGATGATGAATGGGAAGAGGGCTCAGGTAGTAGAGAAGTTCAAGGATAGGACAGAATAGGCAGAATGGGAACCTGACCCAAAATGGGAAAAAGCAGATAGGGAAGACAGAGGATTAAGAAAGTTACAAATATTAGCCTGATAAAACCATCCGGTAAGCCCCTTGTGTAACAGGATTGTTTAGTTTTGTGACTCTCAGGGCCTGAATACACAATATGTGAGTTGGGTTGGGAATTGCACGTGTGACCTGGGAGGGGACCAAATTGGCTCCGGAGAGTGGCATTGTGAGGGGCTTCATCATTCCATCTCTTCCACTCTGTGCACTTTTACCAGAAAAAAAATGGCCAATGGGGACAGGTGGTTTATCCTGCTGCCAGTTCTGCATGTCTCCTGCACAGGCACAGGGTGGAAGGGAGGGCATGCCGAAGCCTCTCCTGCCAGACCCCACAGCTGATCCCCCCCCCGCCCACTTTGTAGGATGAGTTCCAGATCACATGTGAAACACATTGGGTTGAGTATCCCCCCAACGTACATTTCACGTATCGTGTCATGGGATCCTTATTTTAAGCGAGTGGGTGTCTTTTCAGGAGAAAGGCTATAGTTTAGTGGTAGAGCATCTGCTTTGCATACAGAAGGACTCGGGTTCAGTCCTCGGCATCTCAAGATCAAGTAATAAGTGATGTGAAAGACTTTTATTCGAGACCCTGGAAAGCCACTGCCAGTCAGAGTATACAGAATTGACCTTTCATGAGAGAGGTTCATGTGGACATTGAGGGGGAAGGTTCCTGGCCAATTTTATTTCTTTATTCCTTTACATAGCCAAGAGATGTTTAAATGAAGAATTCAGGTAGTCTCACATCAAGGACTAAGTTGATTCCTGTTTGGCTTTAACAGTGACCATGTCCTCAGACTGTTCTTTGGGTTTGCAGGGTAGTTTGCTGTTAAGGGAGGGGATAGGTCATGGTCTACAGAATGTATACAAAAGGCATATTGTCTTCCCATATTGGGAAGATTATATTGTACAGAAGCTCAGTTAACGCCTTAAAAACAATCTTTTATAGCTCCATGAGCAGAACTTCGAAATTACCACATTGAGAATTGATCTAATTACCGATGGGCGACATGCAGAAGTGGAATTCACAACAGACTGGGAAAAAGATGCTGAAAGGAGAGATCTTACAATCAATTCTATGTTCCTAGGTAACCTTTCCCCTCTGAAATCAAATAATAACTCTTAAGTTCTGATAGTTCACATTATGCATTCACTTCTGTGTACTTTCATGTAATTACAGCGCCCGCTGTTAGTGTATATTGGCCTGTATACATATGAAGCAGCAACCTTATTGAAGTCTAGCAGGTCGTGGGTGTGGATGGTGGAACTCTTCTGGGACACACATACATGATGGCCTGCTCCCCCAAGAGGAAACAGAACAATTTTGTTTAAAAAATTTGTGTCCCACTTTTCTACCATTGTGGAACTCAAGGTGGTTGTGGAGGTCCCAAGGAGTCTCCCATCTGTGCAGTGGCTACACTCAAGACTACCTTAATTTTAGCTGCATCACATGCTTTCAGACCATACCTTGGGAAGTGACGTTGATTTGTGTTTGATCAGGAGGTTATTTGACATGCATGTCATCATTCTGTCTAATACCAAAATACTTCACGAGAGTTATAGTTAAAAGTAAGGGCTATAGGAAGCTGCAGATAGCTGCTAGCATGCTTTTAAAAAATCAGCACGATCCTTTCTCATTATGGCTCTTCGTTGGCCAACAGTTAAGACTCCAGTGCTGTGCTGGAAACAATAGCTGCAAAACATCTCACGTTGATGGGGAATCCATAGTTATTTTTCTGATCTTTGTGCAGATCTCAGTCCTGGCCCCCACCTGGTGGACCGCTCTGCCGGAAGACATCCGTGCCCTGTGGGAGTGGTTATCTTTCCGCAGGGCATGCAAGGCAGAGATGTTCCACCGGGCCTTTGGTTGAGGACAGCGACAGGGCTTCTTTGGCACTCTTACATAATTCCCCATCCCTCGTAACCCCCCTGGGGAGCTGGAATTCTTCCCACCATCTTATATACTGTATGTATGGTGTGTTTATTTATTGGTAATTATTGGATTAACTTAGTTTTAAATGGAGATTTGTATATTATTTTGTTGTAAGCCGCCCTGAGCCCGTTTTCAGGGAAGGGTGGCCTAGTAAATCTAATTTAATAAATAGATTGATAAAATATTTCCCCTTTAAAGGTGTGTGACGGTGATACTCGGTGGCTAAAGAGCCACATGTGGCTTTTCTGAGTTCAGTTCCCCAACGTGGCACCCACTGTATGTTTCAGGAATGTGGGCAAGATCCTTGCCCATTGGGACTGTGGTTGGCAGTTGGTTCCCACCTTGAAACAGCTGCCATCAAAGGAATAGTAAGCTGCAGGCCTTGTGCTATAGGAGTGGAAGTAAATGTGGCTCTTTTGGCTGATGGTGATTGTGGATATGGCTCTCAGCAACCCACAGAGTGAGCACCACTACATTAGAGTAACCTGAAAAATTGTTGTCTTGCCTTAAGGAGACTCACCGTAAAACAGCTGGATTGTCACAAAAGGTATTGCCTTGACAGTGTCAGCTGTACACGATTTAGTTGTGTTTTTGGTACATGTACTGGTTGATAGTGATTATAAAGTACAAAGTGAAAGTTAAGTAAATGCAACAAAGTGGACCATTGTTGGAACAGATGTCAGGCTGCATTCAGTGAACAGAACAAATTCATGGAATGTTTTGCATTCCTCTTCCCCCTTCAGCCTTCTATGTCCCTGTCCTCTGAAAAGCTGTTTCTAAGGGTTGGGTGCTCCTCAGGGAACCGAATGAGACATGGTGCAGGGGTGTACAGCAAGAAGAGGGCATCAGAAGACATAGCCCCTGTCAACCATTTGTGCACGACCACTTGCTCCATTTGCAAAGGACCTGTATACGTGTGTGATTTCTGCCAGTGTTTCACCTTGAGAACCACCCTACAGTTCCTGAAGGTCTCCTTTCCATGGCAACCCTTATGAGGGGGGCTTCAAGGGGGAGGGTGGGATTTATTCTGTGAACTCGTTCTGTTCCTGGATCATTGGCTTCCAAAACAATTGCACTCACAGTCGCCTTGATCAGATGCCAAAGGTAAACATGGATAACCAGGCATTGCTGTCGTTGGTGTCTGACAAAAGGAGCTTTGACTCTTGAAAGCCCAGACCCAGGAAATCTTGTTGGTCTCTAAGATGCTACTGGGCTTGAATTGAGCTGTTCTACTGCAGACCAATGTCACTACCCTCTGAAACTCTGCATTGCTCTGTCTTTATTTTTCAATAACAGGCTTGGATGGCACGCTTTATGATTATTTCAATGGCTATGAGGATTTAAAAAACAGTAACGTCAGATTTGTAGGATGTGCGGACCAGAGAATAAAAGAGGATTACTTACGAATTCTACGATACTTCAGGTAGTAACTTTATTTTCATAACTATTAAAGGTACATCAGAGGTCATTTCGGGGGGGATCGCAGGGGATCGCAGTTCCCCCGGGTGAGGTACGGGGGGCGGGGCACATGACAAAGCCCCGCCCCCTGCTTCTGGCCGCTCCGCTTCCAGCCCTCATTCAGCCAGGAGGAGGCAGGAGAAGAGGGAGGGTAAGTTGTTTCCTCCCTGCCTCTCCTCACCCCTGCCTGCCTGGGGCCAGGGAGGGCCATTGCGGAGCTTCCTTGCACTCCCGCTGGCCTTGCAGGTCCACTGCCGGGCCCCTCATGGGGCTCGGCAGTGGAGCTTCAAGGCCGGCAGCGGCGGCCGGGACCGTTGGGGGCGGGGTGTGTGGCCTCATGACACACTTCCAGTGATGTCAGGGGGTGTGGCCTTATGGCACACTTCCGGTGATGTCAGGGGGTGTGGCATATGCTAATGAGTTATGCTAATGAGTTCCCCTAGCTCTTTTTCTACGAAACGACCCCTGAGGTACATACTGACACTATGCAGAGAGATCCCCTTCAGGTTCAATAGGGACCCTGTTTCTTTGTGTCTCCTGCAACGGTTTGTGCATGGGGGAGCACTTGTGTTCGGACCAGCTGTCCCTGTTCAGATTAATCAAGATTCAGATCAGCTTGTCTAAACCTTCACATCAAATGTCGGCATTTTCAAAATCATGGCATTCCAAAGTGGTATAAAACAAATTGGTTCTAGGTGCTAATGCTGAGGGAGGGAAGGTGGCACGGTGTAGCCCCATCTTCTCAGAAGCTAAGCAGAGCTGGTGCTTGGATGGGAGACCCACCAAGGAAGTCTCTGCGAAGAAAAGCAATCGCAGACCACCTCTGCTTCCCACTTGCCTTGAAGGCTCCTTGTCGCAACTTGACGGCATTTATGCATCTACTAATGATGATCAATCTTCTTCTTTCAGGTTTTATGGGAGGATAGCAGAAAAGCCTGGTGACCATGACTCCAAAACACTGGAGGCAATCAGAGAAAATGCCAAAGGTTTAGCTGGAATATCAGGAGAAAGAATTTGGGTGGAGCTGAAGAAAATCCTTATTGGGAACCACGTTAATCATCTGGTTTGGCTGATGTATGAACTCGAAGTGGCCAGTTATTTGGGTAAATCTCAGTCATAATGATAGCATATTAATAATTCTGACAACCAGTTGTGTAGTAATCAGGCACAGTCACTGACACGATGCCTTGAATGTCAGTATCCAGTGATGCTGAGGGGATGATAGATTTTAAAAAGGACACCTTCTTCGCACAGTGCATTGGTCTCATCCAGTGGGGCTCTTCTTGGTGTTTTGCACATAGGGGTGGGTTTATGTGATTTTGCTGTGGCTGCTGCAATTGCTGGTACAGCCACATGGCCGATTTCCCCTGCCCCAGTCGCCACAGCAGCCATTACCTCCACATGCACCATGGGGTGTGTGTGGCTTTTAACTTTTTTATATCTACAACTGACACTGTTATAGCATTAGAACAAACTACCAGGTTCTCTGAATTTCCAACCTTTATTTAGAAAAAGAAGGAAGCTCTAGTCTGTCCCCTTTCATTGTGTAGAGAGATACTTCCCTGCCCCCCCCCCAAATAAAAGCTGAGAACCTGACAGACTGTTAGGGGAGGGGCCGTGGCTCAGTGGTAGAGCATCTGCTTGGCATGTAGAGGGGCCCAGGATCAATGTCTGGCCTCTCTGGTGAAATGGAGTTGGGTGAGAGAGACTTCTGCCTGAGACCCTGGAGAACTGCTACCAGTCCGTGGACACAATACTGACTCAGTGGAAGGCAGCTTCATGTGTGGTCACGTATTACAGCGCTATAATGATACGTTTTTAAAGCCTTCTAGTGGTGGGGAATTCTACTGTCTATCGTTTAGGATGACAACATTGGAGTAGAAATACCAGTGGTAGCTCTGGTCCCCGCATTCACGCAAGCAGTGAAGTAGACATGTGATCCTGTTGTAGGTGCAGCAGCTCAGAATCCAGAGCTGTTTCATGAATTGAGTTAGTACTCGGTAGACTGCATCTTGTCATGGCATTCTGATTTCCTGGTTACATTATTCTCATCTTCCTTTTTTTGTGTGTGTGTGTCTGTTCCTCAGGATTACCTGTTAATGGGAGCTTAAAGGAATTTGACACAGTCTATAAAAATGCTCAGAGTCTCTTTCCAAAACCAATGACCGTTCTAACATCACTGTTCAAGGTACCAGATGATGTCTTGAAACTGGATTTGAGGCTGAAACTTTCAAAAGATGAAAAAAATCTTGGGCTGTTTCTGCTGAAGCACAGGAGGGATTTGGTCAAAGCTTCCGATGCTGCCGAACCACTTAAACCTTACCAAGACTACATTATTGATGTAAGTGCTGTCTCAGATTGCGTCTTCATATATTAAAAACGACTGAGCTTGATTGTTAAAAGCTGTAGCTGACTGCAATAAAAAACCCTCTGAGACTTGAGTCCACTGGAGATATCTGTGGGCAGAAGGGATTTCCCCCCCCCCTTCAGCCTCAAGTTCCTCCTGAAGTTCTGTTCTTATTAGAGTATACAAGAGGAACTAGTGTCACATAATTACTAAGAAAATTAGCTGTGATCTGTTGTCATTTCCAGTATAGGGGATAATATTGGCCTACCTTGCAGGGCTATTTAAATCTGCATCATTTAGGGGTGGAGTAGAAAAGGCAATATGAGGATCCAAGGTGTCTCAAGTAGGTTCTAGGTTCATGAATAGATTGTAAGATGGATCAGACTGTTCAACTAGTTGTACTTAAATTTGTGACGGTGTATGCATTTAATCACAGGACTACATAGCTTTCTTAAGCAGTGTTTTGGTGACACTTGAAATTTCTTGAAAAACATAGAGGTCTGTCCTTACATTAAAAAAAATCTGTTAACAGATGAAATAGTTTTCAACTTTAATTGCTGGTGACTTGATAAAATGTCCTCTGGCATTCTGATTAATCTGGGTCCTAGAAGCGAGGAAAGGGAGAGGCTTGCAGGCCAAAAGGTTAGAATTACTACAGCACATGTCACAGTGAAACCAGGATCATGTTCATTGTGACTGATGCATGTTGGAATTTTAAAGAGACTAGAGCTGTAAACACTGTGGGGGAAATTGTTCATTAATGCAAAGCAATTTTAGCAGTGTCTGCCATGTGGTAAATATTGTCTACTGTTACAATATATTTGAATTTGGCTTCTTGCTATTTGGGTGGCCTGAGGCGGCTGCTCCAAAATGTAATGCTAAGCGTCTTTACCAGACTGTAAATTGCATTGAATCTTTGGGGGCTTAATTTAAGGAGGGGATATATATGTAGGCGCTGCGATGGCTCAAGTGGCTGAACTGCAGGCTGTGGAAGGTCGGTAGTTCAGGTGTTCGAGACCCAGGTGCTGCATGACGGAGTGAGCTCCCGTCTCTAGTTCCAGCTCCTGCCAACCTAGCAGTTTGAAAGCAAGAAATTGCAAGTAGATAAATGGGTACCACTTCAGTGGGAAGGTAACAGTGTTCCGTGTGCCTTGGTGTTTAGTCACGCCGGCCACATGACCACGGAAACGTCTTCTGACAGCGCTGGCTCTTCGGCTTTGAAACGGAGATGAGCACCACAACCCTAGAGTCTGACTCGACTGGCTTTCGAGCAAGGGAACCTTTACCTTTACTTTATATATGTAGGAGTAGGTTAAATATATGGCCTCGGGTTTTTTGCAAGTTGTTTGAAGTTAGCATGCTGTTTTCTAATATACACGTTTCTTCCACATTCAGTATGCTCAAGTCCCTCTCCTTCAAGATCCTTTGATAGACACTGAGAAAAATACTGACTTGTATATGAACACGCATGAAGCTTTCTTAATCCTGAATCAGTATTGTCTACTCAGACCAGCAGTGGCTGCCCAGAGTCTTAGCGGTCTTTCACATCTCCTACTGCCCGGTCCTTTTGACTGGAGGTGCCAGAGATTGAACCTGTGACCTTTTGCATGCCGGGCAGAAGCTCTGCCACTGAGCCACAGCCTCTGAACTGGGAATTCCTGTGCTGAGGGGAAAGATTTTCATTTATGTTGTATGCAGTGTTTGTGTACTATAATTTTGTTCAGGTCTTTCATGTTGTGGTGGGTTGTTTTTTTTCCTTTGTAAAGTCAAGGGAACCTGATGCAGCATCCAAAATCTGTGAGCTTCTGAAGTACCAAGGTGAAGAACACCTTCTGAAAGAAATGCAAGGCTGGTCTATCCCAACGTTCCCAGTAAGCGGCCATGACTTAAGAAAAATGGGGATTTCTTCTGGAAAAGAAATTGGGACACTCTTACAGCAACTACGGGACCAGTGGAAAAAGAGCGGATACCAAATGGAGAAGGAAGAACTCTTAAGCTATGTAACGAAAGCATAGCATACAATTGGGGGAATCGAGGTGTAAAGTAACACAGTGCATAAAGTTATATCAAACTCCACGTGTAAATATTTACTCTTTGTAAGCCAGCGCAGTAATTTGGTTCTGAGGGTTTTCAAAAGAATCAGCTTTTTCATCTTATAACTAACACAAGATTCAAAAAAACAGTTTTTATATTCTTGTAGTAATGGATGACTTCATTTTCCAGACTAAGGAATGTATTCTTGGTATTCACTTTCTAATGTTCTCTCATAATGGTGAACGTAAGCAGAAGTAACACACAATCTTCCATTTTACTTGTGCAAAACAGGCAGTTTCCATGCTTCAAGTAAACACCTTTTCAGGGTTTGGCTTCAGCTGGTGACGGAGGGATCAGATTAGGATTTATAATGGTATTTCAGCTCAGAGTTGAGTAGCAGTGGAAATCTTACTTTGCCAGTTCTCAAATAAGCTGCTGTATCTTGGATAACACCAGGTGTCATCCTCCAGACCAGTAAATGGGATTCTGTGACCTCCCCCTTCCATGGGTCTTGACTAGGGATGTGCAAAAAAAAAAAATT
>NW_015165419.1:0-1606 GCF_001447785.1 Gekko japonicus
GAACAGACAGCAAACTGTGAGGCAAACATCAGCAGGAGGGGCAATTTAGATGGGGAGAATGGCAGGGCAAGGTAGCCCCACCTCCCCACAGCTAGTGACCTGATCAAATTCAGGGGACTCCCACGAATGTTTTTTAAGGTGAAAATTAATACACTGGGATGTCCAGTCACAGATTTCCTATAAGCATGTAGTTTGGCCCTGAGCAATGTTCCCTCTAAGCTGTGGAGTCTTGTGAGCAAAAATTCTACTTTGTGAGCTCCTGGTATTAAAGTTGTGAGCCAGTGACATGGCCGCTGCATACATTAGTTTGCTCTGGAGCCCCTCCTTCCTGAGCTAAGACAAAAAAAGTGTGAGCCAGAGGTTAAAAAATTGTGAGCCAGCTCACACTAACTCAGCTTAGAGGGAACAGTGGCCCTGAGGTGGTAATTTTGGATTGTCACTTTTCATTCTACTGTACTGCTTGTATACCTGCCAACCTTGCAGTTATCTTCAACTGGGACTATAGGCAGGCCCCTAGCCAGAAAATTCTGAGGGGGGAGGCGGCACTGGGAGGACTGGTGGGGCGTGACATCACAGACCAATCAAGCGCCGGGAGGGAGCCTGACCGGGCCGACAAAGGAGCCGCGGCATCCCTCGCTGAGCTGCCGGACTTGGGTGGCTGCGGGGGAGGCAGGTGGGCAGATGAGCCCCCTTCCCCCATCTTCCGTAATGACAAGTGGCAGGCGGTGCTGCAACAGCAGTGGATGGGTTTGGCTCAACGGCCTGCAGCAGCTCTTGCCAGCACTCCCTGCCCCTGTAATGGCACTAGAGCTGCCCGGCCACCAGCAGCCACGGAGACTTTCTCGGGAGGAGAGCCAGATGCCGCGGCACAGGGTCCTTCACAACCCTGGCCTGCTCCCTGATGGTGGACTTGGCCATGGCAGCTGAGGAGGAGGAGAGAGTGTCCAAGGTAGGCAAGGGGTGGCCGACAGCGAAGAGAAGGGGAGGCACCAAGCAACTTTCCCTCGGAGCTGGGAGAGGAAAAGAGCTGGTTATGTTGGTGGAGCAAGATGTGGATGCGCGTGGCTGGAAAAAAAACCCTACTAAAAATGTAAAACAATTTTTAAATAGTTTTTTTGGGCTCAGAACTTGTGGGGCGGGGCCTGTAAGCAAGGGGGCATGGCCCCGAAATGCCCCACTGTAGCTACCGGCCAGAATATTGGTCCTTCCCATTCTAACCCCTCTATCCCTGGACTGTGGCTCCCCTCTGAGCAACAGGAGACCACCTTGATCTCAGCTACACAACTACTTTGGGCGGTTCACATCTACCGTAACCATTCAGATTTCAGACCTCTCTAAAGGCAAAGGGTATGGATTTTCATTAGGATTTTTATGGGATCCTCCTGCAGCTAAACACGAGTTAATCATACTTCAAGACAAAGTTTTGGAAGGAAAACGGTGAAGAACATTAAAATGAGAGAAACACTTTGGGCGATTTTGCACTAGAGCTCCCTCACGGTGCAGCCGCCGTTTGCCCCGACACAAACATGTCAATTTCACACCCGAGGCTGCGGGGCTGCATTTGACCCGCGGCTTCGCCCGATTTCCTCCGCAGTTTCGTGATCCT
>NW_015165419.1:6632-6739 GCF_001447785.1 Gekko japonicus
GTGCTACGTTGATGCTGTGGGGAGCCTGACATACTGTTAGGCAGGGGTCATTTCGTAGAAAAAGAGCTAGGGGGACTCATTAGCATAACTCATTAGCATATGCCACA
>NW_015165419.1:6836-16995 GCF_001447785.1 Gekko japonicus
CCCATGAGGGGCCCGGCGGTGGACCTGCAAGGCCGGCGGGAGTGCAAAGAAGCCCCGCAAAGGCCCTCCCTGGCCCCAGGCAGGCAGGGGTGGGGAGAGGCGGGGAGGAAGCAACTTACCCTCCCTCTTCTCCTGCCTCCTCCTGGCTGAATGAGGGCCGGAAGCGGGGCGGCCGGAAGCAGGGGGCAGGGCTTCGTCATGTGCCCCGCCCCCGTACCTCACCCGGGGAACTGCGATCCCCCGTGATCCCCCCGAAATGACCTCTGGTTTAAGTTATGCAAAGTGAAAAACCCAGGGGTCATTTCGTAGAAAAAGAGCTAGGGGGACTCATTAGCATAACTCATTAGCATATGCCACACCCCCTGACATCACCAGAAGTGTGTCCTCCCCACAGCCGGCGGCGACCTCCAGCGGGCACCAGCAGGGAGCTCCAGACCTCGCCCTCTCGCACCTCACCCGGGGGGATAGCGTCCCCCCGCGTCCCCCCCCCAAATGACCCCTGCTGTTAGGTATCAAAGAGATTCAAAGAGCCTTACAGCCCATTTCAAAAGACAATGGATTACTTGCTTTGTTAGCTCTGTATAGACATACTAATTGTAAGGGGGCAGGGTGGTTTCACAGCAAACAGCCACATCTCTTTGGTACAGTGTCTATGCATTAGTCATGTCATTACAGTTTCAGCCTATATATACTGGGGTCTACGCATGAAATCGGTACACTCCAATGTTGCACTGCTCTGTTCTGAAAGAACTATACACTTGTAATAGTCTGTACACGGATGGGCAGATTGAGAGGGCACGTCCAGCCCAGCACAATCCTGGTTACACAGATGCAATTAGAACAGCTGTATAGGACTTTTGTTTTATTTTGTTGAAAAGGAATTATCTTAATTTAATATCTTCACATCTATGTCGACTGTGGTAAGAAAATTCTTACAATATCAACACTGAGCAATATCACAGGTGGGTTTTTTTAATAAAAATAAAGGATGCAAAACAGATGCTGGCAAATCGTGCTCCGTTTGGTATTGGAGGAGGTAAGATTTGGGGTTACACAGAAATCTTTATCATGCCTGATGTCTTTGTCAGTGTACCAGACAAAGACATATCACCTTAATTATCTTGTGTATTCTAATTTCCCGGGACAAATAGAGCAAAATGTGCCAATAATATTGGCATGTATCCTGCCATTCTACTCGACCAAGTTAAAAGCCTTTTCCAACCTATGGAAACTTCCTCCAACTTAACCTGCATCATCAGTATACCTTATTCTCAGCATAAATCTGCAGATTGGGCCATGTGCAGAGAAAACAAATACTTCTACAAACTTCGGGGACCCTCCAGGTTTCCACGGAAATCTGAAAACTTTCTTGAAAATGGGGGGAGAAATGCCGCCGTGAGAGAAGTGTTGTCAGCACTTGACAGACAACACAGCCTGGTCAGCCTGCATTGCTGTCTTGACTGGCTGCCACAGAGACCACACCCTGGAAGCTTGTAAACACAGTCCGGAATCAGGGTCAGTCACAGAGCCGAAAGTTAAAGAGCTGAGAAGTCAATTCAAGGTTGCAAGGACAAGGAGCAGCTGCTACACACATGCAGGAGCAGGTCTGAGTGAGCAAAGTTGCTGCCACATTGAACCAGGTGCACTGAGTGCTTTTGAGCAGGTCCTTCCTTTCCTGGGGGTTGAGTCTGCAAGGGCTTACAGCTCTTCCCTCTGCCTCTGCAGGAGCTGAAGTCTGAGACTCCTTCTCTGCTCCTGCATAGCCAGCCTCTGGCATGCCCTACGTCTGGGGCACTCAGGAGAACTAGGCAGGGAGTCTGGCCTTGGGGTGTCTGCAACTGGGGGTGCTGGGCCAAGCTCAGGATCGGCCTCTCCTTCTGGCTGCACCTCCTGTGCAGCTGCTGGGGACTCTTCCTCCTCAGGTATTGTTGAGGGTTCTTCTTCTGGGCTGATTCCAGAGGAGGCTGGGTTGCTCCCTGCCTCTTCCTCTTCTGAGGACCTCAGTACCCATGCAGACCTAGTACCCATGACACCTGTCATCATCAACTGACAGGTGGCAGGAGGGGCTGGGGAGAACGGGAACCACCACCACTCCCCGTCAAATGACCCAGAGGATGATGGGTGAGTAGACAGGCAGAGGAGTAGGGGGCAGATGAGTGAGTGAGCTTCCCCCTCCTCCACAAGTTTCTCAGGGCTCCCTGCTAGGGGGAGGAGCAAAAGCACAGGCCACTGCATCAGCTGGGATGGTGGAGGCGGCAGCACTACAGGTGGACGCACAAGTAAGTAAAGGAAGGAGGGAAGGATGGGATTCTCCTCGGAGGTGCCACAGCTTCCTCCCACTGCAAAGGTGACGGGGCAGGTAGTGGGGCAGAGGAGGAGGGAAGGGAGGATGGCAGGGAGGTTCAAGAGCCACCACTGTCCCCCCGCCACTGCCAGTGCAGGCAGACACGTCAGTGGCAGGGGTTAGGCAGGCAGGTGGGCAAGCCGAACAAGGGGCGAGGCGGTGAAAGGGCGAATGGTGCAGCAGTCAGGTGCTGTTGTCACCAAGATGTACCCTCCCCTGCACATTTCTGACAAATCCTTCACTTGTAATCTATAACAGGATGATGGTGCTTGACTGATTATTCATAGATTAAAGTCTGGAAAACTCTTTTTGATATATATATAAAAAACACATGCACAAAGCCATCCTGATGTTTAATATTGCAGCACAAAGCTCCACTCCATCAGTAGTCCAACGGTAACTGATGCCAATACAATATTTTCATCCAGCAATTACAGAAACTAACCCATATAGTTCTTCTTCCACTAAAATCTAGGTCCATTTGTACTCTGAATAGTTGTTGGCATTTTTATTTGGCTGCATTCCTGAGCAGAATGTTAATAGCTACTTGTGATTCCCCCACCACCACTTGTTGTCTATTATTTGCTCTAATTATCCATGATGATCATGATTGACAATGGGAGATGATGGTGTCAATGAATCTCGTAGCACCAGGCATTGTAGAAGAACCAGGGGTCATTTTGTAGAAAAAGAGGTGCAGGAGCTCATTTGCATAACTCATTTGCATAACTCATTTGCATAACTCATTTGCATATGCCACACCCCGTGACATCACCGGACGTATGTCAGAAGGCAACACCCACCGCTCAGGCTCCACTGGACTGTTTTGGATTGCTAGCTATTGGGGGGGGGGACGTGCAGATCTGTCCTTGCAGAGGAGGGAGAGCTTGTACCTGAATAAAACATGGTCTTAAAGGTGGCACTGGACTGTTTTAGGCGGGAGGGGGGCTCTGCAACTTACCTGCCTGCTTCTTGCTCAGACTGAGGGCTGCAGGGAGCAGGGGGTGGGGTTTGTTGCATGTGCCCGCCCCCTGGGCTCTTTCCTGCCGGAGCTCCGCTCCTGTGCGCTCCTCCAGGAAATGACCCCTGAGAAGAACTAATATAGCAATCGTAGTTTGGAGACAGATGACTTACCAAAAGTGTTATGGTGGAGGCTGAGCTCAGAACCACGGCAGTCAGGAGGAATCCATCTTGGCTAACGGTAAAATCTGTGCTATTTTGGATTTGGTATGTGACATCAGGGTTGACTTTCTAAAAATGGGGAATAGAAATCTAAATTAGGCATTAATCAAGCAAATGACCTTCAAAAGTCAGCTCTCCTGCTCTCTCGACGTTCTTGTCATGTTGGAGCAACATCCTAGGTGTGGGGCTTGACTGCTTGTATGAACTGTCCATCATTGTCAATACTTCCAAAACATTTCAGCTTGATAAACCAGCTGAGATACTGGAAGCCCCATATTTGGAGCTTCTTGCAGTTTCGTGTGTCCAATGTGTGTGGTCACAGTTAGGGCTAGGATGATATCGCTGTCCTAGCAATAATATTACTGGGTTGCAGAGTGTTTGTCTATATTTCTCTTTTCAATCCTCATTCTGGAAAGGCTGTTAATATTGCCACACCAGTCTTTCCATTCATCTGGCAATCCATAATTAGTAAAGTAAAGGTAAAGGTTCCCTTTGCTCGAAAGCCAGTTGAATCCGACTCTAGGGTTGCGGTGCTCATCTCCGTTTCAAAGCCGAAGAGCCAGCGCTGTCCGAAAACTTTTCCGTGGTCATGTGGCCGGCATGGCTAAACACCAAGGCGCACGGAACGCTGTTACCTTCCCACCGAAGTGGTACCTATTTATCTACTTGCAATTTCTTGCTTTCGAACTGCTAGGTTGGCAGGAGAATCCATAATTACACCATTTCAAAAAAATTTTGCAAAAAGAAAACTTCAGGATAGTCCATGGAAACATTATTGATAGAAAAAGGTTACAGACATATTTCAGTACATAAAGGAACTTCTCACAAAATATTTTCGAATGGATTTCTTTGCAATAGACTGATAGATCTATGTGCCTTTGCACAATGCACTGCAGAGTGTTCAGGTCAGATGTATATGTTGCTTTTGCCCTTCACCACAGGGGTTGGGAGTGGGGGCTGGTTTTGTAGGCAGTCCGCAGAGGAGAGAGCCCTTATGTGGCCAAATGGGCCCAAACTAGAGGGGGCTGAAAGCTGCTTTAAAAGGAGGCATTGCCCCACCCCCAGCTGTGGCATCCACCCTCCCTCTGTATAGTACAGTGGGTTGAATCTGTTTACCTTTGGCATCCAAGAAGGATTTTTTTTAAACCTCTTGAATCTGATTCAGAGTTGATTCAGAGTTAGTATTTCACCTACTTCATTCTACAGATCAGAGGAAGGGCTTGTTAGGACTCGAGTGGGTCAGTGATGTGAATTGATTTTCTTGGTCACAAATGATGGTTGCAGCATGTGCTGAACAGTTTGTCTAAAACCAGTAATTTGGATGGCCACCTTGAGGCATCCATTTAAAGGTGAAGGGGATGTTCCTCAGACCAGGATCTTGGGACTAATGTGGCTACAGAAACTAGGACAGGGTATCATTGGGCTTTCATGGTCCATGACCCAAAGATCTTGTATCTAGGGAGAAAAGATTTGCCAGGTTCTCCTCAAGCAGTAGTTAGTGCTTGGCGAGAAAGAGGCTTGGAGTCAGGGATCCCGATCAGACGGGTTTCTAGATCCACACCAGGCACTCAGACCTGGAGGATTTAAAGGTCATGACCAGACAGCAACATCTGGGAAATGGGCCTGTTCCGTGAGCATCCCGTACTTGGGAGCCGTACTTAAAAGATACTAGTTAAAATCTGGAGTTTTCGCTTCCCAACGGGCCAATTGCGGACTTTCCCCCGTCTGATCATTCCAGTGTGCAATTCTCCCATCGGGATGGTCTGATCTCAGCGGGTGCCATTAAGAAAAATTCTTAGCGATATGCGCATAAACGTGTAAACGTGCAACAGCTGCAGAGTTCCGCTCAAACATTCCGGGCAATTTCATGCCTCTAAACGGCCCATGAATTTTATGAAGTGCACTAATTAAAAAGGTACCTAGAGAGAGGTACCACTGGCGGTGCTTTAACCATTCAACTCTGCGTATGCGTGGAAAAACAAGTACACATTGAGGCGCGGATGCGCATGCGCGAACATAATTTAAAAAAAAAAACCCTGACCACATGGCTCCTTCAGGTGGATGCCATCTAGACAACCCACCACAGAGTATGCGTGCAGTAAGGGGAGCTGTCTAGTGACGTCTAGTGACGCAACGCCGGATAAAAAAGATCGGGATCAAATTAGAGCCGGGCCAATTGTGGTATTAAGTGTCCGTCTGAATGCACCCAGGGTGACTTTTCCAGATGTTTTGGGATGCCTACATAGAGGGGACCAGTGTTCCCTCTAAGCTGAGTTCGTGTGAGCTAGCTCACAGTTTTTTAGCCTCCGGCTCATACACTTTTGTCTTAGCTCAGGAAGGATGGCTCCAGAGCAGACTTATTCACGCAGCAGCCAAATCGCTTGC
Source organism: Gekko japonicus (assembly GCF_001447785.1). Lineage (NCBI taxonomy): Eukaryota > Metazoa > Chordata > Lepidosauria > Squamata > Gekkonidae > Gekko > Gekko japonicus. The sequence goes on from NW_015165419.1 coordinate 12,748, forward strand.
TCACAACTTTAATGTCAGTAGCTCACAAAGTAGAATTTTTGCTCACAAGACTCCACAGCTTAGAGGGAACATTGGAAGGGATCGGACTCCTCTGTACCCTGTGTAGGGTATTCACACTATATTTGAGTTATATTATCAGTTGCTGCCAGATGCAGATCTTTCTTGTATTTAATAAAACTGTAGTCCATTTGATACCCAATACCTGTGTTGACTCTATTCATGCCATGTCTTTCAGCAATCAGGATTTGCAGATTTGTATAAGTACAGATATAAACGTAGAATCAGGTCAGGTGGACGGGATCCAAAGATCACAATAAACCCTCTAAAAATGGATTCTCCATTTATGATCATTATTATTAATGGCTCCATCCCTGTGATATCTGACATTTCTTTAATTCCTTACGTCTGGAAAGTCTTCATCAGCAGCAAAGATCCGCAGGGGTCTCAAAGGTATTTCAGCATCCATTACCAGACTGTAAATAGGTTGGTCCACAGGCACTGTTCCTAAGTAAGCAGTCTTCTCAAACTGGGGCTTGTAGTCATTTCTACGCACAATACTGATTTCCACCACCGTTTGGGAATATCTGAATGGATTATTAGCTTGGGAGGCCTGGAGAAAGAGAGAGTGAAAGGCTCATATACAGTCATCCTTCTTACAGAGTGACTTTGTGGAAGAAAAATGTTGAGATTCTTTTTAATAGATGCTTAAGAGCTGGAATTAGAGGGTTTACTCTTCCCTGTGACAGTGACGTTTAAGCTACAACCTTGTAGAATGCTTCAGCCTTTTAATACTCTTTAATACTCGGCCGATTTGGCCATGTGGAACCATGGCACGATTACCTTGAGACTAGATTATTGTAATGCTCTCTTGTAGTCAACTGGGGCACTCCAGCTGGTATAGAATGCCACAGCTCAATTACTATCAGGATGTAGGCAGAGTATGCATATTACACCCATTCTGCAGTCACTCCGTTGGTTAACTATCCGTTAACGGGTTCAACTCAAGGTACTGGTTATCACATGCAAAGCCCTTCATGGACTTCTGCAGGACCTCCATTCCTGTGTTTCTCCATGACAACTTCACTAATCTGAGCAAAAGCTGTTTGAAAGTGCTACCCTGCAAATGGGTAGGATCGACAGCTACCCAAACATGTGCCTTCTCTGTTGTGGTTCCCACCTTGTAGAATAGCCTGCCTTAGAAGGTCAGGAAAGCTCACACTTCTATTGTCCTATTGGAATAGTTCAGGAAGGCACTTTTACAAAGGGAACAGGGTTGTGGTCTATTCCGCTGTTTATTGTATGCATCATCTTGCTGTTGCTGCATTGTCTTTGACTTCTGTAATTCCATTTTTGCATGGTCTATCATGTGTCTGACAATTTTTTTGCATTTTTAATTTTTTTTGGGGGGTGACTCCAATTCTATTGCATGGTCCATGGGTGTTTCACACTATCTGATTACATGATTTTATACTGTGCAATCCGCCTTGAGTCTCAGCAACAAAGACAGGATATAAATACATGAACAAGTAAGCAGCTCAAGTATGCCACAAAGATTACGTAGACTCAGGGCTATTTTTGGGCAGGAACGTTACGTAGACTCAGGGCTATTTTGGGGCAGGAAGGCACAGGAACGGAGTTCCGGCTGGCTTCAGAGTTGCCCACACCCTCTACAGCCAAAACCTCTGCATGCGTGGCTACAGAGGGAAGGCCTGGAGAGTGACCCCCCCCAGCAACTCTGAGGCGGGGGGCCAGGGGGTCGTGGAAGGATCGGGGAGGCATTTAAATGCCTCCCTGTGCCTTCCCAGGCCTGTCCAAGGGCCGGCTTGCCCGGGCACCTGGGCAAGCCAAGGGAAGGCATGGGGTGTGGCCTGATATGCTAATGAGCTTCTGCTGTTGGGTGTGGCCTATTATGCTAATGAGTTCCTGCTGGGCTTTTTCTACCAAAAAAAGCCCTGTTTTAGTACAGAGGTAGTTTGCATTTACACTAGTTATTTCCCCGGGGATATGGCCCAGGGAAAACTGCTACCATTTGCACACTTCCAAACTTTGTTGTAGGAAAGCAAGTTCCTAAACAAAGAGGCCACTTCCTTAGAAGTAGATGTGGGGGCTGGGAATGTTTTCAGTCTTTCCCTCAAAACAGCTGGCTAGAGCCCATTTGAGCCAGCAGATCTTCTCCCAAGGAAGGATTTAGAATCAGGTGGATGGGAAGGATTCCAGCCTGGCATTGCAAGTATTTGACTTATGGCAATTGATGGCTGTCATAAGATGCTCAGAGGTACAGGAACGGGATGTGATCTTAATTTGCATGTCTTTTCATTTAGATAGTTGTGCAGCATACTGGTACAAGGCAACTGATATGACAAAAGTCAGGATTGCTAGCCATTTCAGCAAGGTTCTGTGGGAGTAGCTCCAGGTTCCAGTATCCAGGGCTATTTTTGGGCAGGAACGCACAGGAACGGAGTTCCGGCTGGCTCCCAAGTTGGCCACGCCCAGCAGGAACTCATTAGCATAATAGGCCACACCCAACAGCAGAAACTCATTAGGATTGGCTACATTAGGGGTGTGTGGCCTAACATGCAAGGGGTTCCTCCTACAAAAAAAGCTCTGGGTTTTGACGACAAACAAGGTAAACAGAATAAGAAGCAAAAGGTGGGTGTGGCTGGATGAGCACACTTCTGGTAACATGGGGGGTGCGGCCTAATGTGCTAATGAGCTGTGCTGTCAGGGGTGTGGCCTAATATGCTAATGAGTTTCTGCTGTTGGGTGTGGCCTATTAGGCTAATGAGTTCCTGCTGGGCTTTTTCTACAAAAAGAGCCCTGCCTGTATCTATGTTTCAGGACAAATGGATACATGTCATTTTGCACCACCCTTCTCCTGTGGAGCCACTGGATACTGCGATTATCAAAAGACTTACCATGACATACAACAGAAATGTTCTTAGAGTGTTTACAGGCTTGTTCATTGTTATGTTCCCAGTATCTCTGTTTACTGAGAATGTGTCATTGTCGTTTCCTAAGAAAAAAAAAAGAGGATGTAACTACTTAGCATTTGTGATGACCACAAGAAAGAGTGTAATGAAGGTACTGCGCTGTGATATTGAGGTTGCCAGCTCTGGGTTGGGAGATTCCTGAAATTTGGGGGATGGAGTCTGGGTATGGCAGAGTTTGGGGCAGCGAGGCACGCCAGCAGTATATTGTTGTTGTTGTTCAGTCACACAGTCGAGTCCGACTCTTCGCGAACCCATGGACCAGACCACGCCAGGCCTTCCTGTCTTCTGCCGTCCTCTGAAGTTGGCTCAACTTCATGTTCGTTACATCTATGACACTGTCTAACCATCTCATCCTTTGCCATCCCCGTCTTCTTTGACCTTCAGTCTTTCCCAGCATCAGGGTCTTCTCCAGTGAGTGCTCCCTTCTCATTTGGTGGCCAAAGTATTTGAACTTCAGTTTCATTATCTGGCCTTCCAGGGAACAGTCAGGGTTGATTTCTTTTAGGATTGACTGATTTGATCTTCTTGAAGTCCAAGGGACTCTCAAGAGTCTTCTCCAGCACCATAGTTCAAAAGAATCTATTCTTCGGCGCTCGGCCTTCCTTATAGTCCAACTCTCGCAGCCATACATGACAACTGGGAATACCATTGCTTTGACCATGCGGACTTTTGTTGGCAGGGTGGCAGGTATATTATGCCCTAGCGATGGTTCTCCGGGGGAACTGATCTCTGTCGCTCGGAGATCAGTGGTAATTCGGGGAGATCTCCGGCCACCCCCTAGCAGCTGGCAACTCTATGGGATATGCAGTTGTCATGCTACTGGACTTTGGAACTGAAGGGGGATTCCAGGACTGGGCCATGTAAAGTTTCAGGCTCCACTGGGACCCTAAAGCTACAGGGCCAATTGTAGCTATGGACTGACAGCTCAGAGGGTAAACCAGACAACATTTTAAGAGACCTATCCAGGGAATCTGGGATCTGAAGGCCGGAGCTGGAAATGTGGAGCAGGATTAGGGAGATGGGGGGGTGGGGAGTCAGAAGAGCTGGAGCAGCAGCTCGGCACAACCACAATACTTGTGGGTGGGGGATAGAGGCCAGGGGTCATTTCCTGCAGGAGCACACAGGAGCGGAGTTCCGGCAGTAAAGAGCCCAGGGGGCGGGCACATGCAACAAGCCCCACCCCCTGCTCCCAGCAGCCCTCAGTCAGAGCAAGAAGCAGCCAGGAAAGTTGCAGAGCCCCCCCCCCCCGCAGCCCTGG
>NW_015165419.1:17297-17724 GCF_001447785.1 Gekko japonicus
AGGCCCGAGCTACCCCGAGCTTAAGCCTGGCTGACATTAACTCCCAAATCCACTCCAAACCCCTGTTTGAATATGAAGCTCATGACGTAACTTTGGGTGAATCATTATCTTCCAAATTAAGCCACTTCATGGGGCAACTGAGAGGAGAAATCAGAAAGGATGAAGCACACACACTGTGCTGAACGGTGTTGCAGAATTATTATTAGTGTCATATATAAAAAAACACACATGGGACACACTGTCTAGCAAAAATATCGAGATGGCTGTGGTACGTCCACAATTGATAGAAACTGAAATTTGGTACACACATGGGCTAAGACATATCGATCACAAAACATCAGGAAATGGGATATTGTTACATCTTTCAGTCAAAAAGTAACATAGGCCCTGGTTACACGGGCCGGATATCGCGGGGGGGGGGAGGCAT
>NW_015165419.1:18011-19451 GCF_001447785.1 Gekko japonicus
GCCTCCCCCATGGCAACTTTGCCGTGTGACCGGGGCCATAATTTCATTTATTGAAAAGAAGTCCTCAGAAGCCCTGACCTCGATAGCCCAGGCAAGCCTGATCTCGTCAGATGTCAGAAGCTAAGCAGGGCCAACCCTGACAACTATTTGGATGGGAGACCTCCAGAGAATACCAGGGCCGGCCGGCAGAGACAGGCTATCAAGATACTTCTCTGAATGTCCTTTGTGCCCCAGGAGAAGTCGTCAGAGGTTGCCATGACTTCCAGGCACAGGTGACACACAAATGTAAAAATGCCCCCCCCCCCGAAAAGAAAAGAAGTCCTCAGGAGAAATAACAGCAGTTTGGGGGGCAGCATTCTTAATAGGAATTCTCTTAAAAGTCTCTACCCAATTCTCTTTACCTAGTTTCCCTCTGAATTACGTTCCTTTCCCTCTTTTTAGGAATTTGGAGTATGTTTCCAGTCAATTCCATTGTGATCAAAAGAGAAATTCAGAGAGGAGGGGCCAAAGAGAAATTCTACAAAATTTCAGAATTTTGTTCTGCAGACGTTTAGAGGCAGGCAATGTCTTCCCATACCTTACTACTCTCCTGCTAGATCACCCCGAGGTGAGTAATATCTCCCGCCCTCACAAAAGAAACAAACAAAAAAGCTGTAAGGGCTGAAGTTACAGTCGGTGAATAAAAGTGTAACTAAAAACTGCAGTTCTTCTTTTACAATATAAAAAAGAGGAATAAGTGAACTTCCTTGCATCACATATGGTTCAGTACCTAAAGTACTTGGAACTCAAGAGTTCATAGCATATTTTGTTATGGTTCATATATTTTCCAGCTTTGAGCAGCAGTGTTTGATAAGATGTTTGGTTTTGGCAAAGGCTAATTAAATTAGTATGAGTAAAAAGAATGAAAGGAACTATGGGAAAATAAGCTAACCTGTGCCATTAGGATCAGTGTGTGTGTGTGTGTGTGTGTGTGAGAGAGAGAGAGAGAGAGAGAGAGAGAGAGAGAGAGATGCCACCTTTATCTATTTTGTATGTGGTATCTTCCTAAACTTGGATCGGTTCGAATAGACAAAACCCCAGAATGGAATACTGCAATGGAATTCTCAACTTAGAGTCTATAGGCTGCAATCCAGAGGTCCCGGTCACACGGAAGGTTTTGGCCCGGGAGAGGGACGGATCGGGGGCGCAGCAAACGGGCGCGATCTCACTGCAACATCTGGGAAGCGGCGCGCACCCGTCCCCGATCCGTCCCTAAAGCCGGAAAACCCGCTGCAAAAAAGAACCTCCTACAGAGGAGGACTTACCAGGAACGCCGCATCAAGCGCGGCCGTGGGATCGCCAGCGCGCCCGTCGTCTGGAGCAATCCAGGCTCCCGGCCAAACTGCGCATGCGCACACATGTGCAGTTCGGCTGCTGCGCTCTTCCTTCAGTGGCTTCCTC
>NW_015165419.1:19524-38991 GCF_001447785.1 Gekko japonicus
GTGGCAGGGGCCTAAGAGTACTTTCCTGGAGTAAATCCCATCAAATAAAGTGGAACTGATTTCTGAGTAGATCTGTGTAGGATTGCTCCTATAGGAATATAGCTGAAGCATTTTTAACATGAAAACTCTCTGACTTGATTACATTGATACAGAAACTTGAAAATGTTAGTAGCCAAAACAATTATTGGGAGGAGGTTTACTCATGGCCAAGGAAACATCTTCGGACAGCGCTAGCTCTTTGGCTTGGAAATGGAGATGGACACTGCCCCCTAGAGTTGGACTCGACTAGCTTTTGAGCTAGGGAAGCCTTTACCTTTACTTTTACCCCTTACTTACCATCAACTATGCTATATTCTATTTTTTCATTCAAACTTATGTCCCCATCCACAGCATAGAGAGGTCCTGGTTTCAGAATCAAGGGCTCTGTCTGCAACGACAAAGGAAATCATTTTCAGTTGCTTCCAAATCAAGCACTAGATTATTTAGGAAGCAATCCTACTCAGAAGAAAGCCCCATTTCCCCCCAACAAGACTTATTTCCAAGAAAGTATTCTTAGGGCTGCAGCCTTAGGATTACGTTCACTTCTTTTACATTTAGTTAGGTTTGTAAAAGAAGGACGCAGAGGGTGAGATTGCAACCAAATGATAATTAAGTGCCTGAATTCATCCTGGCACTTTTGAAGGCCAAGGCACTGCAGACGGTAGATGTTGTCACTTTTTTTCTAGTGGCTTCCCTGTTCCCCACCCATTTATCCCTGCTTTTCTCACAGGAAACAGCATTTAATGAGTTTGCCAGTGACGAGCAAAACATGCAATGTTGCATGTTCCTGTAAACCTTGACTGTGGTCAGTGTACTTAACATACAGAATGGCAGGTTCTTTCTTATCGAGGTTAACTGGTGTGGTTAGTCCAGTAACCATTAGTTAGCAGAGGGCTGAAATAAAGCTACAAACAAAGGAGTGTCACTTTACCAGGTTACTCAGTTTACAAAGCTACACAGAGCCACGTTGCAAGTTTAGAAGAGAAATACTTCTCTCTTTATTTGAGAAGTACACTTTGGATAGGAAAAAGTAGGGACATGATAGGATACTAACTTACTAGCTAAAGGATGGAAGCAGACGGTGAGAGACCCATCTGCCTCATGGTGCCAAGAGAGGACCATATGTCTCTCTTTTGGTGCATGCAGGAAGACCTTGTCTTCATCAGAGTGAGAGAGAAGAAGGAAGGGGAAATGGTCACTGAGAACACAGTCTGCATTCCAATGTGGACAGTGACAGAAGAGTAAAGACAGGAAGAAAGGTCAGTGTGCCTATCTAGCTATCTAGCCTCTCTTGCCACTCAGTCTGGAGGTCTGAGACAGGGGACATCTCACCTGGAACATCCAACACTTCTCACAGGGAATCTCCCTTATATATAAAAGCCGAATGGTGGTGGCACTTCTCTAGAACATTCCACACACTCTGGAATTGGTTGGCGCCCTGGTGTGTCACTCAGAATTTGTCCCTATCCACTGGCTGCATTGCTTGAGTCTCGCCTCCAACATTCTAAACAGTTTGCAATACCTAAATAAGACACTGAGCATACCCTGCGGGCCCTGACAGATGTGCTGTTAATATCCAGTTTCTTCTTTTTTTTTGAAAAATATTTTTATTTCAGTTTTCTTATGCATTACATCATGCATATAATACATCTACATTTGTCAGTATCTTAACAGAGTCGTCACAATCTAGCTTAATACTTTGTTTTCTCTAGTCCATTTATAAAACCTTTCCCATCTGCTATTAAATATTTTCATATCTTTATTCTCCAGTATTGTAGTCAATTTATCTATTTCAACTACTTCTTGTATTTTAGTAATTAGGTCTCTTCTTGATGGTATCCTTTCTAGCTTCCAATTTTTGGCAAACAAGATACGTGCTGCTGTTATAATGAATCCAATTACATACTTTTCTTCCTTTTTCAACTTATCTGGCAGTAAATTTAACAGAAACATTTCAGGTTTAAAAGGCAATTCTACCACAAACATGTCTGTCAACATCTTGTATACTTTCTGCCAATATTGTTGAGTCTTGGAGCACCTCCACCACATATGGTAGAAAGTGCCCACATTATGTTTACATTTCCAACAATTTTTGGATACGTTCTTGTAACATTTGGTGATTTTATCCGGGGACCAGTGCCACCGGTGGAACATTTTAAACACATTTTCCTTATACAATATTGCTCTTAGTTGTTTTGCAGTTAGCCATATTTTAGACCAATATTCTATCGTATATCCTAAATCTTGCATCCAACCAATCATTGTACTTTTGACCTCTTCATCTAATTCAAAATTGGTTAGGAATAGATTGTATAGCTTTTGAATTAATTTGTCATTCGATGATAACCATAACTTATCTAAATCATTTTTTTCACAGTAAAAACCTTTTTTTCCATCTTTCATAAAGCATTTTTTCAATTGCATATTTTCCCACCATGATAACTTTATACCCTGTTTCTCAAGTATTTCTTGTGATTTAAGTTTACTTGTTTTATCCAGTAACATTTCATATGGTAATAATTCTGTATTTTTCCTTAGAGAGGGTTTTATAAAGGCTTCTAGGGGGGAGAGCCATCTTGGCGTTTTAAGGTAGTATATATCTTTAATTTCCTGCCAAATTTTATTTATTGCTCCTCTAATGGTATGCTGGTTAAATTTCCTGTGTATTTTATCTTTATTATAACCCATGTATGCGTGCCACCCCATGTCCAAATCAAAGCCTTCTAAAGTCAACAGTCTTTTATTTGCTAGTATGACCCATTCTTTAATCCATGACATTGCAGCAGCGGAGTAGTAAAGCTTCCAGTTCGGGAGATTTAATCCACCTTTCTCTTTCCAATCTTGTAGAACTTTCCATTTAATCCGTGGTGGTTTATTAGCCCATACAAATTTTCTACAGGTTTTATCAAGTTCATTAAATATTTTCATACTTCTCAAAACTGGAATATTTTGCGCTAAGAACAGGAATCTCGGTAACACATTCATTTTTAGGACTGCTATTCTCCCCATAAAGGATATTTGAAGGTTACCCCATTTTGTTAAGTCCTTTGTAATTTCCGTTAATAATTTAGCGTAATTATCCTCAATTAACGTATTGTTCCTTTTGGACATGGTTATTCCCAAATATTTAATTTTGGTGACCGTCTTCATTCGAGACACCTTTTCTATCTGCTCGATTTGATGAAATGTACAGTTTTTTGTTAACATACTTGTCTTTTTGTAGTTTATTTTTAAACCAGCAACTTCTCCGTAGCTCTCAATTACTTCCATCAGCACTGGTATCGAATTAATCGGATCTTCAACTACGAACACCAAATCGTCCGCGAAGGCCTGCAGCTTATACACTTCCTTTTGTATTTTTAATCCTTTTATTCTGTCATTCTCTCTTACCAAATCTGTTAAAGTTTCTAACGTAAAGATAAATAGTAGAGGTGACAGGGGGCATCCTTGTCTTGTGCCTTTTTCAATTGGAATACTTTGTGTCGTGTCCCCATTTATTATTACTTTAGCTGATTGTTTTGAGTATATTGCTTTTATCATTGCATAGAAGTTTTCTCCGCAGTCCCAGATTGCTAATTTCTGTAACATGAAGTCCCAAGTTACCCTATCAAAAGCCTTTTCTGCGTCCAGAAATATCAACGCTAATTGTTCACTTGGATGTAGTTCATAGTATTCCAATATGTTCATAATCATTCTTAGATTACTTTTCATTTGTCTGTTAGGGAGAAATCCTGTCTGATCTTGATGCACTATTTCAACTAGAACCTTCTTTAGTCTTGAGGCTAATATAGTTGCATAGATTTTATAATCCACATTGAGTAATGATATGGGTCTATAGTTCTTTACTTCTTTCCCGTCAGTGTTTGCTTTGTGGATTAAAGTGATCAGGGCTTCATTCCATGTTTGTGGCATTTTTCCTCCTTGTTCAATTTCCAATAATACCTCCTTAAACGGCATTACTATTTGGTCTTCAAATTTGTGGTATACTTCTATTGGGATACTATCGGGGCCTGGTGTCTTGTTTTTTTTTTGCTTTCGAATTGCCTCTGTTATCTCTACATGTGAAATAGGTTTGTTCAGTGTTGCTTTTTGTTTTTCATCGAATTTCTTATTATTCCATCTTGCTATATATTCTTTTGTTCTTTGGGGGTTTAGGTATTCTTGTTGGTATAGATTTTTATAGTATTTTTCTACTATTTCATTGAGTTCTGCAGCTTTGTTTTTTCTATTTGTTTCTCGTCTCTGAGTGCTGTAATATTTTTTTTAGTCTTTTCTTTCCTTATCTTGTAAGCCAGCCATCTGGTCGGCTTATTCGCGTTCTCGAAGAAGTATTGTTTTGTATATTCCAGCTTTCTCGCTATTTCTTGCGTTAATATCAAGTTTAGACGGTGTTGGAGCACTTTGAGTTTAACTTTTATTTGGGCTTCATTTCTTCCCTTTTTCAATCTGCCTTCTTCTTGTTTCATCAGTGTTATCAGATTTTTATATTCTTTTCTACGTTGCTTTTGCACCCATGCTTCTTCATTTATAAATATTCCTCTTAAATATGCTTTGAAGGCATCCCAGATTACTAAGATCGATGTTTCTGCCCGCATATTGTTATCAAAAAATTCTTTTATGTCTTGTTTAGTCTTTTCTGCAAAACTCTCTTTGTTCATCAATTTTTTATTTAAGTACCATCTTCGTTTCTTTTGAGTTCCATGTACTGTCATCACCACCGGATTGTGGTCGGCAAAAGTAGATGGAAGTATTTCTATTTCTTCCACTTCATTAAGTAACGATATTGATGACCATATCATATCGATTCGTGACCAAGATTTGTGCCTGTTTGAATAGAAGGTAAAATCTTTTCTTTCCAGATTTCTTACTCTCCATACATCTACTAGATTCTGTTCATCTACTAGTTCCAAAAAGGCTCTTGGTAATGTATTACCCCATTTTTTGTTTTTTCCAGTATTTTTCCTATCTATTTTGGTTTCAAAAACCGCATTGAAATCACCTACAGGACATAACTCATCAAAATTTTGCAATACTATTGTTTCTTTCAGGGACCTGTAAAATTTTTCCTGGTTTTGATTTGGTGCGTATCCGTTTACTATCATCAAGTTCTTACTGTTTCTATTTACCGTTATTGCTACCGTTCTTCCATCAGATGTTGTGAAGGCAATTTCCAGATTTAACTCTTCTCTAGCATATATTGCTACTCCTTTTTTCTTTTTCTTTTTGTCAGCTGCATAGAATAATTTTCCTGTTTTTTTTTAATTTAGGTATTTATTATCTTCTTCTCTTATGTGTGTCTCTTGTAAACACACAATTCCTGCTTTGTATTTGTTTATTTGTTAATAAATTCTTTTACGTTTCTGAGCACTATTTAGTCCATTAACATTTATAGATAGAATCTGCATCTTCCTATTTCTTTCCATATTGATTGGTTGTCTTTTTAAAGTTTGCTCTAAATCTCGTGAGAACCTGAGAGTCTGAGGGGTATGTTCTCTTCCTTTGTTGTGTTCTCTTCTTTTTCTTTTCTTGTTCTTCCCTAGTTTCTCTTTCCTCCTCGTCTCCTGTTTTACTTACTTTTTCACTTTCCTCATCTCTTTCACCTTCCCATCCAAGATCTTCTCCGTAATTTTCTAAAAAGTTTTGTACTTTAAATACCGAGTCTATCTTAAATCTTTTTCCTTTAAGTGTGAAGAGTATTCCTTCTGGCATGAGCCATCTATACGGAATATCTTTATTCCTCAGCAGATCCGTTAAAGTGTAATATACCTGCCTTTTTTCTCGTATTCTCCAGGGTACATGTTTCGATATTTTTATTTCATTCTCATTGATCTTTATTGGCATTTCATTTGACGCTTTTAAAATTTTATCTCTCATTCGTCTTCCATTGAATTTTATTTGCACCTCTCTTGGTGTTTTGTGCCTTCTTGCATATGTGGTATTTTCCCTATATATTGATTCTATTTCTTTGTCTATTTCATCATAGGTTCCCACTTTCAATTGCTGAGAGATATTTTCTATCAGTTCTTCTTTCAGATTTTTTCCTATACTTTCCGGCACATATCCAGTTTCTTAATGTGCAATTTAATTAGCCTAATTATTTCTTTGGTCTCCATGATCTTTACCATATTGTTTGTTATACCTAGAGATCACATTTTCTTTTCCAGTAGTTGATCCCATTGGCTATTATATGCATCCGCAGAAGTTACATGGAAATTACAGAGATCCTTTCTCTTTCTACATATAGGTTAAAAAGCAGGCTGAGGAGGATGGTTTTGATTTGACAAAGGACCAAAGGGGGAAAAACACTTTCTCTTTGTATACTTTTTTTTCTGCTCAGCCTCAAAAAAAATGCACTACATTAGATCATATCATTAGAGCCTCGGATGTGGGCCAGTAAAAGATCTATTTTGCATAGAGGTTTGACCCACCATAGCTGCTTTTTGGAGGAACAACCGAGACAGTCCACGGTTCATTCTAGGTCAGTGATGGTGAACCTTTTAGAGACCGAGTGCCCAAACTGTGACCCAAAACCCACTTATTTATCGCAAAGTGCCAACACGGCAATTTAACCTGAATACTGAGGTTTTACTTTAGAAAAAACAACCCATACATTAACTTAAGATGATCCAAACAAAGTAAGGAAAGCAATCTCCAAATGCTTTCATTTACTTAAAATTATTTGGCCGAGAATTTGACACTTTTATGATGGTCTGGGCCTGGCTGGGGTGATGGCATGTGTGCCCACAGAGAGGGCTCTGAGTGCCACCTCTGGCACCCATGCCATAGGTTCGCCACCACTGTTCTAGGTGATACCCTCAGGTTCATTCTGGGCTTGACATGGTAGACAGAAATGCTTACTCACAAGAGGCCCCTTCCTGCTCTTAAAACTATGGACTGCAAATGGCCAAAGAGCAGCACAGGAATGTTTAGGAACAAGAAAGGGCAAACAGTGAAGAACAGAAACCAACCAAAATTAATTGAGGCGTTCTGGTGTGGTGGACACAGCCTAGGAACCCTGACCACATACCATCATCTCTGAGATGTTGACGCTGCCGGTGTAGCCACGATTGATACACACTTTGCTGCCTGCGATGAAAGTGCACGGCTGAAACCAGGGAGGTCTGAGGTCAGCCTGTAGGATATGTATGGTTATCGTCGCTGTGGCTGTGTGAGTGCCTGATGCATTAGCATTCCCATCCTATATAAAGAGGAAGAAATAAAGAATAAAAAAAACTAGAACATGACCATCTGGTAAAATATGTAATAGGATATAAATGCAACCAGGGCTTTTTTTGTAGAAAAAGCCCAGCAGGAACTCATTAGCATAATAGGCCACACCCAACAGCAGACACTCATTAGCATATTTGGCCACACCCTTGACAGCACAGCACATTAGCATATTAGGCCGCACCCCCATGTTACCAGAAGTGTGGTCATCCAGCCACACACCCCTTTTGCTTCTTATTCTGTTTACCTTGTTGTCAAAACTCAGAGCTTTTTGTGTAGCAGGAACTCCTTTGTATGTTAGGCCACACAACCCTAATGTAGCCAGTTCTAATGAGTTTCTGCTGTTGGGTGTGGCCTGTTATGCTAATGAGTTCCTGCTGGGTGTGGTCATCTCAGGAGCCAGCCGGAATTCCATTCCTGTGCGTTCCTGCTCAGAAATAGCCCTGAATGCAACAAATAAATAAATAAATAAACAAACCCCTACCAGTACTTTTGCCAAAATGAGCAGGGTAGATCTTCATTCACTGACCCAAGTTCATTTAGTTGCATTGACTTGCACCAGTAATTTAAAGACGGTACCTTTGATTAAGAACTTTGTGTTGTACGCATAACATAACCATTTGCCAGCAACCTTCCCTATTCACTTCCGTGCAGGATGTAGCTCTGCAAGTGCATTCCTTACACATGCAGACAATGTTCCCTCTAAACTGTGAAGTCTTGTGAGCAAAAATTTTACTTTGTGAGCTCCTGGCATTAAAGTTGTGAGCGAGCAATTTGGTTCCCGCATAAATTAGTTTGCTCTGGAGCCATCCTTCCTGAGCTGACAGAAAGGTGTGAGCCGGAGGCTAAAAAACTGTGAGCTAGCTCACACTCACTCAGCTTAGAGGGAACACTGCATGCAGATCAGGTCCCTGCATTGAAGGAACAGGCAAGCTTTTGCAGGAATGGAAACCTCGGCTGTATATCATGCACCCAGAACAGATCCCTGGTTCTGCCAGGGTTGCTAATAAAAGCCAGTGAAACTTTGCTCTACTGCTTCAGGCCAACACAGCTACCCACCTGGATTAGGGTTGCCAACCTCCAGGTGGGGCCTGGGGATCTCCTGCTTCTACTGATCCCCAGCTGACAGAGATCAGCTCCCCTGGAGAAAATGGCTGCTTTGAAGGGTGGGCTGCTAAGTCGCTCACTTAACAAAGTATTCGGAGAGTGATTCAGCAAAGATTCAGCTTTATTCAGCAACTCAAACACAACTCCAACACGGATCAACATCTGATAGCCAGAACACGCTTTTACATTGCAGCTGTCCTGCTTTTAAAGTCTCACGGCTAATGTAGCCATGCCTACTGTACATTTACCAACCAATATGGTTGTATGCATAAGGACCAATCACGGACGTTCCTGCTCAGGGAGCTTGTTGATAGTGATTGGTTAGGTGCTTCCTGGGCTAGCAATGTGATTGGATGTATTTGGACCCTAGCCCAGGATGAAGCTTAACATAGCATTTCAATTAGATGTTTTCATAACACATTATGCATTCAATGGCAGCTTATTGAACACATTACAGGGCTCTATGGCATTGTACCATTTTGAGGCCCCTCCCTTCCCCAAACCCCACCCTCTCCCAGATCCATCCCCAAAGTCTCCAGGTATTTTCCAACCCAGACCTAGCAACCCTAACCTGGATCTATCTTCAGGGTTGCTGATATAAGAACATCAGAGGAGCCAATGTTGGATCAGGCCCATGGCCCATCTAGTCCAACACTCTGTCACACAAAGTTAATTCTGAAAACACACTGGGGATTATTCTGGTGCATCATGAAACATACGTATGCATGCAGTAGGCCATGAATAAACATGGTTCACTCACTTACCATGGCATATAAAGTCAACTGCATGAAGTTCAGTGTTTCATAGTCCAGGGCCTTGTGCAAGTATATTGCTGGGTTATTAACTCCTTGTATATTAAAATAGTCAGTTGCTTCCTGGAAACCAAAGAAAGAGAGAGAGAGGACAGCAACCTATATCACAGATACAGGGTCTAAAATGAAGAAGTAAGCCATTTGGGTTCCCTATAGGGGGGGAAGGAGGATATAAATAAAATGCCATTTACTGTTAAGCATATAGGTCAAATCTGCATTTTTTCTTTCCCACCGGTATCCCAGCCTTCTGACTCCATCTTCAAAAAAGCTGTCTACATTTGGTTTCGTTTTCACACCTCAACAGAGCTAGCATACTGATGCATGTCTGCATATGTTTACCGCCCTCTCGTGGCGGCTCCACTGTCATTGCACCTCCACACTGCGTTAAATGAATCTTCTCGGTCGAATCTGCATTTTTAAATCAGTTTCATGCTACTGTGACGCCATCTTTCTCTATGCTTGCTGGAATGTTGTTTGAAGAAGATTCTTTTAAAGCCGTGCAGAGGTGCAATGACCATGGAGCCGCCCCGAAAGGGCAATAAACATATGCAGACATGCAAAAGTACGCTAGCACTGCTCAGGTGTGGAAACGACACCAAATATAGACAGCTTTTTAAAAGACGGTGTCAGAAGGCTCGGACACCAGTGGGAAAGACAAATGCAGACTCGACCCTCCAAAGAATGTTCAAACAAGCATAGAGAAAGGCAGCATCACAGCAGCATGAAACTGATTTAAAAATGCAAATGCAGATTCGACCATAGTTTACTGTTGTGTCAGTAAAAGCTGAAACAACTGGGTTACTGAGACATCTGTGGGCTGGCCTGCTAACAAAATGGAATTGTGTCTTGCTCCTCAGTATGTACTGATGGATGCAGTTTCAACGATATTCATTTTCCTAGTTGACAGAGAAGTTTTCATTCATGATGATAGGGAAAGGGCATAATGGTACATATCAATGATCCAGCTGAAGAACAACCTCTGTCTAGTCTGTTTTACACCTAAAGCATCCCCACGAGATGAGTGCCCAATATGTCCCATCCAGGGGTCGTTTCGTCGAAAAAGAGCTAGGGGAACTCATTAGCATAACTCATTAGCATATGCCACACACCCTGACATTACCGGAAGTGTGTCAAAAGGCCACACCCCCTGACATCACGAGAAGTGTGTCATAAGGCCACACCCCCTGTCATCACCGGAAGTGTGTCATAAGGCCACCCCCACCACTCAGTTAGTCTTAGTCTTAAAGGTTAGTCTTAAAGGTGCTATTTGTTAGTCTTAAAGGTGCTATTTGAACTCTTGGACTATTTTGCAGCAACAGACTAACACAGCTACCTCGGGGAAGCTCCTGGATGGGGTTGGGAGTCCTTGCGGAGGCCACGTGGAGTGGCCTCGGCCAGGCAGAGGGGGAGGACGCCAACTTACCCTCCTGCTTCTTCCTCCTTCTGCAAAAGAGTGAGGCTGGAAGCAGGGGGCGGCTGGAAGAAGGGGGCGGGGCTTTGTCGTGTGCCCCACCCCCGCACCTCACCCGGGGGAACGGCGATCCCCTGCGACCCCCCCCCCCCGAATCGACCTCTGGTCCCATCTCTGTAGCCTGGCAATAAAGTTTATTTCATTGCTCAGCTGCTTGGATAGTTCTGACTCAAGTTCCCCCGAACTCTGCCTTTCTGCAGCTTAAGGCCATTGGTCCCGATTGAGTAGGCAGTGTGCATGGAGGGTACGCCGGTGTGCACACGCTGTAGTACATGCGGGTGATCTCCGTAATCTCTGAACGTATGGCGGCACTGTTCTCTCTAAGGTGGAATCTGCATTGGTATTTTCCACTGCTTCGGCTACACTCTCGCTCCGTCTCCAAAAAAGATGTCCACATCTCTTTAGGTTTTGCTCTCCTACTGCGCTGTTATAATTTCTGCTGTCTGCATTATTTTATTACCCTGTGGTTTCAGTCCCGTCATGATTGTGGCTTCTCCTTGGCTCAAGTGGATGTGCCTAAAAGCACTCTAAGCCCCCCACAAGTGCTAATCGGAGGCTTATCTGCTCTGTTTACCTTCTGACAGCACATAGAGGAATGTAAGAAACTTTCCCCTTGCTTGACAAGCTAAGAGTGAATGTGTGACGAGCCTCTCCTGGGCGCTGGGGGGGGGGCGTTCCACCGGTGGCCGGGGCGTCTGGCTGGGTTGCGCTGGCGGTTGGCTGGGTTGTGCTGGCAGTCGGGGTGGGTTCGCCAAAGGGAGCTGCGGGTAGGACCTCAGACAGGCAGGGAACGGGGTTAGCAGCACCCCTCAGGTCCCTCTGCCTCGTGGGCTGGAGATCACTTGCCCCTTGCTCTCTCTCTCTAGCCGTCGTGCGTAGTGTCTTCCGTCTCACGCTGTTCCTCTCCGGTCCTCTCAAAGAGCCCCTCTTTTTATTCCCCCTCTCTCCTGTCAGCGCTGCCCATCTTCCCCGTCTCCCTCCTCCCCCATCCGCCCCCGTTTATATGCCGGGACGCTCCTTGGGCGTCCGGGGTGTGGTCAGCAGTGGGCCGGCGGCGGTCCCCTCGGCCCGGGGCCGCACCACCGGTGCTGCCGTTTGCTGCAGCCGGCCTCCGTTTTCACCCAGTGGGGCCGGAGCCACGCCTCTCGAGGGAGGGGCACCGCGGTGCTCACTGGGCGGGCCTCGCCCTGCTGTTGGTGTGTTTCTTGTCTGGGCCCTCGGGAGTCACACCATCGCGCCGCATCCTTTGCGGGGGCTGTGTCACCAACTCTCCCCGGCTCGTCCGCCGCTCCTGGGGTGAGTTGGGGTGTGGGTATGCCTCTGGGGGTGGGAGGGTTCGTTCCGGGGCCGGAGAACCGGGACAGAATGATTTTATCTTGTTTTGTGATTTTTATATTTCCCGCATGTAAGCCGCCCTGAGCCTTTGGGAGGGTGGGATAGAAATCGAATAAATAAATACATACATGCATACATTCTGCAAACTAAACACCCAGTCTTTACATTTTTTTGGCTTTTTTTGGCTATTTTGGCTATTTTTGCTTTCTTGTTTAAACAAAAAGCTGGGCAAAACTGAAAGCTGAGAAAATCCTTCTCTTTGAATGTAAAGAGAAGTTTATGGCTTGTTGGCTTGTTGCCGTAAGTAATTTATTGCCTTCTGTAAAGCTAATGGGTGCCGGCAAATGCTGGGCATGCTAGAGAAGAGGGAGGAGAGCAACAACATTCCCGGCCAGCAAGCAGAAAAAAATAGCAGATTTTTTCATTTTTGTTGTTGTTCAGTCGCACAGTCGAGTCCGACTCTTCGCAACCCCATGGACCAGTTCACGCCAGGCCTTCCGGTCTTCCACCGTCCTCTGAAGTTTGCTCAACTTCATGTTCGTTGCATCGATGAAACTGTCCAACCATCTCATCCTTTGCCGTCCCCGTCTTCTTTCTTAATTCCACTGTCTCATCCCACAAATAGGTGGTTCGTGGAACAGGCAGTAGCCACACGAAGATCACAGTTCATACGAAGAACTTTTTACAGCATCCTTTCATTTGACTTAGCAATTGATTTATTGGGACTTCCATTCTGCCTATCCCAAGGGCTCCATTGAACTAGATACTAACCAGTGGACTTCCTGTAAGGCTGTAAAATACTGTGTCTAAGTCAGCATCAGTAGCAGTTACATCCGCCTGGGGCACAACAGTCGTGTTCACTTTGGTGTCCTGAAAAACAAAAGTGTGTCGTTTTTCTGCCATATGTACTTAATAGAACCGTCCATATGTCATCTGTCCCAAAAGAGCTGAGGCAGAGAAACTTGCCAATACACTAGCAAAAAAGGATGATAGATTTAATGTAAATTTCAGTCTCTAAAGTAAAACCACTCATAATTAACGTATGAAGAGAATGTTCTTTCTTTCTTTTTTTTCTTGCTGAAGGCATAAGAGGTTGGATTTTTGGCAAGCCTTCCTGGGAAGAGAACTCTGGAAGCCTGGAGCTACAGTGGAGTCCTGCATTGGTCTGTGGTTATTTTTCCAAGATGTGAGGATGACAGGTGGTCCCAAAGACCCAGGAGCAGTGACAGCCCCAGTTTTTTTGCTCACTAGGCGAGGATACATTTTGTCCCCCCCCCCGTGTGGGGCGGGATGGGGTGGGCGTCGGAGCCGCAGCGGGCGGGCTGAGGGGGCAAGCTGCAAATGCATGTGGGGGGTGGGATCACTCGAGGGGAGAGGGGGCACCTGTCCCCCCCACCTCCTTCTCTTTCTGTCTGGGGGGCTGCAAAGAGGGGAGTCTCTTACCGGGGACGGAGCAAGAAGCCGGAAAGGGAGGCTTCCTGTGCGGGGCTAGGAGGGGACGAGTCCGGCCAGAACGGCGCCCTCGTTGAGCCATCACCCTAGGCGATGGTCTAAAATTTAACAGTAACGGGCCAGCCCTGCCCAGGAGCCACTCTAAATCGAGGTGCTCAAAAATGGGGCCAGAAGATTTGACTTTTTGACAGCTATTGAAGCAATTAATGGTACAGTTCTAAACAGAGTTATACCCTTCCAAGTTAACTGAAGTCAAAGTGTTCAGAAGGATGTTATAAGATAACAGGATTCGGAATAGGAAGTGATTCTTGGTTAGTAGTTAGGTATAACAGGAGTTAGTGGATTAGTTTGAGAACACTTTCTATTAATTAATAATTTTGGGGGTGAATAATATAATAGATTGATGGAAAATAAGGTCAACTGTATTATTGTTCATTACAGAAATTAATAAACTGTGGATTTTAAACAGGAAAAAGAAGGGTGTAACTCAATTAAGGATTGCACTATAATGCATATTTTCATTATTGCACATACATGCTTTTTTCCTTCCAAGATTACAGCCCCATCAGATTATAATTATGACCCCTTTACCTTTTATTCGGATGATGCATGAATAATATTGTTTACCTCATTAATACTGACAGTGATGTTAGCTTCCTTGAACACAGGGGAGTTATCATTCATGTCGATGACAGACACAGTTATGCCCACAGTAGTTATCTGGTTGCGGGGAAAGCAGAATGTGACTAGCTGTTGGTTGACTGAACAAAAGTTGCAAATAAAAGACACGACAGAATTTTTTGAAGCTGGTGATGTTAGAAATAAGGAACAATTCCTTCCGACAACAAATGTCTGGCAACTTTATTTGGCAGTCGATATGAGCAGAGATTGCAAGCAAGGATAACCTGTAGCTAAACCAGCTGTAAGGATTTGTTTAATGAGCACTCTGTCCCCCCCCCGCTCTGTTACCAGTTCCCAACATCAATATAACTTCATTCTCAACATGGCCCAATCTGTGGATATTTAAACCCAGAGACACTGGCCATGAACTGACAAGACAGATCTTCCTAGAAACCTAAGAAAAATCCTTGTGTTTGCAGAAAAATCTGAAATCTCAAAAAAGGGGGGGGGGAGGTTAACTCCTCTCAAAATAATAGAAGAAGCATCTATATCTTTAAGAAATGAATGCCCTCGGTGGCTATTTGCTAGGTAATCCGTTTCAGAAACCTTTAATGGCATAAAGTGTAATAAAATGCAGAAATAGTCTTACATAAATAAAAACAAGATGGGAGTAATATAGTCTTAGACAATAAAACAGGATCAAAGAATAACAACACATAAGAACAAAATTAATCAAGTATTCTCTGCCTTAGAAACACGATTATCCCTGTTCAACACAATAACCAGATACTCAGCCACAAGTTCCATCAGCAAGTAAATATTGAGTAATTCTCTCTGGGGGACCAGAGAGGTTGGAAATAACAGGATCAAGGAGTTGTTGATGAACCTCAGAATGCATGGGACAGCGAAGTAAAATATGGGAAACGCAGTCAGGTTCCAGTAAACAGTATATACATCGTCTGTTCTTAAAAGGTATATTATGATATCTACCTGAAAGAACAGGTGAAGGGAAAATATTAAATCTAGCAAGCATAAAGGCCCAACGCTGTCGAGGATTAGTAAGGTTTTGCATGTAGGCAGCTCCTAGCCCTGGGGTGGACAGCAGGCCATGAAAACAAGGAGAGCAAGTCATGTTAGTTCCCACAGCAATGGTCTGACTCTTTGTATCCGAAATTCTCTGACGGATACGGCGAAATAATTGGTTCTCATCTCAGTTCGTTAGGGACTCCAAGAATCAATTTTGGACCTGATGTGTTGATACCATTGAGAAATATAAGAGTCCATTAATAAACCGTATAGCAGAGTGTTAGGTAATCACACAGTATTGCCGGACTTCAAAACTTGGTTTCTGTTCATAAAAGGCGACCGGGGGGGGGGGGGGAGCACTTTCCAGGGCTGCTTTAGCTTTTGAGGGAGGACTCATCCTGGCCATTGCTGCCAATGCACAACTCACCGAGGCCCAGTGGCTTCCTAATGTCCAACAGCAGCCACCCCACAGTTTGGCATAGTTGTTAAAGTTTCAGACTAGGATCTGTGAGGTAGGTAAAAGGTAAAGGTTTCCCTTGCTTGAAAGCCAGTCAAATCCAACTCTAGGGTTGCGGTACTCATCTCCGTTTCCAAGCCGAAGAGCCAGCGCTGTCCGAAAACGTCGTGTGGCCAGCATGACTAGATGCCGAGGCACACGGAACGCTGTTACCTTCCCACCAAAGTGGTACCTATTTATCTACTTGCAATTTCTGACTCAGGTTCAAATTCCCCACTCTGCCGTGCAAGCTCACTAGATGACCTTGGGACAGTCTACCTCATAAGGTTGTTGTGAGGAAAAAGTGGAATAGTGGGAAATGATGTAAGCTGCATTGGGTTTCCATTGTGGAGGAAGGTGAGGCATAAAGGAAGTAAATGAATAAATACAGCTGGTGATGGGGTGGATAAAAGGTTAGTTGTTTGGTGGATGGGATTTGGGAAAGAGAGATGGAAGCAGGGAAAGGTGAGAGGACAGGGGAGTTGCCATCTTCCCTCTATGGTTTTTGCAAATTCCTGCCTGCTCTTAACCAGGGTTCCCTCTAAGCTGTGGAGTCTTGTGAGCAAAAGTTCTACTTTGTAAGCTACCAGCATGAAAGTTGTGAGCAAGTGATTTGGCTACTGCATCAATTAGGTAGTTTGCTCTGGAGCCATCCTTCCTGAGCTAAGCCAAAAATGTGTGAGCCGGAGGCTAAAAAACTGTGAGCTAGCTCACACTAACTCAGCTTCGAGGGAACACTGCGTCTTAACTCTACTGCACTTCCTCAATGGCCAGATTGCAGGTAAGATCAAATATGGGAGGATCCTCAACAGAAAGGAGATTCATACATCTGGATGTTAGAGATGAACATGGCAGTGTATAGATGATAGTTTTTCAGAAGGTAGAACTGTAGAGCACTTATGACCTGTAGTATTTGTGATCTAACAGTATTTCTGGTCAAAGCAGTGTACACATTTCTGGTGTGCTTCAACCTGGCCCCTGAAAAAAAAAACAATAAAAGACCCTAGGAACGTGAATAGCACTGGGGAAATGGATGTGTGTATATGCTGGTGTGACATCTGTGGGTGCCTCTTGGATATTATCCTTGATTAGGAGCATGCTCCTACCCTGGTGAACCGAGCACAAACGCAAGAGAGGAGAGGAAGACATCGACGCAAGGATTTTTTTAAAAAATTACTCACTTCCACATCACCGCTCCAGCACTTTAGCATTACAGATATTGCTGATGTATTCTGTATTAAAAAGAAATATTTTCAGTCAAAACATGTTTTTGTCATGTAGCTGACATGCTTATGTACAAGCTGCTTTGTGCCTTTGGGCATTTGCAGTGGAATTAATGCTCCCTCTAAGCTGTGGAGTCTTGTGAGCAAAGATTCTGCTTTGTGAGCTACCGGCATTAAAGCTGTGAGTGAGCGATTTGGCTACTGCATAAATTGGTTTGCTCTGGAGCCCTCCTTCCTGAGCTAAGACAAAAATGTGTGAGCCAGAGGCTAAAAAACTGTAAGCTAGCTCACACTAACTCAGCTTAGAGGGAGCACTCACAGCCACAAGTATAAGAGCTCTGCTGATTTACAGCTTAAACCCTCAATAAATTCATCCATATATATTTATGCATACATGCCACACTGATAAATGTGCCCATTTCATGAGCTTATACATACATGAACACAATGGGGAACTTCATATCTACAATTTGAAAATGTCATTAATATATTAATTTCAAGTGGAATAGACAATTTTAATCAATACTAAAAGCTATTTTAGAAATAAAGCCACATGAATAGGGTTTGCATATGTTGTTTGCACATGGGATGAACTAATGCCACTGAATACTTAGCTTCTGAAAGTGTTGGGGTAGCTGACTCCTCTTGACCACCCTGTGAGCCTGACTCCTTTGATTAAATACACTTTGTGAAGAAACACAGGAAAAGTGTTTTTGCCATATATCAATCACTGATCAGATGGGAAAACTTATGAAAAAACACAACCTACAAAAAGTATTCAGACTCACCAGAAAAATACAACAGGTGCTACAATCGGCAAAAGACAGAAGAGACCCCCCTCACTTCTGCAGGAGTATACCGCATACCTTGCAGTTGTGGACAGGTTTACATCGGGACCACACAATGTAGCATCCAGACAAGAATAAAAGAACATGAAAGACACTGTAGACTTGGCCAAACTGAAAAATCAGCAGTGGCTGAACACAGCCTAACTCAAACAGGACACACTATCTTATTACAAGACACTGAAATGCTGGACAACACATCCAATTACAATGTCAGATTACACAGGGAAGCCATTGAAATTCATAAACATAAACACAATTTCAACAGGAAAGAAGAGAGCTTAAAAATAAATAGGGCATGTCTCCAGTCCTGAAAAACACAAAATGCTCTACATCTTACAACAGCGCTACAGATAAGATTATAATTTCAACAGCCAATCCATATGCAAAAGAACCTCCTCAGGAATTCTCCTCCATTAGCATGTCACAGCCTGGGCAACTCCTACAAGATAATGACTCAGCCCTACCCCACCTTCCTGAGTAGATATAAATGACCTGCCGACCATTTTTCTTCTCACACTGAGACAGAGAGTACTCCATCTTTCTGTGTTATACCTCTGGGGATACAGCCCGGAACATCTACAACAACTAATGAACTCCGGCCATGAAAGCCCATGTGCATGCCTCTGCAATGAAAAGCAGCACAAAGAATCCTCAACATTTGGAAGCTGCCTATGTCTACAGTATACTGAGGAAGTGCCATTCTCTATTTTTTAGATTGTCTTGCACAACAAAATTTCATGCCACACATACACACAAAGGAAATTTTAAGCCACAACTTTAGCCCTGAATGAGTGCTGTCATGTTATTTACCAGCAGGGTCGGCCCCAGTTTATTTTGCACCCTAGGCGAGGATCCCTTCTGGCGCCCCCCCCCCCGGTGCGCCCACCAACTTTTAAAAATAAATGCATTTTAGGAAGAATGAAAAACACAAATAATCAAGAAACTCCCAGAGTATGGGGCCAGGTTCAGTTTGGCGCCCCTAAGGGCCGTCCTGCTCTAGGCGACCGCCTAGTTTGCCTAGTGAGTGAGCCGGCCTTGTTTACCAGGTGATATTCTTTAACTCCATGCCATCAAAAGCTTCAGCTGCCCATTTCCACATCTTAAGCCTCTACAGGACACTCTTCTCCAGGCCTGCAGGCAACCCCAGCCGTTACCTGGATAAGAACTCCATATTATTTACCAGAGGTGTCTCAGACCTTGCCTTGTATCTGGCTGTGGTGGAGGAACTGGATACAAGTGAGCCAAATGATAAGGAAACCAAACAAGAATAAGGCAATGATAGCCAATAGGCTATTGGACCACCTGAGATGGTGGGAATGCCTCTTATAGGGTCATCCCGGGAACTGTTGGTGAGCCTGGAAACGGGGAATGTAGCAATAGCCAGAAATCCTTTTAATTTGGTGAGGAGATCGCATCCACTTTTTTCAAGGAGGAGAGAGGAAGATAAGATGGGAGGTCTCTTGGAAAGCAATCCTAAAATGGTGTACTCAGAAGAAAAGTCCTATTTTCTTCAGAGGGACGTAATCCCAGGAAAGATTTTTTAGGATTGCAGTCTTAGTTGTGTCTTCCTTTCAAAGGTCATTTTGGAGGGGATCGCAGGGGATCGCAGTTCCCCCGGGTGATGTACGGGGGGCGGGGCACATGACGAAGCCCCGCCCCCTGCTTCCGGCCGCCCCGCTTCCGGCCCTCATTCAGACAGGAGGAGGCAGGAGAAGAGGGAGGGTAAGTTGCTTCCTCCCTGCCTCTCCCCACCCCTGCCTGCCTGGGGCCAGGGAGGGCCCTCGTGGGGCTTCCTTGCACTCCCGCCGAC